>NC_090253.1:13075272-13162772 GCF_037325665.1 Littorina saxatilis
GTACGCTAGGTTGTGCAGAGATGGGATGATTTGTGTATATGTATATATGTCTTTTTTGTTGTTGTGTTTTTTGTCTTTCTTTGACTGTATTATTATCTGACTGTATTATTATCTGACTGTATTATTATCTGACTGTATTATTATTAAGCAGGTAGTACGTTCATAATGTCCTCAATGTTTGCTTGTGTTGCCTTTGTAAAAAATAAATAAGTGTAAAAAAAAATGTTAAAAAAAAGAAAAAAGAAACCAGGCAAGTCAGTGTGTGCCAGAGATTTCGTATTGCTTGTTTAGTCTGTTGAACAGTAGAGCACGGTCTGTTGTGTCGAACGCTGCCGACATGTCAAGCAAGGTCAAAAGAGACACTTTACCGCTATCAGGTGCAAGCAAGATATTTCATTAGGCCAAAACGAAATTGTATGTTTCTGGTCACCCGACCCTACCTAGTTTTTTTCCCGCCGACCCTAGACTTTTTTTTATTGCATTTGTAAAAAATAAATTTAAACAAGAAGGGCAAAGCCCATACGACTCACATGCTTGATCTTGACCTTTACATGACCTTGATCTTCAGGGTCAAGGTCAAATAACTAAACCTAGCAATGACATCATACACTAAGAACTGCTTTACACATTTTTCCTACC
The DNA here is from genome assembly GCF_037325665.1 of Littorina saxatilis. Lineage (NCBI taxonomy): Eukaryota > Metazoa > Mollusca > Gastropoda > Littorinimorpha > Littorinidae > Littorina > Littorina saxatilis. Next base: position 13,075,912 of record NC_090253.1, read on the forward strand.
AAAATACATGTGACCTTGACCCAAGGTCAAGGTCATCCAAGGTCATGCAACACAAAGCTGCTAATTCAAGACATAGGAAGTACAATGGTGCTTATTGGCTCTTTCTACCATGAGATATGGTCACTTTTAGTGGTTCACTACCTTATTTTGGTCACATTTCATAAGGGTCAAAGTGACCTTGACCTTGATCATATTTGACCAAATGTGTCTCATGATAAAAGCATAACATGTGCCCCACATATTTTTTAAGTTTGAAACAGTTATCTTCCATAGTTCAGGGTCAAGGTCACTTCAAAATATGTATACAATCCAACTTTGAAGAGCTCCTGTGACCTTGACCTTGAAGCAAGGTAAACCAAACTGGTATCAAAAGATGGGGCTTACTTTGCCCTATATATCATATATAGGTGAGGTATTGAATCTCAAAAACTTCAGAGAAAATGGGAACAAGAAGGGCAAAGCCCATACGACTCACATGCTTTACACATTTTTCCTACCAAAATACATGTGACCTTGACCCAAGGTCAAGGTCATCCAAGGTCATGCAACACAAAGCTGTTAATTCAAGACATAGGAAGTACAATGGTGCGTATTGGCTCTTTCTACCATGAGATATGGTCACTTTTAGTGGTTCACTACCTTATTTTGGTCACATTTCATAAGGGTCAAAGTGACCTTGACCTTGATCATATGTGACCGAATGTGTCTCATGATGAAAGCATAACATGTGCCCCACATAATTTTTAAGTTTGAAACAGTTATCTTCCATAGTTCAGGGTCAAGGTCACTTCAAAATATGTATACAATCCAACTTTGAAGAGCTCCTGTGACCTTGACCTTGAAGCAAGGTAAACCAAACTGGTATCAAAAGATGGGGCTTACTTTGCCCTATATATCATACATAGGTGAGGTATTGAATCTCAAAAACTTCAGAGAAAATGGGAAAAATATGAAAAATAGCTGTTTTTTAGGCAACATTTATGGCCCCTGCGACCTTGACCTTGAAGCAAGGTCAAGATGCTATGTATGTTTTTTGGGGCCTTGTCATCATACACCATCTTGCCAAATTTGGTACTGATAGACTGAATAGTGTCCAAGAAATATCCAACGTTAAAGTTTTCCGGACGGACGGACGGACGACTCGGGTGAGTACATAGACTCACTTTTGCTTCGCATGTGAGTCAAAAATGGGAAAAATAGCTGTTTTTAGGCAACAGTTATGGCCCCTGCGACCTTGACCTTGAAGCAAGGTCAAGATGCTATGTATGTTTTTTGGGGCCTTGTCATCATACACCATCTTGCCAAATTTGGTACTGATAGACTGAATAGTGTCCAAGAAATATCCAACGTTAAAGTTTTCCGGACGTCCGGACGTCCGGACGGACGGACGGACGACTCGAGTGAGTACATAGACTCACTTTTGCTTCGCATGTGAGTAAAAAAAAAGCGTCAAATTCAAAACGAAAGTAACAGACGGCAGACGACACAAGGGGGATAACCCCGCATCCTTTTTGTCTCATTTGTTTTGTAATGTGTTGTCTTTCTCTTTGTATAGTAAGTCCAGTCTATTTGCGTCACTGTATAGTTATTTTCTACCCTGACAAAAAACAAAAAACAAAAACAAAACAAAAAAATCCCTACCTACCTACCTACCCTATTTTTTGTAGCCATGTTACCAGAAACATACAACTTTTTTTTTGTTGGCCTTACCCAAGGGCTGATTCAGTGCTATGGAACGGTCGATTAGCTGACTGCGACACGCTCATCAGGTTGTAAGAATTCAAATAGGACAGGAACTGTTTCAACAACTGTTTTCTGCGGTTTTTGACATAAGTTGGAGATTTAAAACTGGACGATAGTTCTTCAACTGATTTGGGTCAAAAGACTGGGTGTTTTTACACCCCCGGTATAGGGGTGTGTATAGGTTTCACTCGATGTGTTTGTTTGTTTGTTTGTTTGTTTGTTTGTGTTCGCATATATAGATCTCAAGAATGAACGGACCGATCGTCACCAAACTTGGTGAACAGGTTCTATACATTCCTGAGACGGTCCTTAGAAAAATTGGGACCAGTCAAACACAGGGTTAGGGAGTTATTGGTGGATTAAGATTAAGAGTGACATATTAATGGTCAAAGGGAAATAACCTTCTCAGTTGGTGGCAGTGAGAATGGTTATTTCCCTTTGACCAACGGGGGTGTTTTTCCTACCTCGACGTACCCTTTCGCAATGGACCCTGTGTTTACGCGAATAAACATTCTGACTTCTGACTTCAGACTTCAGACTTCAGACTTCAGACTTCTGACTTCTGACTTCGCAATGGACCCTGTGTTTACGCGAATAAACATTCTGACTTCTGACTTCTGACTTCAGACTTCAGACTTCAGACTTCTGACTTCTGACTTCAGACTTCAGACTTCAGACTTCAGACTTCAGACTTCAGACTTCAGACTTCAGACTTCTGACTTCTGACTTCTGACTTCTGACTTCTGACTTCAGATTTCTGACTTCTGACTTCAGTTCAGACTTCTGACTTCAGACTTCAGACTTCAGACTTCAGACTTCTGACTTCGGGCTTCGGGCTTCTGACTGTCTCTCTGTCTCTGTCTCTGTCTCTCTCTCTCTCTCCGCATGTATTAAAGTTCTGAGTTCTCTGACGGGGGTGTTTTTCCTACCTCGGAGGAATTTCTTGTTTTAGTAGAGGTTTCACAAGAGCAGATTTATAAATCGATAAATGAAAATAAGATGGGAGACAAAGAGGTGCTTTGTCATGACACAAGTGACAACCTTCCATTTAGATGAAACCAAAGAATCTTTCTGTGCATGCATTAGTGTTCACAGCATTCTACATTATTATCTGAGTCAGCGTCGGTCAGCATGGAAATCATGTGAAAATAGAATTGATTCAAATTGAGTGAGGCAATTTAATTCCATTCTTCGATATTTTGACCACACAATATTTAAGTGAGCAGGTCATCATGACACACACAGAGTGGGAGGTGCCAATCTATGCACCCATCAACTGACCAGTTGGCTTTAGTATTTTTAAATAAATCAATAAAGTAAAATTATTTATGTTACATAATATCATGCCTTATATTGTCACCCTGTTGGTTTTTTTTAATCCGAAATGTTAGTTTGTTTTCTAAAATGAATATAACTAATGATTACACACCGGTCGAGAAAACAGACAGCTGGAAGGAAAGAAAGCATGCACGACCACCCCCACCCCACCCCCCCCCCCCCACACACACACACACACGCATACACACTCTCTCTCTCTATTTATAAATGTATACATTTGTCAAGTACAAGGCAGCTTTATTGTTTCACATTAAGAAAGAGCTATTGAGAACAATGACGTTAGATGATGTATGCCAACTTTACTTATCTGAATCTATACAAATAAATTCTCATTGAGAAAAAATTTCAATAATTTAATAATAATAAGAAGAAGAATTCTGGTAAATTTTAAAATGTTATAACTTAGTTTTGCCAATTAACCAATAAATGGTGTGTGTGTGTGTGTGTGTGTGTGTGTGTGTGTGTGTGTGTGTGTGTATGTGTGTGTGGAAGTGTGTGTGTATAGTGTAAGTGTGTGTGTGTGTGTGTGTGTGTGTGTGTGTGTGTGTGTGTGTGTGTGTGTGTGTGTGTTTGTGTTGTGTTGTATTGTGTTGTGTGTGTGTGCATTCGTGAGTGCGTGCATGCTTGAGTGTGTTTGTGTACATAGTCAAAATGTCCAACGGTCAACATCATCGTCAACATCTGTACCAAGTTTCTACTTTCCTGAACACAGACTTGTTATGAATCAAACATGACCCCTGTGATCCCAGAACTTGACGAAAGTCAATCAATCTCAGGTCAATTCGGGAGATTATCTAACCCTAGAAGTGTGCAAGGTTTTAAAGTTCTAGTTTCGAAAACATCTGAGATAACCTCAACGTTAAGTTTTTATGAAACGAAAATGACCCCGCTGTGAGGAGAGTCAACCAAACTGGGGTTACTTTGTAACATCATCGAACCCCAAGTGTGCTCATTTTCAGAGGTGTAGCTTGAAAACCATCTTGTAACACTGCTTCAGAATCACACCAAAAGGTGTTGTTTGGTGGAGGCAGAAAAGTGACGCATAAATTTGCTAAACGTCATAGATCGAACCATCGCGCTTGAGTGGAGTAATATTTTCTTCCTCCAATAGCGTGTACTCAATTACTTTGTCAAATACAACTGTGCCCTCGTTCCTTCTAAGCCACGTCACCACAATGCCAGACTTTGTCAGACACATTGAACCGGGGACCGAGTTTTCTCCACTACCGTGCTGCGGTCCGTGCAGCAGTCGCCTCCATTCTCCTTCACAGGAACACACCACAACACTCTCACCGTCAACACACACAATGTACACGTTACCGTCATCATCCGCCAGAGTATGGACGGGTCCCTTCAGGTCAGGGTGTGTCAGTATTTCCACCAGACGACCAGAGGTCACCTCCACCCTATACACACAGTCCTGGCCGCAATCCGGAATCAGAACATGGCCATCAACAACACAGATTTTAGATACCCTTTCTAAACCAGTCAGGGTGTCGCCGTCAATGACGGTCCTGACCAAGGAACCGTCACGTCGAATGACATCAACACCAGCAGGACCGCCATTGTCTTTATGACAGCTGACAAGCAACGTGTCGTCATCAGGACCATCAGTCACTCCGCGATATTGTCTCTTGGTCTGAAAGAGGGACTTGATGGCCAATTGACCGGAGACATCCACAAGATATATGTTTTTTCCAAAGGCAGTCACAGCAACCAGTCTGTCAGATAGAATAGACAGATACACTGGTGGCCTCTCCAACTTGAGGGCGGGCAGGATGTGTTCACCAGACAGCATCCTGGCTAATGCCGTGAGCATCTTGTCATGAAGATCCGCCATTAACAGCCGTCCGTCGTGTAAGGTCAGCACGTCATGAATGTATGGTTTCTCTGTGTCCTGGTCAGTGACAGCTGTGGTCTCAAACACACGTCGTGGGGTGGCGGTCAAAAGGTCTGGCGAGTTGTCTGAGACAGCAAAAGGAGTATAACATTAACAGTGTAACCGGGCTCAGGCGAGTAGTAATTCATGCACTGCACTTGATACTTATGTCACCTGTATCAATAAATCCATTTAGTTATTCAACTATTAGAATATTTTACATATTCAAACTTACACAACCCCCAACCTCCACCAAATCCTTTTTGAAAAAAATACCGATGATGGTTTTTTTTACAAGAATCATAATCATTACTCATTTTGGTTAAAGCGTGTTTTTATTAATTCCTTGTAACAACATTAAGAACGTTAACAAGCAGACTGCTTATGGACACGTTCTAAAACTGATAATCAATACACATTCTGATAACAAGACATGGCGAACAAGTGATAACTTCAACCCTTATCTTTCAAAATATTTCATAATATTTTTTTATACAAATAAAAAGAGAAAGAGAGAGAGAGAGAGAGAGAGAGAGAGAGAGAGAGAGAGAAAGAGAGAGAGAGAGAGAGACAGAGACAGAGACTGAAACTGAACTTTATTACCAAAGGATAGAGGTTTTGGGCAAAGCCTAATCTTACAACCTGTCCCTTTTACAAACACTTAATACGGACGCACAGAATATAGATAGTAAAATTGACAAGGTTATTGTTTCTTACACTGTTACAGACGTACCTAATGTAAATAGTAATAAGGAGAGAGAGAGAGAGAGAGAGAGAGAGAGAGAGAGAGAGAGAGAGAGAGAGAGAGAGAGAGAGAGAGAGAGAGAGAGAGAGAGAGAGAGAGAGTGTGTGCTTTGCTACATCTATTGCACTGCATATGCAGTCACTGTTATAATATCAGCCGAAGTGATCAGTTGACATAACGTAATCTTGTACAACAGAAAATATTTTCGTGTTAAAAAATATGCTCATTTTCTTCTTTCCCAGATTGAGTTTTGGCTAGCCCAGACAAAATATATGTATACTCAGACACTTGCGTGACCTCATTTCTGACTCTATGACATCATAACATGATGTCATCACCAAGAGATTAGTCAGGACTGTGACCAAATCAAACAATGTCATCATAGCTTAATGAGGTCAAGACTTATATCCTTGATAGCTCAGTGGACATTTTCAGTGGTGACAATCTTTTCCAGCAAACATTTTCATGCTGGGACTCTAAATTTGATGACATCAACTGATCAAGCCAAATTTTGGTCATGTCTGCTGATTACCAACACTTACAATTTCATGAAATTTGGAGCCTTTTGCTCCCAAAATAGCTGAGAAAACCTCAATGAGTTTTTACAAACATGACCCCGCTGTAACCCCAAAATGTGACGGGGGTCAACCAAACTAGGGTCACGTCGGTAGATTATCAAACCCTTCAAGTGTTCAAAGTTTCAAAGCGTGAAGTTATTATGAATCGAACATGACCCCGCTGTGAACCCATAATGTGACGAGGGTCATCAAGTCACTTCATGAGATCATCAAATCCTAAAACTGCAAAGTTTCAGAGGTCTAGCTTTAAAAACTTCCGAGATAATCCCAACGTTAAGCCTGACAGCCTCCATACAGACGGACACACACATATATATATATATATATATATAATATATATAAATTATATGAATCCGAATACTCACCAATTACTCAGGTGAGTAAACAATCACCACCTCCCGAGCCTAACAGATGCGAAGTCAAAAACACACGCACACAAAACGTTATGCATACATGTACGCTTACACGAACGCAAATTTGACGTACAAACCTGCTGTTTTCATCAGACGTGAAGACTCACTTCGCAGCTTGACCATGACGTCATACTCCCGACAGCCCCTTCTTACGTCACGCAGGCGTTTCTGGAGATCTAGAGCCTTCACTGTGGCTTTGACGTTAGCAATATTCAATCCACTGACACTAGCTACTCCATCGACATCAGTGGTGACCTTGACATTAGACAGTCTGTCAGTGTAAATGTCAAGAATCTCCGCTCTTCTCTCGGCCATTTGTGCTACTTGCAGTGCCAGTGTAAAGACGTTTTGTGCAGCTTGAGCGATCTCCTTCACATCACGGGTTGTTTTTTTCAGCAGCTGCACCTGGCGCTCAACCCACTGCCTGTCAGACTCGGTCTGTGTGGTGCTGTCTTCACCGACTTCAGTGACTGTCGGCTTCGGAGATTGTGGCTTGTGTGTGTTGCCTGTCGTAGCGGTGGCCCCGGGGGGAGCATTGCACAGTGGTCGGGGAAGTGGTTGTTGCACGTGATCACCGGACACTCTCATCTTCCCGTGAGCAACAGAACAGGCGTCACAGTACATCTGTAAACAGTCCTGACATATCATGGTAGCGTCTTTGGTCTGACATACGTGACACGACTGCTGACTTAGATCCTGCAGACGTTGGTAGACCAGATCGTGTAGCACGAATTCTGCACTTAATCCTTCTGTCCAACCGCTGACTGCTTCCTCTGTCTTCACTGGAAAACTTGTCTCACAGTCAGGGCAAAGTTTGTTTTTCTGCAAGTGGCGTAAGCATTTTCTGCAGGTCACATGACCACAGGGCAGGATGGTTGCCCCAAGACACAGACACCCACAGTTACGGCAGTCAGTGAAACTTGTAGTCTTGCCTGGCGTTGAGAATGAGATCGGTGAAGCCATTGCCATGTTTGATTCACCTGCTATGACAAAAGAATAGTGAAAAACATTAACTAGTTAATTGTCAATCTTTTTGAAACGGTGAATTCTACTTTGTGATTTAACAGACCTTCAATTTCAATAAGATCTAGATCTATGTCAGTTTGGTTTGTTGTGTGTAAATTCTGAGCAATAACGAAACGCTGACAATCAAAAAGCAAAGAATTGTTTTATTTAAGAAAAAAAAAACAACCAGAAGAAATCATTACAAGTGTCACGAAAAGTTTGCATAACAAGCCAAAGTGTGTGAATAGAGTGGTTCACATTGTTGCGAGCGTTGTTCTCGCCACTTTCGAACATTACTTGCATGCGTTGGTAGTCAGCAAATAACTGTCAATTAAAGATGGCCACCACCCAGGATGAAGTGTCACAAAAACTATTCCTCACCAGGTGTTCCTGTTGCTAGAGTTAATCTTCGACCAAACACAGCAGCCGATGACTTTCTAACAGGTGTGCTCCTGGGCCAACCTGCTGTTTCAACAACTCCTGTTTCAGTTTCAGCGTTTCCTTTCTGCCCGCCACCGGCAGCGTTATTTGTTACAGGGGATTCTAGTGAATTTAAGTTACTTCCCTTGCTACTTACTTGGTTGCGACGGGCTATACGCACGGTCCTGTGTGCATTCGCCACGAGTGTGTGCTATATTCACTGAACGGTTAACGTTTGCTACCAGCAGGGCCGGACTAGGCGAAGAGGAGGGGGGGGGTTGCCAGTGGTGGCCCAGGGGGATGTCCCCCCTGGCGGCAGGGGCGGATCAGTTCATTTTATGACTGGTTTTTTTCAAAAGTATATTGTGAAGATATGGGTGTGAAGGCGCGAAGCGCCGAGCCGACGGCGCGAAGCGCCTAGCTTGCTAGGGGGGTCCGGGGGCATGCCCCCCCGGAAAATTTTGAAAAAAAGGATGCAAAATGGTGCAATCTGGTGCATTCTGAGGATGATCATTACCAGTTTCAGGCAGCAGATTTTGTCACTGATTAATACCCCAAAAATTGAAACTCAATGTAAAATAAAGAAATGCATACCTCATTCAATATTTTTATTTTTTGGCTGGGGGGGGTCCGGAAACCCTAGAACCCACCCCCCCTCGTTGTGGGGGTCAGGGGGCGAAGCCCCCTGAAGCTGACGGGTAGGTCATATTCTGAGATAAGAAAATGGTCGCTCCTTGCATAAAACGGCATAAAATAAGCAATAATAAAAAAAAATTAAATAAGTAAGGTACATGTTTAGGCTAGGGGGGGGGTTGCGCAACCCCCATAACCCCCCCGGTAGTCCGGCCCTGACCAGGGTGCATAATTTGCACTGCTAGAACTGAGATACGTCTTCATTTCAGTAACTGTGGGTAAATAGTTCCATTAAATTGTCACCTTGTTTGCTTTTATATGATTTTTAGAGATCGCCAGATTGTATTGTGTGAATAACATAATTCGGTCAAGTGTGCACACGGCGCCTTGCTAATAGTAGCTAGGTCCATTGGTATGGAAACAGCCGTGTTTCTAGCGAAAGAATCTGCATTTTAACTCGCCATATCTTCAAATCAATTCTGACTAGAACAGCAAAATCTGACTATCTTGTTAAACAATTACTGAGCCTTACGAATCTGGTAGTGATTTTTTTTTCTTTCTGCGAAGCGGCCTTTAGGCCTTGCAAATCTATACACCAAGTAAATAGATCTAATACGCCCGTAGATTAGAACAATGGCGTTTTTGAAGCCTGCGAATGTTGTGTGTACGAGTTGCGTGAATCCTCAATGGTTCACGTTCGGATCAATGTGGGTGAAGCTTTGATTGAATCTAAACCGAACTGCCTTGTATAGTTACAATTAACCTGTGTCCTTGGGCTCGATGTTATTCTGTAAACTTCTTCGTATCCGTGACTTTGGTTAAAAACAAATGATAACTGACATCAAGAATAGCTGAAAGGATAGCAAGCATGCACTCCCCCCTCCCCCCCCCCCACTCTCTCTCTCTCTCTCTCTCTCTCTCTCTCTATTTATAAATGTATACATTTGTCACGTAAGCTTACAAGGCAGCTTTATTGTTTCACATCAAGAAAAAGGTCTTAATAACAATAACGCCAGATTCACATGCCAACGTTACTTCTCTGAATCTATACAAATAACTTCTCATTGCGGAGAAAAGCACAATAATGATAAGGATTCTGGTAAATTGTAAAATGTTATAACACACACACACACACACACCGTGACACACACACATTTGCGTGTCCTAGTTGTATACGCTGAAGAAGAAGAAAACAGTAGTGTGTGTGTATGTGTGTGTGTGTGTGTGTGTGAGTGTGTGTGTGTGTGTGTGCGTATGTGTGTGTGTCCATATGTGTGTGTGTGTTGTGTGTGTGTGTGTGTGTGTCCATATGTGTGTGTGTGTGTGTGTGTGTGTGTGTGTGTCCATATGTGAATGTGTGTGTGTGTATGTGTGTGTGTGTGTGTCCATATGCGTGTGTGTTGTGTGTGTGTGTGTGTGTGTCCATATGTGTGTGTGTGTGTTGTGTGTGTGTCTGTGCGTATGTGTGTGTGTGTCCATAATTATGTGTGTGTGTGTGTGTCCATATGTGTGTGTGTGTGTGTGTGTGTGTTGTGTGTGTGCGTGTCCATATGTGTGTGTGTGTGTGTGTGTGTCAATATGTGTGTGTGTGTTGTGTGTGTGTGCAGGGCCGGACCCAGGGGGGGGTTCCAGGGGTTCCGGAACCCCACCCCTGAAAAAAGCATGTACCTTGCTTTGAGTGTTGTTTTTTTGTTTGTTTTTTTTAAAATAAATTTTGTGTGTGTCTCTAAGAAATTTTATTCAATGTGAAATCCGATGAGAAAAAGGTACCCCCCCCCCCCCCCACAATGCTGCTCTTAACCCTCAAAACAAGGCCCAGAATGCACCAGATTGCACAGATTTTAACCGTTTTTCAAACATTTTCCGGGGGGGCATGCCCCCGGACCCCCCTAGTTCGCGCGCCTGCTTTGCAGGCGCGCGCTTGTGGCTTCGCCACTTCGCTGATTTGCCCCCCCAAAAAAGGAGGAACCCCCCCCCCCCCTTACAACTCATTTGGTCCGGCCCTGGTGTGTGTGTGTGTGTGTGTGTGTGTGTGTGTGTGTGTGTGTGTGTGTGTGTGTGTGTGTGTGTGTGTGTGTTGTGTGTGTGTGCATGCTTCAGTGTTTTTGCTTATTTTACGTGACAAAAACCATACTAAATTACACAAAATGTTCATAATGGTGGACATAACAACAATGAACTAGTAGAACAAATTGTGGGAATGGGGATGGGGAGAGAAAAAAGAGGGGGTTAGCGCATTGGGGGGGGGGGGGGGGAAGAACATCCAGGCAACCACAAGCAAAGACTAGGACGAAAGCGCGTGGGAAGAGAACATCAATTCTGAGACATGAGCATGTACATTCAAGTTAATCAATCAATCAATCAATCAATCAATGAGGCTTATATCGCGCATATTCCGTGGGTACAGTTCTAGGCGCTCTGCAGTGATGCCGTGTGAGATGAAATTTTATACGGCCAGTAATTGCAGCCATTTCGGCGCATATTTACCTTTCACGGCCTATTATTCCAAGTCACACGGGTATAGGTAGACAATTATTAACTGTGCCTAAACAATTTTGCCAGGAAAGACCCTTTTGTCAATCGTGGGATCTTTAATTGCACACCCAATGTAGTGTACACGGGGGGGAGTTCGGACACCGAAGAGAGTCTGCACACAAAGTTGACTCTGAAATAAATTTCCGCCGAACCTGGGATCGAACTCACGCTGACAGCGGCCAACTGAATACAAATCCAGCGCGCTACCAAATGAGCTATATCCCCGCCCCAAGTTAAAGGTCCTTGTCTACATTTTTATACCGAAATCGCCATTTGACCATTAAAATGCAGAGTCTATTATCTACAAATCCTTTCGATCAGGAAAGACGAAGCCAGTGTAGCCGTTTGAAAATTGATTTAAGCGTGTTTTTATTAATTTCTTGTAAACATGTTATATACAGTAACAACATTAAGAACGTTAACAAGCAGACTGCTTATGGACACGTTCTAAAACTAATAATCAATACACATTCTGATAACAAGACATTTGAAAATTCATTGTAGTATTCCAGCGTAGAGGGCCCCAAAGGGTTTAAAATCGTGATCGTGATTGGCGTTTTTTGACCTTTCTGTGACCGTGATTGCCGAAATTTCCATTTCTGTGATCGTGATGGGACTTTGCCCGTGATCCGTGATGACAAAAAAATCAAGTCTCGTGATCGTGATCGTCATTTGTTTTCGTGATCGTGATGGGCATTATTGCAAAGCATTTTATTTTCAACGTACATTTTTCACAGCTGTATCACTCTATGATCCTCTATTCGTCAAGGTGTTTGTGATCGTGAAAACAAAAATCAAGGTAACTGTGATCGTGAAAGCTAAAATTTCCCTTCCCGTGATCGTGATGATACCCCCCCTTTGGGGCCCTCAGCGTAGTACTCATAGTAGGATATCCTTATTTGGAAAATGCCAAGCGAAAGACTCCTATCAAATCCCGTGCATTTCGTGCGTTTAAAAAAAAGCGTGGACAGCGCTCCAGTGTCAAACTGTTGCTGCACTTGTTTGGGCGTGGCTATAAGCATAGTGACATGAATTTGATTGGTCAGTATTTTTAGGCAAAGCACATGTTCTCAGCAAACATGTTCTCACGCTACTCAAACATAAAATCTTTTTTTACATCTATGTTTTTTTCTATAACTTTTTTCCCCATGGTTCATTCATCATATGGCATAACTTTTTAACGAAATCTAACCATAAGATTATTGAAAAAAAGCAAAAATGTAGACGACCACCTTTAATGTACTTTTTTTATGGCAAAGGCAGTAATTCGTTACAAAGATATACAATAAAAAGAAAAACAATGTAAATCATTACTTTTATACGTGTGGAGGTTGCCATACGCCTGCACGCACACATACACACTACCAAAGCGGGAACACATCCATCACATCATTCGGCCGGATTTATTAATAAACGATTGGACCGACTGAAATATCAATATATTATTACGAAATGAATATTGTTCGCTGCCTTTTAATAATATTTCCACGCGTCTGAAATGAACAGGCAACGAATTAATATGGCTCGTTGTAAACATAAAAAGTTACTCAAAGACAAAGCACACACAAAAGAACAATCAATCAATCAATGAGGCTTATATCGCGCATATTCCGTGGGTACAGTTCTAGGCGCTCTGCAGTGATGCCGTGTGAGATGAAATTTTATACGGCCAGTAGATTGCAGCCATTTCGGCGCATATTTACCTTTCACGGCCTATTATTCCAAGTCACACGGGTATAGGTAGACAATTATTAACTGTGCCTAAGCAATTTTGCCAGGAAAGACCCTTTTGTCAATCGTGGGATCTTTAACGTGCACACCCAATGTAGTGTACACGGGGGGAGGTTCGGACACCGAAGAGAGTCTGCACACAAAGTTGACTCTGTGAAATTAATTTCCGCCGAACCTGGGATCGAACTCACGCTGACAGCGGCCAACTGAATACAAATCCAGCGCGCTACCAACTGAGCTATATCCCCGCCCAATGTGTATCGACAACAGAAGCACAGATTAAAATACCACCACCGACATTCAACCATCTTGTTTATGAATGTTTAATCAAGTCGCAGCTCATTTCAAGTGGTTCACTTCAGCTTCCACAGCAGTGTGCACCATCCATTTTAAGTTGACACTCCATAAACGGCACCGTCAGCTACCAAAAGGAAGGGTTAATGAGCTGGTCAGAACAGTGTTGTTTTTCTTTTTTCTTTTTTTTTTCTTTTATTATTTTTGATGATTAATGAGATGAGGATGATGATAATGATGATGCTCAGGTAGTTGTTCATAAGCGCAAACTGGGTCCCCTCGAGCTCAAAGTGAATGAAACTCGGCTGTGTGGTTCCAGTCTTCCCATAAGAACCATAGCACTTCCACTCTGGGTAGGAGCCGGCCGTAGCCCGAAAAACCCACATGACTCTGATGGGATTCGACCCCACGACCTCCCGGCCCGCAGCCCGATGCGCTAACCACTGTTTTTCCAAAGTGTTTTCACCAATCTTCGTCAAGAAGATCGTCCATGTCCTCATCGTCGTCGTCTTCGTCGTCATCTTCCTTATCTTTGCCTTTAACGTTGAGGTCGATGTCGTCGTCGTCGTCCTCGTCCTCCGTCTCGTCGACAACGTCGTCGTCTGGATCGCTAGCATCAGCCACGCCTTCGTCTTTGGTCAGGTGGGCAACGGTCTGCGACAGTTCTGAAACAAGGAAAACCCTTACATTGTTAAGGCCAACAACAAAAAATAAGTGTGGTTGAGGTAACATAGCCAAAAAAATCAGGGTAGGAAGGTAGGCAATCACTTTTTTTAAAACTTTTTTTCTAATGTGTACAAATTAAACCTACTTGACAGGGAAATAAGTGTGCGACTCGAGCGCTTTCGCTTTCATTGCGTTTTCTGCACTGTTTTTGTTTGTTTTTTTGTTGACAAATGTAATAAAAAGTTATAGGGTCGGCCCCTAAAAATAGGGTAGGTCGGGTTACCGTAACCACACCTATTTTTTTGTTAGGCCTAACGTCTAACACAGAAACTTATACCTATCTATCATCCCACTTAATAACAAACACACCCGCACCCCTCAGTCTCTCATCGCTCTCTGACGTCACATCACCCTGCGGCATGGTCAACCTCGACAACTGCACTCGCACACATACACATATCGCACAACACTACCGTCCGTCTCTGCAAATAAAACACTGATGTTACCTCTGCAAATAGGTCAGTCGGCTCTTCCGATAGACCGTTTCACAAATGATTTAGAGACTGCTCAGAAATAAGACTGATTCCACGATCGCTCATAGGTACCGTAATCTATCTATACATATAAATAAAAGAGAGTGTCTGTCTGTCTGTGTGTGTGTGTGTGTGTGTGTCTGTCTGTGGTCGCCATACCTCTGAGATGGCAAGAGGCAGGAACAAGATAGTGTGCACGTACACTCCCTAGGTGCCGCAGATGTGCACCTGGGTTTTAGTTTCTTGATTCATTGTTTCCTTTCTCAGATTATGGACCTCCCATTTATTGAATACAGCCTATATGGTGCAAGACCAGTTCAGTGCCTACTGTTCACCTGTAGCAAGCACATCATGCCAGTGATATTAGAGACTTGCTATTGCTCCTATGAGGAGAAGAAATGAAGAATGAAAAATTAACTGGACAGTTCCGGAAATTTCTAGAAGGTAAGGGAGATAACTCTTTTTTTGTATCCAAAGGAGGTAAAGCTAATGATAATGGGATAGCGAGCGTCTTAAATTGCTACAGGGCTCCGCTTACTCCCGGGCGAAGCCGGGCTTAACTGCTAGTACTAGAATAACGCTACCACCAAATTGTGCCTTGACAACACGTAAGCTCTTTTTGGTGCCTTTTGTGGAAAGTAGGTCATGTAGAGTATAGTTTTAGTTTTACTCCCCACGCTTCCTATAACGCAGTATTGAGATAATTACCTTCTGCTGTCAATTTTCGCCGTAGGGGAAGTTCTTCACAAACTCAAGCCAGACAAGCACGCAAATGTACAAACACACACACACGCATTCACACGCGCGCGAACGCACATACACAAACACACACACACACACACACACACACACACACACACACACATACACGCGCGCGCACACACACCCCCCATCCCACACACACACACATATATTGAAGCGCACACTCATGAACCCACGCTCGCATACACATACAACCCTCCCTCCCCTTCACACACACACACACACACACACACACACACACACACACACACACACACAAACACACACATACACACACGCGAAAGCCATGACCTTTCACATTACCACACAGTTTTAAACCGCCCCACTTACTTTTCCCTTGGAAAATTTCCTGGTGTGACGTCAGGGGCTTCTCGTTGCCTAGCAACGCTGTCCTGTTGGCACCATGCACGTGGAACACAACGGGTTCTTCAAATTTGGTAGAGGTGGTCAACAACTTGTGGCTGTGTTCTCCCAGCAGCATGAAGTCCTTCAACTGGAATTTGAGGGAGATGAGAAACCTTGTCATGCCAAAGAGGTGTTAGCCTGGATACACGTATTTGTGGAAGAATGAATACGCACAACCCAACGAGAAAAGCACAGAGGAGTTTGAACTGAGGCCAAACAAAAATATATGTTGGTTTAGGGTAACGCGACCAAAAAAGAAAGGGTTGGTAGGTCGGTTTTTTTAAATGTTATATCTTATTCTAATTTAGTTGATTTTAAAGGAGGGTTACTTCCCTTATTCTCGGTATGGTTCGCAAAATAGGGTCGGTCGGGTTACCCTAAACCAACATATATTTTTGTTTGGCCCAAGAATTCCTTCAGCATGCCACAACTACCAGATCAGTCAAGTTGTCTCTTCTGGGGCCTTTTTGGTATGTGAAGTATACACATTCTCATGATTAAATGATTTCAATCAGACCTCTTTCTTTTTCTTTTTTTTGCAACAAAGTTGTGAAGCTTTGGACTATAGACCGTAAAGCAATATGTTGACATTCAAAGCAGACAGAAGCACCTCTCTCTCTCTGCCACCCCCTCCTTCTCCCCTCTCCCTCAGCTCTCTTTCTATCTATCTTCCTCTCCGTCTCTCTCTGTCTGTGTGTGTCTCTCTCTCTCCACTCTTTCTGTCTGTCTCTGAAGATCTCTCTCTCTCTCTCTCTCTCTCTCTCTCTCTCTCTCTCTCTCTCTCTCTCTCTCTCTCTCTCTTTCTCTCTTTCTCTCAGTGTAGTTGTAATTGTAATTGATTGTTAGATACACCGTGAGCGTACATGTGTACTTGTTCAAGATGAGTAAATGTGTCAGCGAATGAAGTTCCCATTACTTCCCCAAACCCACACCCCAACAAACCCGGTTTGTATAATTATGGGCCAATGGCCACAAATACAATAAACCATCCAAAATTCAAAAGTCGAAAGTCTCTCTCTCAGTCTCAGTCTCAGTCTCAGTCTCAGTCTCTCTCTCTCCCCTCTCGCTCTCTCTCTCTTTCGCTCTCTCTCTCTCTCTCTCTCTCTCTCTCTCTCTCTCTCTCCCCCCCCCCCCTAAAAACACCATCACCGACACCTGCCTCATCGTCCATGGAGAAGGAGGCGAGAGGGGTGAAGTCGGCCTTGCTCCACATCCTGAATGCGTTTTCCTCGCTGTATGTGCCGTGTGTCACGAGCACAGGACAAGAAGGCTGTGAGTAGATGTCAGGTGCACTCAGGTGGCCCTCCAGCTTACACAAAATTTCACCTGAAAACAACAGATTGCGATCAAACACTTAAAGGCCCTCTACACCTCTTAAAAGCCATTTTGCCTCGCCGTCTCAGATCAGGCCGGGATTTCACATGGAGAAAAGACCATCCCTCCACTTGGTCACATACCAAAAATCTACACTCCGACTGCTTGCTGCTGAGGTGAGTTTTTTTTCATGAATGAATTTCCGAGAAAAAAACACAAATTTTTACGAAATTGATTCTTAAAAAATAAAATACGACTGTACACAGAGAACACTCAGGCTGTTCATTTCTCGTATGTGACCAAGTGGAGAGATGGTCTTATCCCCCGTAAAAGCCTAACCAAATAAGAGTCGGTGAGGCGAACCGTTTTCACGAGTCGGAGTGGGCCTTTTGATAACGTGAACAAAAGGTAGTCCAACAAGATTGTAACAGCAGTATAAAAGCCTGTAAAAGTGTTCGACATTCAGACACGACGGCCAGCTAAAAACATCCCTCCACTTGTTCCCCAACGTGGCCTTGTGTATAAGACATCGGCTTCCTAATCGAAAGGTCGTGTGTTCAAATTCCGGCCGCGGCTGCCAGGTGGGTTAAGGGTGGAGATTTTTCCGATCTCCCAAGTCAACTTATGTGGAGACCTGCAAGTGCCTTATGCCCCTTCGTGTGTACACGCAAGCACAAGACCACGTGCGCACGGACAAGATTCTGTAATCAATGTCAGAGTTCGCTAAGTTATGGAAACACGAAAATACCCAGCATGCTTCCCCCGAAAGCTGAGTATGGCTGCCTGAATGGTGGGGTTAAAACGATCATGCACGTAAAAACACACTTGAGCAAAATCACGAGTGAACGTGGGAGTTTCAGCCCATGAACGAAAACAAGAGTTCCCCAAGGACTTATACATACACGAAAAAACAAGCTAATCGAGAAATGTCTCTGACGTCTCACTTAACCTTCTTTTCGACGCATCCGCCCCTCACGAAATCAAAACCGATAGATGTAAGCCTACGTCTTGATCATATGAAAGTTGAATAACACGAGAACGTCTTCGTAGAGCGAAATAATTGCCGGTGTCACGAACTGAAACCTCCTGAACAATCCTTCTCATTGCGTTCAATGCGCATGTGCCAATATTGGACTTAAAAAATGCGACCCTTTGACCGAACGAACCATGGGTTAGGGTTAGGATTAGGGTTAGGATTAGGGTTAGGGTTAGGGTTAGGTTGTTCACGACCTGATTAGTCTCCCCATGTTAACCCATGCGCATTGACCGCAATAAGAAGGACTGTTCAGGCAGAGTGTTCAGTTCGTGACACCGGACATCGCCCAGAAACTTAAAGGCGTTGGTTTAAACAGTGTTTATTCAACAATTTATATATAATGCATACTAATACATGTTAAGGATCAACAACAAGCTCAAGCTTATGGTAGTGACCCAACTTAAAGGCGTTGCAGTGTGTGTCCAGCCTAGTCTTTACATTTTCCACATTACCACCCCCTCCTTTTAATATAATACGTCAGATGTACATCGTAAACATACACTCACCGGAATGATCGCCAGAGCTTTTTCCAATACTTAATGAACAAAGACTCAAACTATGAGCCAAAACGAGTTAGGCCAACAAAAAAGCTCACCCGGACTCCTATCCCATCCCCCCCCCCCCCCTTCCCACACCCCTGCCACTCACCAGTCCCCGCCGCCAATATGACACGACAACAAAAAACGGCAAGATTTCAGATGTTAGTCCAACAGTTTCCACGGGAATGACTGCGCATTTAAACATGCACCTACCTGTATGAAAGTTGAAGACTCGCACGAGAAAGTCGTCGTGGGCCGAAATAAGCCGGACATCGTCGAGTAGCTTGAAGGTGTTGCAGTAGGTGTCCAGCTTGCAGTCTTTGTCCGCCTTGTACTGCCAGAACATCACCTCGTCCATCAGGTAGTGGAGTAGTTGGCCTGAAAGATAGCATGCTACACAGTGAAGTTTTCATCGTGCTAGGCTTTTTTTTTTCCTTGTCATTTCTTTATTATCCCTCTGCTGGAAAATGTGGGTCGCATCCCTCCCTGTTGTGAGCTAGCTGCGACAAGAATCGAACTACTGAGGTGGGTGTTGTTTGGTTGTACATGTACACTAGCAAAATGGCCTTAATCTTTCACGTGCTACAGCGGGGACGCGGGAGTGGGACATGGATACCGTCTGCACATACAGTTTACCCGCGTCATTAGCGGCCAGGATTCGAACCTTTGACCAGAGGATCACAAACCCTGTGCTCTATCAACTGAGTCACAAGGTGACCTGGTAAACGGTGATTTCTTGTACAACGCACAAATTACTGCTTTCCATGTGGAAACAATGTCAAACTGTCATGGTAATCAATCAAGTTCACCCAATCAGAAATTGCGTCATATCTTTAAAGAACACTTGTTGAATTTTTGCCAACTTTGCTGCCTCAACACCAGGTCACCAACCCCAATCGAAAAAAAAGCTCCCGTGTCCTTGAATGGTAAATGGCCTATGCAGTGAACACTTCGTAAATACTGCAAGTTGCTTCAAAACTATGCCAAAACGAGATTTATGAAATTTCATTGAGGGTATTTGTACACGCACCACACTAAATACGCATTCTCTGTCAATAAGAAAGGGCCCATTATAAATTCTCAAATTATAGACATTTCTCAACTTCCAGCTTCCTACCCCTCCTAATTAAAAGAGAAAGAGAAAATACCTACTCTTCCCCAGGTCTTACACGAACATGGCAGAATCAAAAAAAAGAGAAAAGACCTAATTTCCTACAAGTCGTACATGAAAATGAACAAAGTGAAAGCAAGTCGTACGTTTCTCCAAGTCGTACACGAAAATGACACTTTCGGTTTCCTTCTCGCCAGAACTACCCTCCAGATCTATGCTCCCGGTCAGCAGAAGCAGACGACCGTCGGGCGTGATGGCGGCGTCACTGAGAATGAGAGAGTCCTGCTTCATGTCCTCGGGGAGGATGGTGAACAGGTGGCGCTGCTCTTTGAGATTGAAGACCAGGAGCTTGTCGTAATCCTCGGTTTCTGCTACAACCAGCGGGCTGTGTTCATTCACCTGTCAGAGAGAAGCTGGCAAGTTTGTGGTTGTTTTTTCTGGACAATTAAAATAGAAAACCACTTGGTTTTTTTCCCAAAACTTTTGTTTCATGGGCAGACACACAAATGGCTGCTAGCTGTGTTTTAATTACAACTATATACCCAATCCAAAATGGCTGCTAGCTGTGTTTTAATTACAACTATATACCCAATCCAAAATGGCTGCTAGCTGTGTTTTAATTACAACTATATACCCAATCCAAAATGGCTGCTAGCTGTGTTTTAATTACAATTATATACCCAATCCAAAATGGCTGCTAGCTGTGTTTTAATTACAACTATATACCCAATCCAAAATGGCTGCTAGCTGTGTTTTAATTACAACTATATACCCAATCCAAAATGGCTGCTAGCTGTGTTTTAATTACAACTATATACCCAATCCAAAATGGATAGACTGCTAACGTTCCAAATCAAGAACCAAAAATTCTCGCCTTTTGTCCATCGAGCGTTGGATTAATTAACTTGTTATGTATTGTCCCGCTGAAAATGGTATTATTTAACAGGGAAAAAAAACAAGTCGCGTAAGGCAAAATTACTACATTTAGTCAAGCTGTGGAACTCACAGAATGAAACTGAACGTAGTCCGCCGCTAGTGCAAAAGGCAGTGAAAGTGACGAGCCTGTTTGGCGCGGTAGGGATTGCGCTGTGCTTCATAGCACGCTTTACTGTACCTCTCTTCGTTTTAACTTTCTGAGCGTGTTTTTAATCCAAACATATCATATCTATATGTTTTTGGAATCAGGAACCGACAAGGAATAAGATGAAATAGTTTTTAAAACGATTTCGGAAATTTAATTTTGATCATAATTTTTATATTTTTAATTTTCAGAGCTTGTTTTTAATCCAAATATAACATATGTATATGTTTTTGGAATCAGAAAAAACAATTTTAATTACAAGTTTCCGATTTTTAATGACCAAACTCACTCATTAGTTTTTAAGCCACCAAGCTGAAATGCAATACCAAACCCCGGCCTTTGTCGAAGATTGCTTTGCCAAAATTTCAATCAATTTAATTGAAAAATGAGGGTGTGACAGTGCCGCCTCAACTTTTACAAAAAGCCGGATATGACGTCATCAAAGGTATTTATCGAATAAAAGAAAAAAACGTCCGGGGATATCATACCCAGGAACTCTCATGTCAAATTTCATAAAGATCGGTCCAGTAGTTTAGTCTGAATCGCTCTACACACACACACACACAGACAGACAGACAGACAGACAGACAGACAGACACACACACACGCACACACGCACATACACCACGACCCTCGTTTCGATTCCCCCTCGATGTTAAAATATTTAGTCAAAACTTGACTAAATATAAAAACAAGAAAGGTTAAACTTTTCGGAACGTTAAATTCAGGACAAAACAATACGTTCACAAGAACCTCGGCCTTACAGCCTTTGAAGTGACAAAACGAGGGACACGACAGAAAAAAAACAAAGAAATGTTGCTTTGACTTATCTTTGACTGTATGCACTTATTAAAATCTAACAGTATACATTCTGCAGCAATAAATTTATCAATTAACTTAATCCACTAGATTATTTGACATTTTTTCATCAACCCTAACAGTGCTGTTTCAACCACTAAGTTATTATTTATATGACTCTGTTTTGTTTCTTTACTTAAACTGCATTTCCTGCATCAAAAACAAAAAAACATGCGCGTAAGTGTGTCCGTCTACTTGTCTCTGCTTGTTTCTAAGTTTCCTTGTGTCTGTCTGCCTGTCAATTCGTCCGTCCGTCCGTCCGTTCATTTGTTTGTCCCTCCCTCTGTCTTTATGTCTGCCTGTCAGTCTGACTTTTCTGTCTTGTGTGCGTGTCTGCCCGTTTATGTCTTTATATGTCTATATCTTTTAACTGTGTAAACAACTGACCACAACAGTTTCGATCTGCTTTGGGTTGGGTTCAGTTTGTTTCAGCATTGCCACGACTCGCCCTGTCTCCATGGAATACACCTTGAGGTGTTTGCTCCCGCACGTCAGTGTGATCACTCCTGCAACACACAACAAGGAAATGAGACTAAATGGAGTCAGAGAGAGACATGATAAATGGTGTTGAACGGCCTCACGGTTAAACCATTAGGGGCATGTTCCTGTGTGCTGCCCCGACTTTAGATGATTTGTGACCTTCCACCACGAAATGAGTCGCATGTCACCTTTGCATGATGTTCATATTTTTACATTTTCCTAAATAGTTTTTTATGCTCTATCCAGTGGTGAAAACCGTTTTAGAAAAGAGCGAAAACTGTTTGAGTTATAAGCCTGTGACTAAGGTGACCCTCACGCTGTTACCATACACTCTCCGGACTTATATTAATAAAAATAATGAAAAAATAAATAAAAGGGGCCGCCGCGAAGGAGGTTTGGCTGTCGTGCTCGAGCTCCTCGCCACCAAGGCACCAGAGCTGGAGGTTGGTGTCAAGTAGTCATGGAGTTGGTTTAGAGGCCCGGCTGGGACATTAGGTGTCAGCGTTATAGTTGGTAAGGCTGTTGGGTCTTTGGGGCACTGGGCAATGGTTGGTCGGGAGTAAGGGTATAAGGGAGGGGGGACTCTCAAAGAGAGAGAGAGAGAGAGAGAGAGAGAGAAAGAGAGAAAGAGAGAAAGAGAGAAAGAGAGAGAGAGAGAGTCAAAACTTGACTAAATGTAAAAACTCAAAATAAAATAGATTCATAAAATCAATGAAAAGCGCCAACGAACCTTTTCTGCCATCCACCAGCCAGGTACAATTGACTGGTGACCTTCCCATTCGGCCTTGACAAGAAGTAATGACAGCCATTTTGTCCACGTCAATGACCTTCAGGCGTCCTTCCACTGTGGCTACAATGCGCGTGCCCTCCAAGTGCTGAATGCATTTAGGTAACGTCTGCAACAAGACAAGAGAAATACAGAGTAGGTGTTGATGCAAAACCTACAATTACTCGGAAAAAGAAAAAAAATCAAATGACAATACATCTACACAGCCAAGGTGTGTTACGTTTACTCAAAAAAATTAAAAAATTAAAAAAATGTCAAAACATCTACACATGAAAAGCCCTTTGTAATGCACCGCCTTTATCGTGAAAACTGTTCAGCTCTGTGTGTGTGTATGTGTATGCCTTGCTTTCCAAGTGGTCCTGTGTTTTTGTTTGTCTGTCTCTCGAAGTATCTGCCTGCCTGTGCCCGTCTGTGCCCGTCAGCCTCCGTAGCTTAATTGGCATATAATCCTCACCTCTCCAAGACTGGCCTTCCTGACGCAGGTCTCTGTGGCAGTGTCGTAGACTTGCAGGAAATACTGCTTGTTGGACTGGACGTAGCAGACGAGTAGCACGTAACGTGGACTGCTCAGCATCACCATGTCTCTGTAACACAGTCAGAAGTATATTGTTTTTACTTTTTGATATTACTGATGGTTCACTTTGGTGCAGATCTGGAGAAAGAAAAAAGTAACATGATTTTGCAGCCAAAAGACACACTTGGAGTTGGACACCGGTTGATTGGCGGCGGTTATCAAATCAAATCAAATCAAATTTTATTTTACGAGGGTCGTGGCATAAGCAATACAAACGAGCTTTTTTTTAACCAGTCCTCGCCCAGAGAGGGACTACACACACATACACACACACACACACACACACACACACACACACACACACACACACACACACACACACAAACACACAGGTTATGGTTCAAGGAGAATACTTTTGTAAGTATAAAGTTAACAACTCGCTAATTTCCCCTCCATTAAACCTTATAAGTTTGCTTAAAGTATGAACATTACAACTAGCAGGAGGTTTTAATTACTGCAGAATATCAACAGATGTCGATTACCACTCAGAAAAAATATGGCAGAATGCTGAAAGATGCCAATTGTAAAGTACTCCTTAAAAAAGTTCTGCAGCATGTCGATGAAGGCCCTAAATCCGTTGAGGACAATCAATGCCGAATTATCACTCAGAACAATTAGTAAAGAATTCAGGTATCAGCTGCATTACTTATGAATGTCGACAGGGTTACATTGCCACCCAGGATAAACCGCTGCAGAGTGTCAACAGATGCTCGGTACTCGTACCATTCAAGCAATTTACTGCAGGAACTCGAAATATGCCTATTGCCACTTAGGACAATCACTGCAGAGTGTCAACAGATGCTCAGTACTATTCAAGCAATTTACTGCATGAACTCGAAAGATGCCTATTGCCACTTAGGACAATCACTGCAGAGTGTCAACAGATGCCCGTTACCATTCAAGCAATATACTGCAGGAACTCGAAAGATGCCTATTGCGACTGACGACAATAAATGCAGAGTGGCAACAGATGATCAGTACCATTCAAGCGATTTACTGCAGGAACTCGAAAGATGCCTATTGCCACTTAGGACAATCACTGCAGAGTGTCAACAGATGCCCGTTACCATTCAAGCGGTTTACTGCATGAACTCGAAAGATGCCTGTTGCCACTCTATATGACAATCACTGCAGAATGTGGGTCGTCAGATCCGTCACAATGTAATTATCATTGGGTTTATGAAAAGAGATTCTGTACCAAAACAAGCTACAATGTTGGCGATGTGGTTCAAATAAGATTCATGTTAATACTAATCTTACCAACCTTATCGTCATCTTGTTCTTGTCGTCTGCCTGCTCGTCCTCTTCTTCGATTTCCTTCCCAACATCCTCTTTTGATTTCTGGTCCGACGTGTTGCTGTCTGTCGGTGATGGCATTCCGCGTTCCCAGACAGGCACGTCTTTGAATTCCAGTGAAGAAGTTTTACCCTCCGGCAGCCCACGACTGAGGTCCCAGATCCGGATCAGACGGTCGTCTGCTACTGTCACCACAGTGCGCATGTCTTGTGTGGCGACACCAATCACCTGTGAATATGCAATCGAAATGTAGCCTTAGTAAAAAGGATTTAAA
This sequence comes from Littorina saxatilis, assembly GCF_037325665.1. Classification (NCBI taxonomy): domain Eukaryota; kingdom Metazoa; phylum Mollusca; class Gastropoda; order Littorinimorpha; family Littorinidae; genus Littorina; species Littorina saxatilis. Next base: position 13,100,942 of record NC_090253.1, read on the forward strand.
TCACACACACATACGCGCGCGTGCGCACACACACACACACACACACACACACACACATACGCGCGCGTGCGCACACACACACACACACACACAGAACCGCACATAGACACGCACGAATACGCGCGTGCAACCCCCCCTCCCCCCTCCTCACACACACACACACACACACGCGCACGCGCGCGCGCGCACGCAGACTTAGAGAAACAGGCAGAGTCAAATCAATGCAGAGACTAAGACAGACAAAAAAGAAACAATCAGCCAGCCGCTCGCCGGCCAGCCAGCCAGCCAGCCAGGCAGCCAGCCAGCAATAGACAGCAGGGGCGGACGAGGGGGGGAGGGCACAGGGGGCACGTGCCCCCCCCCCCCCCCCCGAAAAAAAAAAAAAAAAAAGATTTTTCTATGCTGATTCTATGACCATTTCTAAGTTCAAATGGCACCATTTTGCTTCTTTGGGCAAAATTTTTTTCCGGGGGGGCATGCCCCCGGACCCCCCTAGCAAATTCGGGCGCTTCACGCCCATCACATTCACTTTCGATTCAAAGTGCCCCCCCCCCTTACAAAGCAACTGTTCCGCCCCTGGACAGCCAGACATACAGACAGACAGAAAGCCAACAAGTACAATACAAGGAGCATGCGATGCCTCACCGTGTTGATGTGCATTAGACAAGAAGCTGTGCGGTGAGTGTCGAGGTCAACCACCCTCACTGCTCGCCTGTTGGGGAAGTATAAGTACTTGCCGTCCGCTGTCACGCGAAACTTCTCTGAGTAGTCACGACGGAAACCTGGAAACATGTACACATGTATATATATATATATTGTTAAACTTCTCTGAGTACTCACGAATAAACCCTGGACACACACAGACACATTTATGTTGTTTAACTTCTCTGATTAGTCACGACTGAACCCTGGACACAGGCACACATTTATGTTGTTTAACTTCTCTGATTAGTCACGACTAAACCCTGGGCACAGGCACACATTTATGTTGTTTAACTTCTCTGAGTAGTCACGACTGAACCCTGGACACAGGCACACATTTATGTTGTTTAACTTCTCTGAGTAGTCACGACTGAACCCTGGACACAGGCACACATTTATGTTGTTTAACTTCTCTGAGTAGTCACGACTGAACCCTGGACACAGGCACACATTTATGTTGTTTCAAAAAAGAAAAGGCAAAGCAAACGAAAAGTCGCGGCCTCGCCAACATGTGCTTTATGATTAAAAAAAATAAATAAATAAAGAAAATAAAAAAAATTGTACACAATTATATTCTCTTTTATGTGCATCAACAAATGAAAGCGAACGACATAAGTCTTAAGAGCAGGTAAATGGACAGAGGATTTGAACAGAAAATCTGAAAAAAGTAATTAAGGTCTTAAGAAGGAGGGAGTCTCAAATTGAGGGATCAACAGTCACTAGTGCCTATTTGCGAAATTATTTCCTTCAATTTTAAGCTGTGCGCACGACGGGCGCTGTGGCGAGGTGGTAAGACGTCGGCCTCTTAATCGGAAGGTCGAGGGTTCGAATCCCGGCCGCGGCCGCCTGGTGGGTTAAGTGTGGAGATTTTTCCGATCTCCCAGGTCAACTTATGTGCAGACCTGCTAGTGGCTTATCCCCCTTCGTGTGTACACGCAAGCACAAGACCAAGTGCGCACGGAAAAGATCCTGTAATCCATGTCAGAGTTCGGTGGGTTATAGAAACACGAAAATACCCAGCATGCTTCCTCCGAAAGCGGCGTATGGCTGCCTAAATGGCGGGGTAAAAACGGTCATACACGTAAAATTCCACTCGTGCAAAAACACGAGTGTACGTGGGAGTTTCAGCCCACGAACGCAGAAGAAGAAGAAGCTGTGCGCACGAAGCAGACATGACGTCGACCTTAGGCATGTGACAAAGTTGAGAGATGGACTTATCACAAGTTGTGTTAAAAGCCAGGCCAGATCTGAGTTGTGGAGCTGAGCTGATTTCAAAGGAGTGTGCCTGTACTCTGGAACAGATATGTGGCGGTGTGCCTGAACATTCTCACTTACAACAGATATATCCTTAAGTTCACCTTTCAAAACTGTCACCGTCTCTAGAGTGGTGACGTCAAGGAAGTAAATGTTGTTGTCGTCAGCATTGGCGCAGATGACGTACTTCCCGTCCCCAGAGATGGCCAGTCCCTCAACACAAAAGTCATCATCATCGTCGCCCGTGCGGGTGGAAAAGTTGACCTCATATGTCATGAGTTTGGTGGCCACAAGCTGTTTGGTCTTGACGTCGCACACCACTATCCGGCGTTGGTCCAAATCCGTTGTAGCCACGTGTTTGGTGTTACCTGTTTTAAACATAAACAGATGCAAAATTAAAACCGGTCAGAGATTAACAGACACACGAAAGCTAAGGCTTACATACAGAAAGAGATAAGCAAAGAAAGACCGCCCGCCGTTAGAACTGAGCAAACTAGGAGTCAAACATACACACACTTACACACGCACGACGCATCCAGCACTCTCTCCCACCCCCCACCCCCTCTCGTTGTTTTTGTCTGTCTGCCTGCCTGTCTGTCTGTCTTTCTTTCTGCCTCTCCCTCTCTCACTCTCTCTCTCCCCCCTTTCTCTCTGTTGTTGTGTGTGTGTGTGTGTGTGTGTGTGTGTGTGTGTGTGTGTGTGTGTGTGTATGTGTGTGAGTGTGTGTGTGTGTGTCTCTCTCTCTCTCCCTCTCTCTCTCTCTCTCTCTCTCCCTTTCTCTCACCCCTCTCTCTCGTTGTGTCTGTATATATCTGTCTCTCTCCCTCTCTCTCTGTCTCCCTCTATCTCTCTCTCTCTGTATCTGTCTGTCTCTCTCTCTCTATCTCTCTCTCTCTCTCTCTCTCCCCCTCCTCTCTCACCCCCTCTCTTTCTCTCGTTGTGTCTGACTATATCTATCTCTCAATGTCTCTGTCTCTGTCTCTGTCTCTGTCTCTGTCTCTCTCTCTCTCTCTCTCTCTCTCTCTCTCTCTCTCTCTCTCTCTCTCTCATTCGGTCAAATCCAAAGCAGAAACTAATAGCCACATACCAGCAATAGGGACTGAAGAAGAGAAGTCGAACTTCCTCATACTTCTGGGTACTTCCACTTCGCCACCCTTGGCCCCTGTTTTCGCGTCATAGAACGTGAAGCTTTCCTCATAAATCAGCAGGGTGGAACGACCCTCACCGCAGGCACATATCAGCGGGTGGCTAAGATCAGTCTTCTTCCACAGAGGAACCCCCGACTCAAACCTACAACAGGAGAACCGCTAATCAAAACTAGGCATGCCTTTCCGGATCAAGCGCAGATCAAGCACACAGATTTGTTGTTTGTTTGTTTGTTTGCTTAACGCCCAGCCGACCACGAAGGGCCATATCAGGGCGGTGCTGCTTTGACACGTAACGTGCGCCACACACAAGACAGAAGTCGCAGCACAGGCTTCATGTCTCACCCAGTCACATTATTCTGACACCGGACCAACCAGTCCTAGCACTAACCCCATAATGCCAGACGCCAGGCGGAGCAGCCACTAGATTGCCAATTTTAAAGTCTTAGGTATGACCCGGCCGGGGTTCGAACCCACGACCTCCCGATCACGGGGCGGACGCCTTACCACTAGGCCAACCTTGCCGGTAAGCACACAGAGCATCAAGAAAATCATGATTATTCCTTACTGCTCGACCCCATTTTGACCTTGAATTTCTCTTTCAGCATAATTTTGTTATGGTTTTGTCGGCATATAAAGTTTCATTAACGCTGCGGACACCCTTAACGTCACATATATACAACCGTAATCGGCTCCTGTGACGAACTCACATACAACACCTAAAATGGGAATTCAGACTCCAATTTAGTTTCATATTAGAAGTACTGTGGCCCTCCACCCCCCTCCCCCCCCCCACTTTTAACCTTTACAGAAAATCTGTAAAATTAAAATTAAATTAAAATAAAAGGATTTTATAAGGGAGTGAGTCTTAAATCGTAACAGAAAAAAACTTGAAACAGACAAACTGTGCCTATTATTCCTATTTTTGTCGTGCACCCTTACATTTCTACAGACTTACGCGTAGGCTACAAGAAAGTCGTCAGAGTCGGTGACGATGACGGTGTCGTTGCAGCAGAGGAAGACATTCTCCAGGTCGTTACCCACCCCCTCTATCTTCCGCACCCTGCGTCCTTCTGCCACGTCCACCACAGACAGCGATCTGTCGTACGAGCCTGGAAAAGAAGAGACCGTTAATCGTGTATGATTTTACTCAAACCCGAGAGTTCATTCAAAACTCATAATGACGTCAACCACAGACAGCGACCGGTCGTACAATAGCCTGGAAAAACGAGAAGACATAGAAACCGTTCATCGTGTACGATTTTTACTCAAAACCGACAATTCTCTCAAAACTCATAATAACGCCAGACACAGACAGTTACATGTCGGAGGAGTCTGGAAAAACGTGAAGACGAGGAGACCTTTTATCGTGTACGATTTCACTCAAAGCCGACGATTCAGTCCAAACTCATTAGAACGTCAAACAAGGACTTCTACTGGTCGTTATAGCCCGAAAAATACATTGAAGAGGATACTGAACAGATAACTGATATCTTTTTTGTAATCAAAAGTGCCAGCTACAGGCATACTCACACGTCACAACGAACTTTCCGTCATCGGTCATTGCTAGTCCAGTGACGTCAGACGTGTGTTCGTTGAGGCAATGCACGAGCTGTCCCCCAGGGGGGATCAGCAGTTGCTTGCTGGGAATCAGGAAGATACCGTCACTCTCTCTGCACTGCTGGAGAAACCCTTGTACACCCTGGCGACAAAACACAATGGATGGGATATCACTGATCAAGCCAAATTAATGGTGTGTTGTTCTTGTTTTTGACCGGGGTTGGGGGTGCATGTGTGTGTGTGTGGGGGGGGTGGGGTTGGTTTTTTTTAGAGGGTATGTATGTTTAAGACCACCGATAGTCCTAAGAGGACTGCATTCCTTTGTTAAAAACCACACACACCTTTGGCACAGACTGGAGCCTGCAGATGATCTGCGCGGGCAGCTGCAGCGGGTCGTACTGCAGGGCGTCCTGGGAAAGCTGAAGGGCCTCGGCCACGATCTTCAGGTCCTCGTCATTGGGGAACGCCTTCCTGGCCGCGCTGTAGTCATCCAGCACCGCCCTGAAATAATGAATCATTCTGTTTGAAACTGTAGTCATCCACCACCGCCCTGAAATAACGAACCGTGTTGTTAGAAACTGTAGTCATCCACCACCGCCCTGAAATAACGAACCGTGTTGTTAGAAACTGTAGTCATCCACCACCGCCCTGAAATAACGAACCGTGTTGTTTGAAACTGTAGTCATAAAGGACCGCCCTGAAATCAATCAATCAATCAATCAATCAATATGAGGCTTATATCGCGCGTATTCAGTGGGTTCAGTTCTAAGCGCAGGGATGTTTTTTAATTAAAAAAAAAATTGTTATGCAATTTATATCGCGCACATATTCAAGGCGCAGGGATTTATTTATGCCGTGTGAGATGGATTTGTTTTTACACAATACATCACGCATTCACATCGGCCAGCAGATCGCAGCCATTTCGGCGCATATCCTACTTTTCACGGCCTATTATTCCAAGTCACACGGGTATTTTGGTGGACATTTTTATCTATGCCTATACAATTTTGCCAGGAAAATCGTGGGATCTTTAACGTGCACACCCCAATGCAGTGTACACGAATGTAGTGAAATAACGAACCATTCTGTTTAAAACTGTAGTCATCCAGCACCGCCCTGAAATAACGAACCGTGTTGTTAGAAACTGTAGTCATCCACCACCGCCCTGAAATAACAAACCGTGTTGCTGAAACTGTAGTCATCCAGCACCGCCCTGGAATTACGAACAGTGGTTTTTTTTTAAAAATAATTAACCTTGTTTTTTTGTGTAAAGAACGACATCTCTGTTTTATACTGTAGTCATCCAGCACCGCCCCGGAATTACGAACAGTGTTTTTTTTTAAGTACAACATCTGTGTTTTTTAGAGTAAAACTTATTTGACTGAAAATCACAAATGTGGATAGTATACAGTACTAAACTGGACTAACACCATGTAAGCGTTACTTACAACAATGTAAAAGTGTGTAATTACCTGACGCCACAGGCAATGAGCTTTGATTGCACAAAGCGAAAATTGAGAAGACACTCTTCCTTTAGCTGGTCCTTGTTCTGTGCTTGTATCGCATGGTAGGGGAGGTTATTCAGTTTTCGCAGGTTGAAGGAGTTGCCGAATTTGAGCGGTTGAGGGGACACAATCCTGTCGGCTTTTGCAGAGTTCCCCGACTTGTCTACATAAGGTTTTGGTTTTCCTGGTAACAATAAAAAAAAATGTCGATGTGATGAATTTTAATAACAGATCAAGGAATAAAACTATCTATCCAGCAAAGACATCAAATTGCTTATTGCATTTCGAAAAGGACAAATTATTCTCAAACTTACAAGAAAACTAAGACTTTAAGAAGTACTGTTTACATTCCTTTAAACGAAATATCACGGATATGGAGCATTTTCGAGTTAACAATTGCAGGTACATCTCAATTATGGTACAGTAGGCCTAAATGTCCTGTTGATGTTTTGAGCTCAAATTCGTCAGAAAACGTCTCCATAAAAGGCATGATGAACATCGTATATTTTACACAAATCATTTGCAAATACTGACCGGCAGACCAGACACCCGAGAAGAAATGAGCGAGGGCAGCGTGCAAGGCGGTCATGGCGGTGTCGTTGCGGCAGTAGCGGTCATGGGCAGCCTCTATGAACTGTCTGTGATACCAGAAGAACACCCCCACACCGTCCGCCCCTCGATCAACTGAAACAGATCACGTGACAGATCTGACCACCATGTTGGATTAAAAGTTGGCAACGATGGATACAGTTACTGCAGTGGAACCCCCCTTTTAAGACCCCCCCTTTTAAGACCCCCCCTTTTAAGACCCCCCTTTTAAGACCCCTTTTAAGACCCCTTTTAAGACCCCTTTTAAGACCCCCTTTTTAAGACCCCCTTTTAAGACCCCCCTTTTAAGACCCCCTTTAATACACCCCTTTTAAGACCCCTTTTAAGACCCCCTTTTAAGACCCCCCTTTTAAGACCCCTTTTAAGACCCCCCTTTTAAGACCCCCCTTTTAAGGCTCCTTCCCTTTTAAGACCCTGTTTTGTAAGATTCTCATTTCATAACCTCTCAAAATGTACCTCCATCTTAAGACTCCCTCCTTTTTAAGACCTGATTTTCTCATATTTTTGGAGGTCTTAAAAGGGGGGTTCAACTGTATTCAACCAAACATCCGTCAGGGCGACTCACGTTGACTTCGAGCTTGCATTGCTGTGTAAGCTGGCTTGTGAATGCTTAGATCTATAGCTCTTCTTAAGTGTAATTAAGTGGACTGGGTGGCCGAGTGGTAACGCACTTGCGCTCGGAAGCGAGAGGTTGCGAGTTCGACCCTGGGTCAGGGCGTCAGCAATTTTCTCCCCCCTTTCCTAACCTAGGTGGTGGGTTCAAGTGCTAGTCTTTCGGATGAGACGAAAAACCGAGGTCCCTTCGTGTACACTACATTGGGGTGTGCACGTTAAAGATCCCACGATTGACAAAAGGGTCTTTCCTGGCAAAATTGTATAGGCATAGATAAAAATGTCTATCAAAATACCCGTGTGACTTGGAATAATAGGCCGTGAAAAGTAGGATGTGCGCCGAAATGGCTGCGATCTGCTGGCCAATGTGAATGCGTGATGTATTGTGTAAAAATAATTCCATCTCACACGGCATAAATAAATCCCCGCGCCTTGAATATGTGCGCGATATAAATTGCATAAAATAAAAAAATAAAAAAATAAAAATAAATCCCTGCGCTTAGAACTGTACCCACGGAATACGCGCGATATAAGCCTCATATTGATTGATTGATTGATAATTACGATGCAAAAAACAAGCAACAACATAAACAACTCATGATTTATTTCATAATGCCAGCATACTCTTCAAGCAATGTTTGTGCTCATTGCAACGTTTAGCGCAAATATTGCATTGCATTACACACGCACACACACATACACACGCACACACACAGACACACACACCGACCAAAAAACAAAAAAAAATTAACAATGAGAGTCGATTTCAAAACTGATCAGTCACCAAGATACTGTCCAAGATCAGCCTTTAGCCTGACAAGCAGCAGGGGAGGCAACCTCCTCACAGGCGGGGTCCAGAAGGTGTACACGTCATTCAGTACGTCATCATCACATGACAAGATGTCCTCCAGCTCTGTTTCCGTCAGCCCACTTTGACCTGCAATCAATGAAAAATAGTCAATCATGATTGGCGTGTCAGTTTGCTATCAGATAATTATGTTAACAAACAAACGATTAGAATATCATGATGTGTTGGTCAGTTTGCAGATGATATTTAAAAAATAAATGATTTGAATATCATGATTTGTTTTTGAATTTGCTATCTGGTGATATATATATCAACAAACAAACGATTTGAATATCATGATTTGTTTGTCAATTTGCTATCAGACGATATGTAAAAAAACAACAATTCAAATATCATGATTTGGTGATATTTCAACAGACACGTGATTTGAAAAGACAATTTTGGAGATAACTCTCTCGGTTGTTTTCCAGGGTGTGGAAGAGTTGTGCCGCATATATTCAAGGCACGTGACCTGTAACATTGCCGCGTTCTCTCCAACTTGGTGCCTATCACCTTTGCATGGTTTCAAGAGATCAGTATTTAGGATTCAACTAGCTCCATATTCAAGGTTTGCTTTTCGTTCGCACTTCCGCAGTTGCCTCGGACAAGATGTTTTTAAAATCTTTTTGAAAGAGATCATGATTTGTGACAAGATTTATAAAGTACCGACTCTGAATGAATCTGAGGTTAAAGGAACATTCTATCCTTTACTGTGATACGCCTCAAAAGTAAAAAAGTTAATAAAGAGTAGACCACACACACACACACACACACACACACACACACACACACAAACACACACACTCACACTCACACTCACTCACAAACACACAAACACACACACACACTCACACAAACACACACATACACACACACACACACACACACACACACACACACACACACACACACACACACACACACACACACACACACACACACACACACTCACTGATGGTGAGGTAAGCAAGTGCACGACTGACGAGCGTTTCGCCGTGAGATTTTTCCAGTTCCGCAAACATCATGTTGATGCTGTCTCGAACCGTTGTCTGTAGGACCAAAGACATAATATTGTACTAGACAATAAAACTAGAAAATACAATTGTCATGAGCCATTTCAAGGCGAGCCACAAGTTACCATAATTGTCATAATTTTCACGTTTTTTGTTTATTCATAACCAGCTTGGTAACAGAAAACATAGTCATAATTTTCACCAGTTTTTAGATGTGAAACCATCGCGGTTTTGAATACGTGTTTCCGAGGACCACGATTGTAAACATTCACTCTCAAAGACCCAATCAATGTTGATAATTATGGCGATGACTCATGGTCAATTTTCAAATAAGCTCTGTAATCCATAGGACAGCAAAAAGTCTAAAAACACTAAAAGGAAAAGGCAAATGCTAACAACTTACTGAACACGCGAAAATGATGACAGCTCTGGACATTTTTAGACTCGAAGAAAAGCGACGAATAGGTGACAATTAGGCCACACAAAAAAAAGTCTGTTTACGGTAACCCGACCGACCCTATTTTTTTCGCGAGACCCTAGACTTTTTTTTGGCATTTGGGGAAGAAAAATTTTTTTAAAAAAATAATGTAAAAATATGGTTTTTTGGGAGAAAAAAAAAATATAAAAATCCCGACCTACCAACCCTATTTTTTTGGCCTATGTTACCGTAAACAGACCTTTTTTTTTGGCCTTAACAGCACTGACGCGCGTTTGGGCACTGAATTGCATTTTAAAAATTACGTTCAAACTATGGCTCTCTAAGCATTATTGTGCGTTCTTTTGGTTTTTCAAAATGATGACAATATCAAGGCAAAGTAAAGCAAATTTAATTTCAAGAAATCCCATGGCGGTAAATGAAAAAACAAAAATACAAGAACAAAACGAGATGCAGGCTGTGTCATCAATACATGTATATATAAACTCAGTCCGTTGGTGGCTTGTTGTTAGACCAGCGTTTTTGTCGATCCTCTGGGATCATATGTGACCTTCCACCACGAAATGAGCAGGGATCGCGTTTACGCACGATTTTTGCGTATTTGACGCATTTTAAAAGTCGCTGACGCGTTTTTTTCGCCGCGCCGCGTAAGCCATACGCAAAAATATTGTAACTTTTTCTTGTCTTCACGCAGCGCTTTTGCTCTGACTTAATAATCACCCGATCCTGAAACTGACTATAGGGCTCGAGAAGTGACGACACACATGAAATCTGCGCGTCAAAACTAAAGTCCGTTTCTTTTTGCATCGAAGTATCGCAAACGAACGTAACGAGGGTATTACCAGATAATGTCTTGTCGGATAATGAAACAGACATTAGCTGCTCTCCCATCTCGCGCTTCCAAAAGGCGGAAAGTGTGTCTAGTCGTATTAGAGCGGGAAACAAACTCGCAAGGCCCGAAGGTTGGAGACAGCAGGGGTGTTATTCGACAGGCGTGCGCGGAGTTCGACAGGAAAACTCGCCGTATTTAGGTAAGGAGTGTCTTTAAGCCTTTCGTGCGTGTTTTGTTTGTGTCTGTACGTGTTTTCGTAGTACGCAAAAATATTGGTCCGTGACGCGTTTTTTTCGTTTCGTTGCGTATGACTTACGCGTTTTTTAAAAAGCTAGCGCGATCCCTGAATGAGTCGCATGTCACCTTTGCATGATGTTAATATTTTTACATTTTCCTAAATAGTTTTTTATGCTCTATCCAGTGGTGAAAACAGTTTTAGAAAAGAGCGAAAACAGTTTGAGTTATAAGCCTGTGAGTAAGGTGACCCTCACACTGTTACCATACACTCTCCGGACTTATATTAAGCCTAGCGCAAAACCGCGCGAGGTGACATGCGACTCATTTCGTGGTGGAGAGTCACATATCGCTTTCTGTTACCTTTCGGCCTTGGTCGATAAAGATGAAACAGAAGGCAATATACTCCCCTCGGATCGACCAAAAAGCTGGTCAGACAAGAAGCCATTAGACATCTTTTACTGTCTGACCGAAATCAGATGTTGATTCTTAGGAAACACCATAGCGTGAGAGTGATACGAGAATCCGTCCGAACTGAGCTGAAAGGAACGGTATTTCATGATCAGAAACAAAACAAATGATGTGAAATAACCCTACCTGCAACACAGTGTGGCTGGGGAGAAAGTAGGACCTCCACTTGCATGCTGTGTCGAAGGAGAGTTTGAGAAAGAGAGGGAGCGGACAGGATTTGAACGCGTCCATCACAAGCTGTCTCTGATTGGCTGTCAGTTGGCGCTTGGAGGCCGCAAGCCATTGGTCCAAAATCCCGCTGACGTCATTGTCTCCGAGGATGGGGACTTGGTAGAAGTTGGACTTGTCATCTTGGTACATAGCCTGGTTGAAGACACAGAAATACTTAATTCCTGAAAAGGATTGCAAGTCTAACTGTTAAAATCATTTTGAAAAATCACCTATTATTGTTGAGCGATCATGTCAGGTTTGGATTGACTTTAAGGCACCGCTATTGTATCAGATTTGACTGAAGAAGAAAAAGAAGAAGAATCATACCTATATTTTACAAAAATGTAAAGTCAAAAGAGACCGATGGAGAAAATGGCACATACAGCCGCAGCTGGACGCAATTGATCAACATCTACAGACTAAATGCTGCTTTGTTGAAACAGTGAACTCTTCTCTAAAACAGCAGAGAGACAGAGAGAGAGGGGTGAGAGGGGGAGAGAGGGAGAGGGAGAGGGAGAGGGAGAGGGAGAGAGAGAGAGAGAGAGAGAGAGAGAGAGAGAGAGAGAGAGAGAGAGAGATAGGGAGAGACATAGAGAAACACACACACACACACACACACACACACACACACACACACACACACACAAACACACACGCATACACAATCACCCAAAATCAACAAGAGAGAGTGAGAGAGACACACACACACACAATCCACCACAATCAACCCTCAACACTCCAGACACCTACCTGCAGCTTGGGGAACGCGTCATACTGAGCCTCAGGCAGCGTGGACACGATGACACGCACGTGGGGCGGCAGATCAGTAGGCAGCCAGCTCAGCTCTCGCGCGCCGTTGGCAGGGTCCAGCTGGTCAAGCGAGTCCAGCAGAAGCGTGACAGGGAACTGGTCACTCGCTGTCTCCACCAACGTCTCTTCCAGCAGGTCAGAGAGATCCTTCACGTTCTGGGGATATCAATGTCCATTGTGTGGGTAAAGGGGTCAAATTAAGTCACAGGACGGTATCCATGTTCCACCCCCGTGTCACCACTGTGGCACGTAACCTGAGACCTCGGTCATTCTGCCGTAAGTGCAGGTGGCTGATTACACCTAAACACGCACACACCTGGGTAGCGCGACTCTGTTGCTGCTGGGAGGAAGCGACCCGAATTTCCCAGCAATGGGACAATACAGAAATAAAAATGGAAAAAAATCATACTTTGGTTACGTGCGAAAACGTCGCCGGCAGATGATGATTTACTGATGCTTACATGTTGAGCTTTTCGACTTCAACATTGAGACAAACATACGCAGCTAATCGGTGGAAGCAAGCAATCACGGTGAACAACTAACTCTGATGTGTATATTCTGCAATGTACGTTTGCAATGATGTGCGCCTTTTCTTTCAAAGATATGCTCGCGAGGGGTCATTATTAACTGCCGCTATGAACACTTGCCTTCACTGATCAATGCCGACAAGTGTTTGCTTCACTGTTTTGAAGCGGCATTACTCGTTTACAGACAATTATTCATCAGCCAGATATATTGTCTGAATTTCTAGATCTAATTGTCATGCACCATTGCACTATCCTTACCGCTGGGAGTTCCTCCGTCGCCAGAGAGCGCTGTTTGGAGGCCGACAGTTGCTTCAAGATACTGGTCAGCAGACCTCCCACCGTAGTGCTGTCTGGGGTAGTACCCAGAAACCTGTAACAGCAAAACACAGCTCGGTCTTGTTATAAACATTTGTAATAGCTCCAATTAGGAAGAAAACCTCAAGGCCTTTCTTATCTCAAAGCCCGAAGTTGAGGGATGGTCTCATCGATCATCCTATGTATAAACCTGGCCAAATCTGAGATGGTGATCCTTCTTCTTCTTCTTCTGCGTTCGTGGGCTGAAACTCCCACGTACACTCGTGGTTTTTTTGCACGAGTGGAATTTTACGTGTATGACCGTTTTTTACCCCGCCATTTAGGCAGCCATACGCCGTTTTCGGAGGAAGCATGCTGGGTATTTTCGTGTTTCTATAACCCACCGAACTCTGACATGGATTACAGGATCTTTTTCGTGCGCACTTGGTCTTGTGCTTGCGTGTACACACGGGGGTGTTCGGACACCGAGGAGAGTCTGCACACAAAGTTGACTCTGAGAAATAAATCTCTCGCCGAACGTGGGGACGAACTCACCCTGACAGCGGCCAACTGGATACAAATCCAGCGCGCTACCGACTGAGCTACATCCCCGCCCGGAGATGGTGATCCGAATCGTTTACATGGGAAGGATTGTGCCTTTTATTACGGACGTTATCAACATCAGCTTTAAGCCCGTCCCTAATTGAGCCCGAAGTCCACTTCGCGAAGTCTTTACACCAAAAACTCAGTGCTAAAGCTTAGTGCGGCGAGCTTAACGAAATATACTTCGCGTGTCTTTACACCAAAAACTCAGTGCTAAAGCTTAGTGCGGCGAGCTTAACGAAATATACTTCGCGTGTCTTTACACCAAAAACTCAGTGCTAAAGCTTAGTGCGGCGAGCTTAACGAAATATACTTCGCGTGTCTTTACACCAAAAACTCAGTGCTAAAGCTTAGTGCGGCGAGCTTAAAGGCATATGTACGCGCTCCCGTGTTTACAAAGTGTAGTTTGCCCATAATCGATGTCAAACGCACCATAAGACCATATAATGACGATATGTCACCATGCGCGGACCATAATACATGCATTACAGCTTGTTCTAGCCTCTGAAAAAGTGAGGATGTCAACAAAGCCGCGGTGTTAGCTCCCTTGCATCAACGTTACATGTGTTGCCAAATCTATAAATAGGACGATCCAGATCAAAATGAAAATTAACATATCTCAACATTGAAGGGGTCCTAGACCACAATATTTTGCAGGGAACTTAATTTAGCATGTCTCCAGCTGTTGGTAAAGCAATTAGCGTGTATAGTCATCGAGTACATATGCCTTTAACGAAATATACTTCGCGTGTCTTTACACCAAAAACTCAGTGCTAAAGCTTAGTGCGGCGAGCTTAACGAAATATACTTCGCGTGGTCGACTTCGTCCAGTTAATTTGAGGCTTTATGTTCACCTGAGAATGACAACACCTTTGCCCTGCTGCAGTCTGCTTGCCTCGCTTGCTGCCATGGCAACGATGGAGGTTTTACCGGACCCTGACTTGCCGTGAATCACGAACACCTGTCGGCTGTCTTCGTTCTGTAGGTAGGCTGACACCCGCTGAAAATCAACACAAAGCAACACATATTATTACACCCCCGGTATAGGGGTGTGTATAGGATTCGGTCCATGTGTTTGTTTGTTTGTTTGTGTTCGCATATAGATCTCAAGAATGAACGGACCGATCGTCACCAAACTTGGTGAACAGGTTCTATACAGTCCTGAGACGGTCCTTACAAAAATTGGGACCAGTCAAACACACGGTTAGGGAGTTATTGGTGTGTATAGGATTCGGTCGATGTGTTTGTTTGTTTGTTTGTGTTCGCATATAGATCTCAAGAATGAACGGACCGATCGTCACCAAACTTGGTGAACAGGTTCTATACATTCCTGAGACGGTCCTTACAAAAATTGGGACCAGTCAAACACACGGTTAGGAAGTTATTGGTGGATTAAGATTCTACAAAGACTTATAGAGGGACATCTTAATGGTCAAAGGGAAATAACCATTCTCACTCAGTCACTGCCACCAACTGAGAAGGTTATTTCCCTTTGACGGGGGTGTTTTCCTACCTCGGAGGAATTTCTTGTTTTGTTTGGAAAACGGAGGGAACAAAACAGACCAACAAAACCAAAATAATCATGGGGAAGGGGTGACCGATGATCTTATGACGGCAATCACTTGATTATCAAAAGCAAAAGGGAGTAATTACTGCCTTGAACCAAGCAAGACGTGTTGTTTATCTACACATTTTTTGTCCTTTTGCTCAATGTGGGAGTTTATATCTCCTGGCCCGTAAGGCGATAGAAGCACAAAAAGATCACCCTCAGATTAAATTTCAGAAACAAAACATTTAAATGCGTCTCAAGTTCCATCTATATCCATTGATGATATTTATGTAAAGCTCGTTAGTCCATTCGTCGTCTCATTTTTTTCTACTGGTAGTCTGGCCTCAGTTCATTATGAATAAAGATTATAAAGAAAACAGTGACCTTTTATCTTACATTCAAGGCATCTTGACGTCCATAAAAGCTGCGACATTTCTCTTGACAGAAGCGTGTGTGTTGCGTCACTTCCTCTACAAGGGGATTAACTCTGTGGTCTTGGTCACGTGCCGTGATGGCCTCTTGCGTCATGGATCTCAGATGTTGCTCAAAGTCGTTGCAGAAGTTGTTGATGTAATCTTTATGTCTTGGATCGTTTTCTGGGTCGATTCCTTCATAGAATATGAACAGTCAAAAACTCAGCTTTTTAAAACATAAAAGACTCTTTCCGTCTACCCTAGATTTTTCTTTGTTTTTAATGCTGTCATTCGAAAGGTAAACGTTACATTTTGATCAAATGATGATTGAAAACCACACACACACACAAACACACACACACACACACAGATACACACACACACTCTCTCTCTCTCTCACACACACACACACACACACACACACACACACACACACACACACACACACACACACACACACACACACACACACATAACAAGTTGCGTTCCAAAACCCAGAATTTAAAACAAAAATGGTAATGGAACGTTCAATTTTGTCAAAACAAGACATTCACTAAATGTATTATTCTGACAACAATTAAAACGTTTTATGACATTCTTATTTCATCGCCGACATAGTATTTTTGGCAAACGTTTAAATGAAGCAAATACCTTTTTCCTCATCCCATGCAATGCTGTACTTGACCACTCTGTCTTGTGGAAGCTTGGACAGCAGTTCTGTTTTCAGAGCTTTCAACATTTTCCTGGACTCTGCCTGCTTTGCCTCGCTGCCTCTAGCATCTGTCAACAACACAAAACACGGTAATAACAACACAACACACGGTAATAACAACACAATACACGGTAATAACAACACAACACACGGTAATAACAACACAACACACGGTAATAAACACACGGTGATAACAAAACAACACAACACATGGTAATAACAACACAACACACGGTGATAACAACACAACACACGGTAATAACAACACAACACACGGTAATAACAACACAACACACGGTAATAACAACACAACACACGGTAATAACAACACAACACACGGTAATAACAACACAACACACGGTGATAACAACATAACACACGGTAATAACAACACAACACACGGTAATAACAACACAACACACGGTAATAACAACACAACACACGGTAATAACAATACAACACACGGTAATAACAACACTACACACGGTGATAACACAACCCATGGTAATAACAACACAACACATGGTAATAACAACACAACACACGGTGATAACAACACAACACACGGTGATAACAACACAATACACGGTAATAACAACACAACACACGGTAATAACAACACAATACACGGTAATAACAACACAACACACGGTAATAACAACACAACACACGGTAATAACAACACTACACACGGTAATAACAACACAACACACGGTAATAACAACACAACACACGGTAATAACAACACAACACACGGTAATAACAACACAACACACGGTAATAACAACACAACACACGGTAATAACAACACAACACACGGTAATAACAACACGAAACACGGTACTAACAACACAACCCATGGTAATAACAACACAACACACGGTAATAACAACACAATACACGGTAATAACAACACACCACACGGTAATAACAACACAACACACGGTAATAACAACACAAGACACGGTAATAACAACACACCACACGGTAATAACAACACAACACACGGTAATAACAACACAACACACGGTAATAACAACACAACACACGGTAATAACAACACAACACACGGAAATAACAACACAACACACGGTAATAACAACACAATACACGGTAATAACAACACACCACACGGTAATAACAACACAACACACGGTCATAACAACACAACACACGGTAATAACAACACAACACACGGTAATAACAACACAACACACGGTAATAACAACACAACACACGGTAATAACAATACAACACACGGTAATAACAACACAACACACGGAAATAACAACACAACACACGGAAATAACAACACAACACACGGTAATAACAACACAACACACGATAATAACAACACAACACACAGTAATAACAACACAACACACGGTAATAACAACACAACACACGGTAATAACAACACACGGTAATAACAACACAACACACGGTAATAACAACACAACACACGGTAATAACAACACAACACATGGTGATAACAACACAACACACGGTAATAACAACACAACACACGGTGATAACAACACAACACACGGTAATATCAACACAACACACGGTAATAACAACACAACACACGGTGATAACAACACAACACACGGTAATAACAACACAACACACAGTAATAGCAACACAACACACGGTAATAACAACACAACATACGGTGATAACAACACAACACACGGTAATAACAACACAACACACGGTAATAACAATACAACACACGGTAATAACAACACTACACACGGTGATAACACAACCCATGGTAATAACAACACAACACATGGTAATAACAACACAACACACGGTGATAACAATACAACACACGGTAATAACAACACAACACACGGTAATAACAACACAATACACAGTAATAACAACACACGGTGATAACAACACAACACATGGTGATAACAACACAACACACGGTCATAACAACACACGGTCATAACAACACAACACACGGTAATAACAACACACGGTAATAACAACACAATACACGGTAATAACAACTCAACACACGGTAATAACAACACAACACACGGTAATAACAACACAACACACGGTAATAACAACACAATACACGGTAATAACAACACAACACACGGTGATAACAAAACAACACAACACATGGTAATAACAACACAACACACGGTAATAACAACACAACACACGGTAATAACAACACAACACACGGTAATAACAACACAACACACGGTAATAACAACACAACACACGGAAATAACAACACAACACACGGAAATAACAACACAACACACGGTAATAACAACACAACACACGATAATAACAACACAACACACAGTAATAACAACACAACACACGGTAATAACAACACAACACACGGTAATAACAACACACGGTAATAACAACACAACACACGGTAATAACAACACAACACACGGTAATAACAACACAACACATGGTGATAACAACACAACACACGGTAATAACAACACAACACACGGTGATAACAACACAACACACGGTAATATCAACACAACACACGGTAATAACAACACAACACACGGTGATAACAACACAACACACGGTAATAACAACACAACACACAGTAATAGCAACACAACACACGGTAATAACAACACAACACACGGTGATAACAACACAACACACGGTAATAACAACACAATACACGGTAATAACAACACAACACACGGTAATAACACAACACACGGTAATAACAACACAACACACGGTAATAACAACACAACACACGGTGATAACAACACAACACACGGTAATAACAACACAATACACGGTAATAACAACACAACACACGGTAATAACAACACAACACACGGTAATAACAACACAACACACGGTAATAACAACACAACACACGGTAATAACAACACAACACACGGTAATAACAACACAACACACGGTAATAACAACACAACACACGGTAATAACAACACAACACACGGTAATAACAACACAACACACGGTAATAACAACACAACACACGGTAATAACAACACAATACACGGTAATAACAACACAACACACAGTAATAACAACACACGGTAATAACAACACAACACACAGTAATAACAACACACGGTGATAACAACATAACACACGGTCATAACAACACAACACACGGTAATAACAACACACGGTAATAACAACACAACACACGGTAATAACAACACAACACACGGTAATAACAACACAAAACACGGTAATAACAACACAACACACAGTTATAATCATTCAAAAAGTATGCTTCCAGGAGCTGCATGGATCGTTCACACCTTCGTCGCCGACTTTTTTTTTCGGGGGGGGGGGGGGGGAGACACGGAGAGGGGGTGGGACGGGGGGGGGGGGTGTGGCTAGGGATTGGGGGAGGGCAAAGATGAGTAAGCAGGACAGGCAAACCTAATCACAAGCATTCTAACAATTACAAAGTTATTCGCTCCCACTGACATCTGGAGAGAGAAAAATAAAGAAAGACGGATTAAAACTTCAATGTTCGTTTCCCTGAAATCATCAAAACAGCAGCTTTTCTTTATTCATTATCATTCAAACGCGCTGAACTCCGTAGAAATGTCTCACCTTTAAATCTTCCGCTCACTCTGCTTGGCTGTACGTTCTCAATGTCTTCAATACATCTGTAAAACCACAAGCCACGCGGAAACAGCTCAGCTGGGTCGTCTAGCCAGCCTCGCCTGATCTCTGTCTCTGTCACTGAAGACAGAATGAAACGCAGAGAGCATGGAATTGAGTGTGGAAAACAAATATGAATGATACGTATACTGTCACATATACCCATGCATAACAGGACTCCCAACGGACGCTCAGCCTAGAGGGTCACTGGACCCCCAACATTAATTATTAGGGGTCCTTGGACCCCTCAGTGGAATTTTATTCTTGCTTTTGTAAGACACATTCCCCGCAAACACCTAACCCCTGGAGTCCTCATGTCAAAGTAATGCCGATTTTTTTAAACTCCCGGAGCCCTTTATAAAAATATTATGTCCGTGTGAGTCAAATTAACTCTGTAAATTAACGTCGACATAGAACTCTGGCAGTGTCCCAAATAGACACTAGTTCTGGGGACAAAAAAAACCCAAGTTAGCACAGCATAATTTAGCATAGCATAGCATAGCACTCTGGTAGGACGTTTTCTGAAGACAGGTTTGATGGTACGCGTGAAAACGGATACGTAGTGCGTCCTGGGACCCGCTTTTTTCAGTTTTAGTTGGTCGTTTTTCCCCTCCATTAATTTGTGGGGAGTGTTTTCGGTTTCTGGTGCGTATAGGACGCAGAGACGCACAGTTTGGGGAACCCTGCATAAAATCACAGCCGTGCTACCCTCATACCTGACTGCAGGATAGCATGTGCACGTTCCTTCCCGAGGTACGTCACCGCCGCCTGACCAATGGCCGTCTGCATCAATTCGTTCTCCTCCCACCATTGGTTGGCTGCCTTAGAACGTGGCTCCTCCTGATTGGACAGATAATCCGGGAGCTGCGAGCTGATTGGCTGAAGTATGTAGGTCGCTGGCACGGCGTTGTTATCTTTCTTGAACCATCTGTTACCAGCATATCAAATTGTTTGAACATGGTGGAGGGTAATTAAGCATGTTAATCAACAGACACCCAACAAACCGCTGAGTTTTAGAGTCATGTGTTTTGGAAATCATAGAGTACCTGTGTCAGAATAAAAACAACATGCCTCCTTACAAGTGCTTTACAAGTAAGAATAGAAGATTGGTGGATTCAGGTTCCAACGCAATTGTGAATCAAGAAACAAGAAAGAAATGTTACTGGAACGTTGAATTCTTTACAAAACGAAACTTAAAAAAATAAACCGGTCTGCTGGAATACTTTTTAAGAAGGTCCTTCACTCGCTGAGAGGTGACGGCCGTCAGTATCTTCTCAAACTCATCCACGGTGAACTCTCTGGGGAATGACCTGTAGCCGTACTTGTGTGATAGCAACGTCTGAAAAGACACATGCATAACTCTAAGGCAATGACCTGTAGCCGTACGTGTGTGACAGCAACGTCTGAAAATACACGTGCATTACTCTAAGGGAATGACCAGTAGCCGTACGTGTGTGACAGCAACGTCTGAAAATACACGTGCATTACTCTAAGGGAATGACCTGTAGCCGTATTTGTGTGACAGCAACGTTTGAAAATACACATGCATAACTCTAAGGCAATGGCCTGTAGCCGTATGTGTGTGACAGCAACGTTTGAAAAGACACATGCATAACTCTAAGGGAATGACCTGTAGCCGTACTTGTGTGATAGCAACGTCTGAAAAGACACATGCATAACTCTAAGGGAATGGCCTGTAGCCGTACTTGTGTGACAGCAACGTCTGAAAATACACATGCATAACTCTAAGGGAATGGCCTGTAGCCGTACTTGTGTGACAGCAACGTCTGAAAATACACATGCATAACTCTAAGGGAATGGCCTGTAGCCGTACGTGTGTGACAGCAACGTCTGAAAATACACATGCATAACTCTAAGGCAATGGCCTGTAGCCGTACGTGTGTGACAGCAACGTTTGAAAAGACACATGCATAACTCTAAGGGAATGACCTGTAGCCGTACGTGTGTGACAGCAACGTCTGAAAATACACGTGCATTACTCTAAAAAAAACATGCTGCAAATAAATAATACAGCGCATCACAACGTACGGTTGTATTCCATGTAACAGTCGCTTGATTTTCTTCAATCACAAAATTACCCAACAAAAGCAAAACACAATTAGAATCAAGGAGGATTAAAACTGGTGAAACGTTTTAGCCCATTATTGGGTCACTCCCAGCCCATTCATAAAACCGATAAACGTGTGTGAACTTTCCACAAGCAAGATCCAGCTTTATGCAAAAAAAAGATCACACACAAAACACACACAAAAACTACCTGCCGACCCTACTTTGTAAAATCCTTTATCCTACATACGTTAGAGAGACCACTTATGAGATAACCATATCGTTCAATTCACACGTGGGTACATCATGTAAATGAGGTCATGTCAGACTAGTTTGGCAGGGACCTGATTTTTCACTGCTCATAATGCAAAAGTCGCCGAGACATACGCCACTTTGGAAACACTTTTGCGCTTGCTGTTTCATCTGGGAGCATTTTAAGAACTAACACGTCAAGCTAGACTTTCTAGAGTGACTTCTCTTTGCTCTGAGGTCAGAGATTGCACAAGGCTTTGGAAGAGATCGAGGTTCCATAAGCAGCGTCTTCAATTTGGACGCGTAACTCAGAGATGTATGGAGCAGAAGGCACGCAAGTACAGTATGTTGGATAAACAGAATACTACATGGCTTGCTGTGTCATACCAAATATACGTCCGTACACTCGTTGCTTTTTTCAAATCTTGAAAAGCTCGCTTTCGATATTTAAAACAAGAAGAGCAAACGCTCGATCGAGTCACTTTCGCAGTTCTGAATATTATATGAGGCATCAGATGGACAGGAAGAAATTGCTATTCACAACACAATGAGTCACGTTCACATAAAATTTGAGCCCGGTCACTTTTATAGTTTCCGAGAAAAGCCCAACGTTAAGTTGTGTGTTGCCGAACAGAAAAGGCTAGTTATCTCCCTTGTTTTTCTGATAACGTTCGTAAAAGGCTACAGATGTAAATACTTTGATGTAAAGAATAATCCTACAAAGTTTCAATCACATCCGATGAACTTTGTCAAAGATATAAAATGTCTAATTTTTCCTTTGATGCTGACCTGTGACCTTGAAAAAGGTCAAAGGTCAACGAAACCATCGTTAAAGTGTAGAGGTCATTGGAGGTCACGACTAAACAAAATATGAGCCCGATCGCTTTGATAGTTTCCGAGAAAAGTCCAACGTTAAGGTGGTGTCTACGGACGGCCGGCCGGCCGGACGGCCGGCCGGACAGACTAACACTGACCGATTACATAGAGTCACATTTTCTCAAGTGACTCAAAAAAGCAACTCGTGTACATCTGGTACGACACAGCAAGCCATGTTGGATTCTCTACTTTTGCTATGCCCTAATCCAACAGTATTGATTGATTGTATTGACATATTATTGGTTTACTCCCAGCACAATTCTAAGAACGACCAGATTCAGTCCACTGACCACGAAGCAGGGTCCAGTGGAGAGCTTGTTGCAGAGGTCAATCTCCCTGAGGCAGAGGTCAGTGGTGCGGTGGTCGTCCGTGGCAACGTCCCTGACCCCCCACCTCATGTCGACCACCTGGAACTGGTAGCCCTTCTCCTGACACCACTCCTTCAGCCTGGGGTACACCCTCTCCATCAGGCTGTTGCGCTCGTTGCTGGTGTCTGCACATCATCATCATCATCATCATATCATCATCATCACCATCATCATCATCATCATCATCATCATCATCATCATCATCATCATCATCATCATCATCATCATCATCATCATCAGCCTGGGGTACACCCTCCCCATCAGGCTGTTGCGCTCGTTGCTGGTGTCTACACATCATCATCATCATCATCATATCATCATCATCATCATCATCATGATCATCATGATCATCATGATCATCATCATCATCATCATCATCATCAGCCTGGGGTACACCCTCCCCATCAGGCTGTTGCGCTCGTTGCTGGTGTCTACACATAAGATATCATCATCATCATCATCATGATCATGATCATGATCATGATCATCATCATCATCATCATCATCATCATCATCATCAACAAAAAGCACAGTCTGTGGTACACCCTCTCCATCAGGCAGTTGCGCTCGTTGCTGGTGTCTGTACATCAGTATTAATCATATTGTCATGACAGTCGAACCTGTCTTTCACGACCACTTTTGTCCTATACTTCTGGTGGTCGTCTAAGAGGTTCGACTGTTATGGCAAGAACATTAACATTAAGGATCCCCGAAAAGTTAGTTTTCTTCTATTTGATTCACCTGTTCACAGTGACCACCGGCCTATAGCGACCACTTTTGACCGATACTTTTGGTGGTCATCATCATCATCGTTTTATTTTTTATTTTCATACAAAGCCGGGTTTTCCCGTGTAACATGCCCCTAATGGTTTTGCCGTGAGGGCGTAAAACTTACATTTTATTATTACTTCATGTACCGAGTTGGATTTTTTTTTTAATAATTTTTTAAGCAATTTATATCGCGCACATATCTCAACCACGGATTCAAGGCGCAGGGATTTATTTATGCCGTGTGAGGTGGAAATTTTTACACAATATATCACGCATTCACATCGGCCAGCAAACCTCATGCCTATTAGGGCGAGCATTCACCTTTCACGGCCTATTATTCCAAGTCACACGGGTATTTGGTGGACATTTTTATCTATGCCTAAACAATTTTGCCAGGAAAGACCCTTTTGTCAATCGTGGGATCTTTAACGTGCACACCCCAATGTAGTGTACACGAAGGGACCTCGGTTTTTCGTCTCATCCGAAAGACTAGCACTTGAACCCACCACCTAGGTTAGGAAAGGGGGGAGAAAATTGCTAACGCCCTGACCCAGGGTCGAACTCGCAACCTCTCGCTTCCGAGGCAAGTGCGTTTACCACTCGGCGACCCAGACCTTTTCTTACTGGTGACAATAATTATCCGAAATTCATTCATAAAAAAAATCATCATCATCATCATCATCATCATCATCATCATATCATCATCATACAACCGATACATATTTAAAGCAATCTTCAACTAAATCCAGTTCACTGTGCTGTTTACCTGTAAAAGTACTGCTGAGGAATATTCGCACAATTTTGTCAGAAGCGGGGCATTCCAGTGTGACGTCACCAGCTAGCAAAGAAAAGATGACGTCAGTGTTTGCGTCACCCTTTTCTTCGTGTCTTTGACCACGGAACCGTCCTCGTCCCGTGTTTGGACGTTCTGCCTTCTGCAATGAGATGGTTGCCACTTCATTTCAAGCCAGATTTTTGTTTGTTTGTTTGCTTAACGCCCAGCCGACCACGAAGGGCCATATCAGGGCGGTGCTGCTTTGACATATAACGTGCGCCACACACAAGACAGAAGTCGCAGCACAGGCTTCATGTCTCACCCAGTCACATTATTCTGACACCGGACCAACCACTAACCCCATAATGCCAGACGCTAGGCGGAGCAGCCACTAGATTGCCAATTTTAAAGTCTTATGTATGACCCGGCCGGGGTTCGAACCCACGACCTCCCGATCACGGGGCGGACGCCTTACCACTAGGCCAACCGTGCCGGTCTTCAAGCCATATGGTTCTTTTATTAATACAGACTAAATAAAAGTGAAACCAGCAGTGCAAATGTTTTCAAGAATTGTCTTATAAGTTATAGGCCTATACTTGTATACGAAGTTGAATAGCATGTCCGTTATACTGAAATAGGCCTAAATCGAAAATGGGTTTTATGAAAGGCAAGGGCCCCGAATATGGATTACTTTTTATTTCATGCTGTTAACTAGCTTGTTTTCACGCGAAAATACAATATTCTTTCAGAAACGATAACTAAACCCATACACGCATGCACCACCCACGCACGCATAAAAGCACGCACACACACTTCTCTCTCTCTCTCTCTCTCTCTCTCTCTCTCTCTCTCTCTCTCTCTCTCTCTCTCTCTCTGTCTCTCTCTGTCTTTCTCTCTCTCTCTTTCTCTCTGTCTCTCTCTCTCTCTCTGTCTCTCTCTCTCTCACTCTGTCTCTCTCTGTCTTTCTCTCTCTCTCTCTTTCTCTCTGTCTCTCTCTCTCTCTCTCTCTCTCTCTCTCTCTCTCTCTCTCTCTCTCTCTCTCTCTCTCTCTCATTTCATGTAGAATCATTCATGTTTACCTGTTCTATGGATCGCTTTGACATATGGGAGGCCCTTCGTGCTACAACCTTGGTAACGCCAGTTTTCTGAACAACCGTTTTAGCCAATGTTCCTCCATTCTCAACTGCATCTCCTCCCTTTCCAGTCCCTTTTCTTCCCGCTTGTTCCTCCTTTTTCCCTCCTAGTCCTCCGTCTTTGCCCAATGTTGGTGGATAGCGCGAGCTTTCAGCACCATCTTTGTTCTCTTTTCCTCCATTTTGATGTTCCTTTTTTTCTCCTATTCCCCCGTCTTTGCCGGATGTTGAGGTATGGTGTACGCTTTTGACATTAGCTCTGTTCTGTTTTCCTCCTATTTGCTGTTCCCTTGTCACTCCTATTCCTCCGTCTTTTCCGGATGTTGAGGTGTGTTGTATGCCGTGTTTCGTGGTGTTGTTTGTCTGTGTCACTGGTTTTCCATTTGTCGAGGCGTTGGTAGGTGCAGTCTTTGCTTTGTCGGCGCTTGAAATTATTTAAAATCAGAAATTTAGAGCATTATTTTACATGTTATGTTTCTTGTTTGATGTCCCTGTATCGACGAATGATGGAGTCGATGCGCAAAACTTCAAAACAATCAAGTTGCATGTTGAAAATAAAAATGAAAGATAATCGAATACACATCACTATAATCTCTGTGTGTTCTTCATTTAAGTTTGATTTTATCATTTGTTGACTATATAAGAAATGTCTTGCTGAGTACATCTTACTTTTCTCGACGATATTTCTATCAAATTCACCTCTTTTTTTTTCATTATCTTTTCTTTAGTGGGCCAGCTCTAGAGCTCAGTAAAAATCGATACTAAAAAAAACCCATGACTGCAATCAAAACGAAAAAGGTGGCAGTTGAGAATTCAATCAGGAAGGAAGGAAGAAAGAACGGAAGGAAGGAAGGAAGGTAACACCTCACCCAATAACCTCGTGTCAAGTGCCTGTGGTGTATACCACTGTCGGTCACACTTTGCCCGTGTCAAGTGCCTGTGGCTTATACCACTGTCAATAACACCTCACCCTATATATACTAGATGATTACCCGCTTCGCCGGGTACCGGCTTCGCCGGGAAGAAGTAGAGCCAAATACCAGGCTGCGCCTGGGACCCGGCTTTGCCGGGTGTACGCCGGCTTCGCCGGCGCACGAAGGAAGGGAGATCTAAAAATAGTAACGTGCAGTGACCTTCTTAAAATAGTAATGTAGTAACGGGAATATGGATTGACGCCACACGAAGGAAGGGAGATCTAAAAATAGTAACGTGCAGTGACCTTCTTAAAATAGTAACGTAGTAACGGGAATATGGATTGACGCCACACGAAGGAAGGGAGATCTAAAAATAGTAACGTGCAGTGACCTTCCAAAAATAGTAACGTAGTAACGGGAATATGGATTGACGCCACACGAAGGAAGGGAGATAAACGCGCAAAACAAAACACTGGAGAAGATAAGGAAGAGTTACTGGGAATGGATATAGTGGATCTACAGAAAAACCAAAATCGGTTCAGCGCTGCGCGCTGAGAGCACGTATTGAAATATCTCATCGATGAGGTTGTGTCCGGCGTGTAGCTGAATACGGTCTCCAAATTTGAAAAAGATCGTCCGAGAACTTTGGCCGTGCATCGCGAACAGACACACAGACACACAGACAGACACAAGTCGTATATATATGTAAATAAGTATACCGTTTATCCGTTCACTCTCGCTAGCACTGCTTCACATGGTCATAGAGGGAACGAAGCTTCAAGGTTTGAGTCCGTTTTTGGCCCATAGGGCTTTTAAGCTAACATAATACACAACAAAGGCAAACACAGAAATTTAGAGTGCACACAGGCACAGCAAATAGTGGTCATATTAAACATTAATAATAACCACACACAAACAACGCAAAAGAAGAGGCAAAGAAGGCAAACCCAAGACGAAAATACGTGTTCAAAAGTTGCCTTCGCCTAGGAAAAATGATATAAACAAGACAATTGCCCATCAAGCCAACAACGTGAAAGCGACGTCGTGTCATTGTTCACTTTTGGCGTGTTATCAAAAACATTGTCGCTGGTCAAATAACGGAATCTTGACCTGGATATAGCTTCCAATTTCGCCTGTCTGTCCGTCTGTCTGTCTGTCTGTCTGTCTGTCTGCTTGTGTGAATGTTGGTAACAAACTCACCTGACAACAGTTATTCGTTTTGTCTTGCTAGTACTGCTTCCCATGGTGGCAGTAGTAAACAGAGTTTTTCCATACAGCCTGCGATACATGAATGTATCTTACTCACACCACTTTTCTCCAAGACACTGCCCTATCCCAAGTGGTCCGGTTTTTCCGTCCCAGTGTTGTGTTTTGGTTGTTGCCTGTAGAAATGTGGAAACAATTCAATTCAATTCGATTCAAATCAACTAAACTGTATTATCTGAATGCATTAAACAGAAGCGTTTCTTTTGGCTCGTGTAAGAAATAACATCACATAAAAACATACTCTCAGAACATATGGACACATAAAAGTACACACCAATACACGCATAACACAAGCAAGGCAAAGCGAGGCAAGGTTGTTGCCTGTAGAATTGTTGAAACAAGTTAGGCAAGACAAGGCTCGGCAACACAAGGTTGTTGCCTGTAGAATTGTTAAAACAGTTAGGCAAGACAAGGCTCGGCAAGACACGGTTGTTGCCTGTAGAATTGTTAAAACAGTTAGACAAGACAAGGCTCAGCAAGACAAGGTTAACTGTTGCCTGTAGAATTGTTGAAACAAGTTAGGCAAGACAAGGCTCGGCAAGGCAAGGTTAACTGTTGCCTGTAGAATTGTTGAAACAGTTAGGCAAGGCAAGGCTCGGCAAGACAAGGTTAACTGTTGCCTGTAGAATTGTTGAAACAAGTTAGGCAAGGCAAGGCTCGGCAACACAAGGTTGTTGCCTGTAGAATTGTTAAAACAGTTAGGCAAGACAAGGCTCGGCAAGACAAGGTTGTTGCCTCAGTGTAGAATTGTTGAAATAAGTTAGGCAAGACAAGGCTCAGCAAGACAAGGTTAACTGTTGCCTGTAGAATTGTTGAAACAAGTTAGGCAAGGCAAGGCTCGGCAAGACAAGGTTGTTGCCTCAGTGTAGAATTGTTGAAATAAGTTAGGCAAGACAAGGCTCAGCAAGACAAGGTTAACTGTTGCCTGTAGAATTGTTGAAACAAGTTAGGCAAGACAAGGCTCGGCAAGACAAGGTTGTTGCCTCAGTGTAGAATTGTTGAAACAAGTTAGGCAAGGCAAGGCTCAGCAAGACAAGGTTAACTGTTGCCTGTAGAATTGTTGAAACAAGTTAGGCAAGGCAAGGCTCGGCAAGACAAGGTTGTTGCCTGCAGAATTGTTAAAACAGTTAGGCAAGGCAAGGCTCAGCAAGACACGGTTGTTGCCTGTAGAATTGTTAAAACAGTTAGGCAAGGCAAGGCTAGGCAAGACAAGGTTGTTGTCTGTAGAATTGTTTAAACAAGTGATCAAGTCGTGTGGAAACCAACAGGGGTGGAATGTGTTGGTCAGTGGTGGAGGAGGAGGTCGCCGGACCGGTCGAATGGAGAAAGGGGGGGGGGGGAGTGGAGGGATTTAGACAACGGGTTCAGCCAAGGTTAGGTTTGCACGCACAACACATAGTCCGTCTCAATCCTTATCGATCAGTGTACGGTACAGTCGCTACTCAGCCTGCCTCCGTCAGCACAAGTGTCCTTGAGTGTTTTCATGTTCTTGTTTTCTTCAATCTCATCTCATTAAATCTGATCTTATGTTGTTAATTATATTCTTTCTATCTTTCTATCTTATTGTAGGTATGTACATCGGTTGAATAGAAGTTCCCCGAGAGTTTCATTACAGTGAACTTGCTTACCCCACAAACACAGGGAAGGGGGGGGGGGGGAGGGGGGGGAGGGGGGGGGGCACGAGTCAGAGAACCAAAACGTTGTGACTGTTTTGTATCCAAACAACCAGGACAGTGTGCAAGGTCATTTGGGCGTGTCTTTCAAACGTAACTGGTACTGAACCGTGACCGTTCGGCAGTGATTGAATAGACTAGCACATACTTTCAATCAAACCCGGTCTCGCTCTGTTACACGCATAGAGAGTTAACATTGACAAGAATTGAATAGGTACTCGATGGTTGAAAACTTGGATAAGCAAGGCATACTCAGACGTACACACACACACACATACACACACATACACACACACACCTACACACACACACACACACACACACACACATATACATACACACACACACATATATATATACACCAACACACACACACGCACGCGTATACACACACACATACAAACACTACACACGCACATACACATACACACACACACCTACACACACGCACGCGCATACACACACACACACACACATACAAACACTACACACACACACACACACACACACACACATATATATATATATATATAATTATATATATATATATATATCCCATGACCTCCCTTCTTTGTCTCTGTTACTTCAGTATGGGTATATATGTTGTATTTTTATAGCTCAATAAATACATCATGGACTCAAAAAAATATATGATAGTGCAGATTCCGATTTGGGCGAAGAACTACTTTGCTCCCGACCTTTGACCTCGCGCCGAACAATGTGACACATTTGTATGAAGTTCTAAAATCGTATTGCACGGCTCAGAAAACCATATCAGTTGCACGCAAAAATGAATCTCAGAACTGATCTGATGTATGAGATGCAATAAGCAAAAGTTTCTTTCATTATGAAAGCAATGCAGGTCGAAAAAAACGAACATTCAACTTACAAGATAACCAGATGCTAGCGAACCAAAACAAAAACACGAGTACCCTCCCCTTGCATCGTTAGCAGACGACTTTTGAGAATCTGTCGTTAGTGTGTTTTGTTGTGCGCCTTCAGCTATCAAACATCGGCTGTTTCACGTGTTTTGCGAGCAAGTCTACTCTTTTGCCTGGCTCTGCAGTAAGTCCACATATTTTTCCGTAATCCAGTCATATTCCTTCAAAATGCAATCAATCGGCGGTGACAGACGTGTCGGTCGCGTTTTCCTCACTGTGTGACCCATACCAGTTTAAGTTCATCCATGCAAACACACTCGCAAAACAGTTTATCACGTAGATACATTTCAAATAGGGAGCAAATGGTTAAATCTAAACCTACATATTTGTTCCCTAAAATTTGCTTCTCTGTCAATAAGCCTAATTACACACGTTCGAGAAAAACAACGTGGAATCATATCTGAATCGAGTAAGCCAAATGGGTCCCAAACCCGTTTCGCCCGTTCTGCCGACCTGAAACGCAAAACAAAAGAATTGTGCGCTTCAACTAAATTAATTTCTATTCGACTTCATTACTTTCTTGCAACTTATGAACCTTTACTTAAAGCTTTTAAATGGTCTGAAAGTAGTGTTACCGCGTACTTATCGATGCACTCATTCGTTTTATTTTTTCAGCGACGGTCACTTAGTTTAAGGTTGCAAAAGGGCTAAGTCTCACTGGCAACAGTTTTACCCTGCACAGATCGCAACAGTGCCGCTAGTAGTCTAAACTTTGTGTTTGATGGTAGAATGGGATATACAGATTACAACACTCGTGGTTTTTTATATGGCTTGTATTTCAGTCAAGACCCAGCGGGAATATCAATCGAGAGCCACTCGCCAGAGGCTCGTGTCTCCCGATGATATTCATCCGCTGGGTCTTGACTGAAATACAAGCCATATAAAAAACCACTCGTGTTGTAACCTATACATATATATATATATCGCTCACACACACACACACACACACGCACACACACACACACACACACACACACACACACACACACAGAAATACTACACACACACAAACACATACATACCCACAGACACACACATGCACACTTTCGTCAGTGCACAACGAACGCACTGCCACGCACACACTCTCGCATCCACGCCATCACCATACGTGACACACACCACGCCAACACACATGAATCTCTCTCTCTCTCTCTCTCTCTCTCTCTCTCTCTCTCTCTCTCTCTCTCTCTCTCTCTCTCTCTCTCTCTCCATCCCCTCTCTCTGTCTTGTAAATAAATCGCTTACCTACGAACAATTCTGCCGTAAGCTTCTCAAAACGTAAATGATCCGGTATTCCATAACATCACACATTCACCGCAAACACAGCTATGCGGCCTACCCAAGCGAGACCATTAAGCGAAACAGGTAGGCTATATGTGGATGTGTACCAAGCGAACACAGCAAGAGAGGAATCAATGGTTTGTTGCTGTGTTTCTATGACTCTGACCTCGATATTGATCGTGAACTGTCTCTGAAAATCGATGTCATCGCTGGCTCATTGAAAAGTTGTCCTATTTATGTATCTGTAAATGTTAGCGGTAGGCCCACCGTTCAACTGTCCTCCCCCCCCCCCCCCCACCTGCCCCTAGCACCCCCCCCCATCCCCGACACACACACCTGATCAATCTCTAAAAAAAAATCTGTTTGGTATACACAGCAGTAAACGCAGAATCCCTCAGTACGCTGTCGTTTCGATAGTTGGAATCACACACACACACATCAACTTCATCATTCACTGAAAACTGTCCAGACTTTGGTGGTCAAAAGACAGAAAGGGTTATAACATCCGTCTTGTCTTTCGTTCCACTGACATTCTGTTCAGTGCAGTCATATCGAGCCGTTCACTGATAAGGCCACAAAAAAAAAATTGTCTGTTTAGGGTAACCCGACCGACCCTATCGATTTGGCGCCGACCCAAAAACTTTTTTTTGATTTCAAAAAAAAAAAGAAAAAAAAAGAGGTAAAAATGCTAAAAAGAGACATTTGGCGTTTCTTTCTCTCCCTTTCTCTCTGTTTTATTTATACGTTAGTTTTGAAACATGTATTCATCAAATATAAGAAGTGAATGTTCAGCCAACATAGAATTTACACCAAAAAAAAAAAACCAAAAAAAAACAAAACCTACCTACCTACCGACCCTACTTTTTTTGGTCATGTTACCCTAAACAGACAATTTTTTTTTTTTTGCCTAACTGACAGCACACAGCGACACACGCATTTCACAGACTAGCGAAGGCGGTTCATGCGTGACTTAGGAAACTCTCTCTCTCTCTCTCTCTCTCTCTCTCTCTCTCTCTCTCTCTCTCTCTCTCTCTCTCTCTCTCTCTCTCTCTCTCTCTCTCTCTCTCTCTCTCTCTCTCGTACAATTGCAGTCGATGATGAAAGCACTAATGTTATTCCAAATGTTTTGATATTTTTCCCATTAAAACGGGTTCTTTGTTTATAAAGCCATTTTATAAGCAATGTTGTGTAATCTAGCTGTTTCATAAATTTCATGAGTTTTGCGCAAGAATGTGTTCGAACAAGAGATCATTTTCTGAGATCGCTGACAGGAGCGAGGCTAAATGTCTCGCCCGATCAAAGTTCAAGCGTGACTACTATAAGCGGTTTTCTGTCAAGACTCAAGTGTTCACTCAGGCGTAAAACTCAATTGAAAACGTCTTTGAAAACAGCTGAAGCGGATTTTACAAAAATATCTTACTAGTGTACACACCCATGCTTGCTGAACAAAGATTTCACTGGCTGTTACGGGATTCTCAATAGCTTACTGCAATTTATTCCGACGTCAAATGCTTGTTTGAGACGCGTCCCCGTCATAAAACGTTTAACGATTCTCCGATTCAACACCTCGCTGAATGTGTAAAGCTCATATCCCCCCCCCCTTTTTTTTAACTACAGGTAGGAATCTGTACCCCAATTCCAAGCTACACACCAAATTTCAGCTCAATCGATTCATAAGTACCAGAGATCTAAGCTAACTCTGGACAAACAGACAGACAAACAAACAAACAAACAGACAGACAGACAAACAAACAAACAAACAAACAAACAGACAGAGCGGAACCTATATATACATCCCCGAATATACGGGGGTGTAACAAACACTGGCCTTGATACTGAAGGAGTAAGGGTCGAAACCGAATAATCAAATTACAGAACGAACTTTAAAGGTGGTCGTTTACATTTTTGCTTTTTACATTTAGTCAAGTTTTGACTAAATGTTTTAACGTAGAGGGGGGAATCGAGACGAGGGTCGTGGTGTATGTGCGTGTGTCTGTGTGTGTGTGGAGAGCGATTCAGACTAAACTACTGGACCGATCTTTATGAAATTTGACATGAGAGTTTCTGGGTATGAAATCCCCGAACATTTTTTTCATTTTTTTTATAAATGTCTTTGATGACGTCATATCCGGCTTTTCGTGAAAGTTGAGGCGGCACTGTCACGCCCTCATTTTTCAACCAAATTGGTTGAAATTTTGGTCAAGTAATCTTCGACAAAGCCCGGACTTCGGTATTGCATTTCAGCTTGGTGGCTTAAAAATTAATTAATGACTTTGGTCATTCAAAATCTGAAAATTGTAAAAGAAAATAAAAATTTATTTAACGATCCAAATTTACGTTCATCTTATTCTCCATCATTTTCTCATTCCAAAAACATATAAATATGTTATATTTGGATTAAAGTCAAGCTCTGAAAATTAAATATATAAAAATTATTATCAAAATTAAATTGTCGAAATTCATCTTATTCCTTGTCGGTTCCTGATTCCAAAAACATATTATAGATATGATATGTTTGGATTAAAAACACGCTCAGAAAGTTAAAACAAAGAGAGGTACAGAAAAGCGTGCTGGCCTTCTTAGCGCAACTACTACCCCGCTCTTCTTGTCAATTTCACTGCCTTTGCCTTTGCCATGAGCGGTGGACTGACGATGCTACGAGTATACGGTCTTGCTGAAAAATGGCATTGCATTCAGTTTCATTCTGTGAGTTCGACAGCTACTTGACTAAATGTTGTATTTTCGCCTTACGCGACTTGTTGGCTCACGTAAGTGTAGCCTAAATGCGATCGTAACTTTGTCTGTCTGTGCGTGCGTGTGTGTGTGCGTGTGTGTGTGTGTGTTTGTGCGTGTGTATGTCTGTGGTAGAAACTCTAACATTTGAAGACGTCACATTACATTGACGTCACATTATGACGTAAGAGGGTTAGACGTCACGCGAAGGAAGTACTGAAAGTCTCGGTCATTATTATTTTGAGCGGGCCGAGACTCTGTTGGCAGTCGTGTCCCTGTAAGTAGGCTACATGCAGACAGACAGATCTAGATCTAGTGTCTGGCTTTCTTGCACAGTTTCACCTTTGCTCTTTCTGTGTGTGTGTGTGTGTGTGTGTGTGCAGGGGCGGATCAGTTGCTTTGTAAGGGGGGGTGCACTTTGAATCGAAAAGTGAATGTGATGGGCGCGAAGCGGCCGAATTTGCTAGGGGGTCCGGGGGCATGCCCCCCCGGAATTTGTTTTGGCCCAAAGAAGCAAAAGAGTGCCATCTGGTGCCATTTGAACTTAGAAATGGTCATAGAATCAGCTTTCCAAATTTTTTTTCTTTTTCGGGGGGGGGGGGGGGGCACGTGCCCCCTTTGCCCCCCCCCTCGTCCGCCCCTGTTGTGTGTGTGTGTGTGTGTGTGTGTGTGTGTGTGTGTGTGTGTGTGTGTGTGTGTGTGTATGTGTGACGGAGTGATTGAGTTTGTGTTACTGTTTGTCGATTTCTTACGTGAGCCTTGATGGCTTCGCCTCTTGTTTTCAATAATCTTATGGTTAGATTTCGATACAAAATTATGTCAGATGATGAATGAACCATGGGGAAAAAAAATTATAGAAACAAAAATATATATGTAAAAAAAAGATTTTATTTTTGGGTAGCGTGACTCACGCTTCCAATATTTTGTTTTCTGTTTGCTGAGAACATGTGCTTTGCCTAAAAATACTGACCAATCAAATTCATCGCCCAAACAAGTGCAGCAACAGTTTATCGCTTATTCTTTTACTAGCAAGGCCAGTTTACCCCCCCCCCCCCCCCCCCCCCAAGCAAATCGTGTAATCATATCAAGCCAGCCAAGACTGTGACCAAAACATCAAAGAAAACAAAGAATGACGCAAAGAGTAATGACGACACATCTCAATTATTCACGTCACTGTCACTTGCGAAGGTCCAAAAATCCCCTTCTTTTCATCCTGTTCAAGTCAAGTGCTGTAATCATTTCAGTGGACATCCAAACCAGACCACAACCAATTGCGTGTTATCACTGGCAAAGAGATTAATACAAGAAATTGTTTTGGAAGAAAAAATACCTTTGACACTACATGGATTAATTTCAAAACACCTCTGCCGTCTGCCCCAAAAGAGTCAACAACGGGGTAGTTTTTCACACGATGGAGAACGACAGCGCAATTTTTGACACACCAGGGAGCAACAGCGAGAATCCTTATGCTCCTTCGGACATAAGTGTTTGGAATGGCTCTGACGTCCTGACTCTGTTAGCCCTTCCCCTGGTGATTCTTCTCTTGTTATTTATAGTAAGTTTCCTATCTAGTTTTCGTGTGTGTGTGTGAGTGTGTGTGTGTGTGTGTCCTTTCGTGTGTGAGAGAGCGTCTGTGCGTGGCATTGTGTGTGTTAGTACGGTTGTGTATGTGTGTACGTGTTTGTTTATATATGTGTGTATGTGTGTGTGCGCGCGCGTGTGTGGGTGTGTGTTAGTGTAGGTGTGGCTCTATGTGTGTGTGTGTGTGTGAGAGGGGGGAGGGGGTCTTTCGTATGTGAGAGAGTGTCTGTGGCATTGTGTTTGCCTGTGGGTGTGTGTGTGTGTCCGTTTCTAAAGCTTCAAATTACTTAGTCAGGTCGACTACGCGAAGCATATACTGCTCGTAGCTGGCCGCACGAAGCTTTACCACTGAGTTTTCGATAAGGCCAAACAAAAAAATTGTCTGTTTCTGGTCACCCGACCGACCCTAAATTTCGGCGCCGACCCTAAACTTTTTTTTTCCAAACTCAAATTTTTTTTTTTTTTTTTTTTTTTGGTGGTAAAGGACAGGGTGAGAAAATGAACAAAAAAAAACGTGTGAAAACGAAAGTCCGCTGACGATTTGTAAATGTGTTGAGTGTCTTGTCTCTATGTATAGTGAATCCAGTCTCTTTGCGCGATTTTTAAAGTTAGTTTTATTGGTCTACATTTGGGGTACAAAACAAAAAAAATTTAAAAAAAATCCCTACCGACCGACCCTATTTTTTTTAGCCATGTTACCAGAAACAGACTTTTTGTTTTGTTGGCCTAACAAGACTTGAGTGCGTGTCCTATAGTTGTATATTCTCAATTGTTTCATGTGATGAATTTTGAATAAAAAAAAGACTTCGCGAAGTCGAGGTCGGGCTTAATCAAAGACCGCCTGAACCTCTTCCATCTACTCTCCAGGTGGGAGGTGTCCTCAGCAATGGGTTGCTGGCGTGCCTCTTCATCGTGTGCCTGAACCAGAGCTCGACCGCTAGCCGGCTCTACGGGGTGTTCGCTGTGGTCAGCTTCGTGCAGTCAGCCGTGACCATTCCGCTGGCCATGCGAAGTCTTCCCGGCGTCACGCATGAGAACTGGACGGAGACAGAGTGCAAGGCGTCACGAGGTGTCCTGATTTATTTTGTCAACCTCTACACCTTCCTCATCATTATGGCTAACTGGTGCCGTATGAGACGGGTATGTGTGTACGTGTGTGTTTGTGGGGGGTAGGTGACGTGAGTGTGGGGCGGTTGATGTCGGGGTGAAATAGAGGCGTGTGTGCGGGTATGGATATGCGGGTTTATTGGGGTGGGGTGGTGGTGGGGAGGGTGGGAGGGGGTGTATGTGTTGGGCGTAAGGGCGGAGGGGTCGGGAGCGGGGGGGGGGGGGGGGGAGTGGTGATGATGAGTGGGGGCGGTTTGGGTCGGGGTGGACGGAAGGCAGGTGTGTGTCTAGGGGAGGGGGCGTGTATGTTTGTGTGTGTGTGTGTGTGTGTGTGTGTGTGTGGGGGGTGATGGATGGTTCCAGTGTAGGTGAGTTGGGCGATTGGGGAGGGGGTTGGACTGGAGGGGTGTGGTGGCGTGTGTGTTTTGTATGTGTGGGTTTGGGTGTTTGTCAGGGCATGTGTGCTGGGGAGGGGGTTGGACTGGAGGGGTGTGGTGGCCTGTGTATTTTGTATGTGTGGGTTTGGGTGTTTGTCGGGGCATGTGTGCTGGGGAGGGGGTTGGACTGGAGGGGTGTGGTGGCGTGTGTGTTTTGTATGTGTGGGTTTGGGTGTTTGTCAGGGCATGTGTGCTGGGGAGGGGGTTGGACTCGAGGGGTGTGGTGGCGTGTGTGTTTTGTATGTGTGGGTTTGGGTGTTTGTCAGGGCATGTGTGCTGGGGAGGGGGTTGGAAGGATTTGGGTTGGGGATATTAGAGAGGATGACGACGGTGGGTGGGGTGGAGGATGCGGAACATGTCATATCAATGGTGTGGGGTGAGTCGGTGTGTGGAGGGGGATCGAACAGCCAGGTTTGGAATGACTCGGGATCTCAGTGAGTTCAGTTTGTGTGATTTGTGGGCAGAGAGTAGGTTTGAGGTGTGTGTGTGTGTGTGTGTGTGTGTGTGTGTGTGTGTTTGTGTGTGTCTGTGTGTGGTGTGTGTGTGTATGTGTGTGTATGTGTTTGCGTGTGTGTGTGTGTGTGAGAAAGAGAAAGGGGGGTGAGGGACTGGAAAATCAATCCATCAATCCATTCATCCATCCATCCATCCATCCATCTATCTGTCCATCAATCTATCCATGTTTCTATCTGTCAGGCACTGATGCCATGCTCAGTGCATGGCGCCCACCTGTACGTGAAAGGGGCCTATCTTGCCGCCATCGCCGCCATCATCTCGTTTCCAAGCGTCGCCGTTTTCGGCAATCGGACCAAGCTCCTAGGACCGCAGGCCATCGAAATCGAATGTACCATTTCCAAAGAGTAAGTGTGCGCGCCTTCGTGTGCGAGGCTGGTACTACAAATTGTTCATACGAAATGACAAACACAGGTTACAAGCGATAACGCGCAAAAATACTGGTTTATTACTCTACATCTGATTACTAGATATCAGTAATGCATATTATGACACAATATTGCAGATTGCGATATTCAGTAATATGTATTGCGGTAAAAAAAAACTAAACAGAAAGAAAAAGAGAAAAGATAACAAATTATTAGACATGGCAAAGGTATCAAAAATGCATAAACAAGACACGAGAAACAAAAACGGGAAAAATAAACAATCACAAAACAGGCGAAGACAAACAGACAAGAAAGTTACAATAATAATAATAATAATAATAATGGACATTTATTAATCGCCCCTTCTCACAAGAGCTCACGGCGATTTACATATTAATACCAAACACTCGTTGGTTAATCCTTTAACAGTAAGAAAGGATTACGTTCCTTACGTTAAACAATACAATAAACACTAAGAATACTCGAGAAACTCAGCATAAAAACGTTTAAAACCAAAATGGCTACTTTAAGGAAAATACAAAACGTTGACTCATCAGGCCAGGAATACAATAGCAAACTGTCATACTAAAAAGTCTCTAAACGACAACGTTAATCAAAGTCACAAACAAGATATTTCCTCATCCTATTTCCCCCAATAGCGTTATTAGAAATAAGCTCGTTTACAAACGATCACCACAGACCGCAAGCTCTTTTACCTAAATTCCTTTAACGTAAGGCTAGGATAAGTCAGAGAAAACGTTTCACTTCGAGCTTCGTTAATCACAGAAAACACAAGTTACCATTATAAACATTAGCGACTTTCTAGCGTCTACAAATCATTGCTGTACGTTTCACAAAACTAGAATAGTTGAACACACAATAAAGAAACACTACAACATGTCAGACTTCCAACTCACGTTATACATAAACAACTCACAAAGTCATTACAAAATGGCGACCAAAATACAACACAAACAAGTAACAACAAAATTACCTTATGCGCTGTGTGGGTTGACCAGAGTACCAAAACTGTAGCCTCTCAACGAAGGGCACAAAACAATTCACAACTTTCAATAAAACTGTATCCAAAACACGTTCACGTTGACGATATCCAAACTGTTCACGTTGACTTTAAGACATTACAAGATAGAAGAACTCCATCAACTCACTTGCTAACTTTGATACGTTACATAAAACATCCAAACTCTTCCATAAAAACCCTCAGATCGACTGAAGAGAGGAAGTCAAACAGTAATATTTATAGAAAACAAAAACCTAACATGGAATAGTTCATTTTAAAGGTAAAAAGGTCACCATACTGACCAACCAACAACATTCCTAAAACAGGGTTGGGTGAGACTACTATTTACAACCAATCACTACTGATCACGCACTTCGTGCATGCTCACAACTTGGAACGGTCTATTTTACAAAAAGAAGAACAAGGAACTAGCTGACACTAAAAACTAAAAACACGTGAGTCACACGTATTCTAAAGGTTACAACGCAGTTTGGAGCGCTCACACCAAAACCAGGACACGGAAAATAGCACGTGAGTCTCACGCGTACAGATAGTTAAAAAAAACGCTCCACAAAACAGGTCACAACAAGGTGCCATGATAAAAACACGGTTTACTTGCTTTACACCGTAAAAGGGCTGAAACAAAAGTATTCACAACAAAAAATAGGTGAATGCATGCCACATCGGCATGCACAGTAAGATTAGACGATTTCCGGAAATAACACCGTCGTGTTTGTATGTGGGGTGGAAGGGGGACCTTTTCTCGCAAAACCTCTGCCAAACATTGGAGGGGCCAATCACTAGCGAGGGGAGTGTGTGAAACACGATGACGGGAATGCCAAACATTGGAGGGGCCAATCACTAGCGAGGGGAGTGTGTGAAACACGATGACGGGAATGCCAAACATTGGAGGGGCCAATCACTAGCGAGGAGAGTGCGTGAAACACGATGACGGGAATGCCAAACATTGGAGGGGCCAATCACTAGCGAGGGGAGTGTGTGAAACACGATGACGGGAATGCCAAACATTGGAGGGGCCAATCACTAGCGAGGGGAGTGTGTGAAACACGATGACGAGAATGCCAAACATTGGAGGGGCCAGTTCGTCCCCACGTTCGGCGAGAGATTTATTTCTCAGAGTCAACTTTGTGTGCAGACTCTCCTCGGTGTCCGAACACCCCCGTGTGTACACGCAAGCACAAGACCAAGTGCGCACGAAAAAATCCTGTAATCCATGTCAGAGTTCGGTGGGTTATAGAAACACGAAAATACCCAGCATGCTTCCTCCGAAAACGGCGTATGGCTGCCTAAATGGCGGGGTAAAAAAACGGTCATACACGTACAATTCCACTCGTGCAAAAAAACCACGAGTGTACGGGGGAGTTTCAGCCCACGAACGCAGAAGAAGAAGAAGAAGGAGGGGCCAATCACTAGCGAAGGGACTGTGTGAAACACGATGACGGGAATGCCAAACATTGGAGGGGCCAATCACTAGCGAGGGGAGTGTGTGAAACACGATGACGGGAATGCCAAACATTGGAGGGCCCAATCACTAGCGAGGGAAGTGTGTGAAACACGATGACGGGAATGCCAAACATTGGAGGGGCCAATCACTAGCGAGGGGAGTGTGTGAAACACGATGACGGGAATGCCAAACATTGGAGGGGCCAATCACTAGCGAGGGGAGTGTGTGAAACACGATGACGGGAATGCCAAACATTGGAGGGGCCAATCACTAGCGAGGGGAGTGTGTGAAACACGATGACGGGAATGCCAAACATTGGAGGGGCCAATCACTAGCGAGGGGAGTGTGTGAAACACGATGACGGGAATGCCAAACATTGGAGGGGCCAA
The DNA here is from genome assembly GCF_037325665.1 of Littorina saxatilis. Taxonomy (NCBI): domain Eukaryota; kingdom Metazoa; phylum Mollusca; class Gastropoda; order Littorinimorpha; family Littorinidae; genus Littorina; species Littorina saxatilis. The sequence goes on from NC_090253.1 coordinate 13,142,871, forward strand.
TCACTAGCGAGGGGAGTGTGTGAAACACGATGACGGGAATGCCAAACATTGGAGGGGCCAATCACTAGCGAGGGGAGTGTGTGAAACACGCTGACGGGAGTGCCCCCCCCCTCCCCCCCCCCCGCCACTATACTTCGTGTTTACCATGTGGGCTACATTTGCTAGTATAGTTATTTAATACTAGATGATTACCCGCTTCGCCGGGTACCGGCTTCGCCGGGAAGAAGTAGAGCCGAATACCAGGCTGCGCCTGGAAAGCCGGGTGTACGCCGGCTTCGCCGGCGCACGAAGGAAAGGAGATAAACGCGCAAAACACTGGAGACCTTCTAAAAATAGTGTGACCTTCTAAAAATAGTAACGGAATGGGAATATCCGCGCGCCATACGAAGGAAGGGAGGTAAACGCTGAAAACACTGGAGAAGATAAGGAAGAGTTACTGGTAGTGGATCCAGAAAAAAAAAACAAAATCGGTTCAGCGCTGCGCGCTGAGAGCACGTGTTGAAATATCTCATCGACCAGGTTGTGTCCGGGTATACCTGAATATGCCCACCAAATTTGAAACAGATCCATCGAGAACCTTGGCCGCGCATCGCGAACAGACACACACACAGACACAAGTCGTATATATATATATATACTAGAGGAATACCCGGCGGGGTGAATCGCGAGACAGAGACAGACAGCGTGGCGGTTCATCACAATCACCTCTGCAGGCGAAGTCCTGTCAAACGGGATTGAGAATTTTAGAGCTTATTTCTTAGCCCTATATTATCTGTTGTGGCTTCTCAAATGCCAGAACATACAGACAGACAAAAGCCGCTAGACCCCATCACAAACAGAACTCTACAATCCACAGGTTTTTGCCCACACACACACACACAAACACACACACAGAGAAGCCGTATATATATATATATATGTATATCTATATCTATAAATATATAGAGATAGGTGAGAGTGTATTTTTCGCGTGGCTATAAATTGATTCGACCTTTTCACTTTGACAGTAAGAACAACTTACGGGTGCAAGGGAAGCGTTCTGGACAGCGCAGTGACATTCTAAAAATAGTTACTCAGAAACGGGAATTTGGGGTGAACGGCGCGAGACAGAGAGCGTGGCGGTTCACCACAATCACTTTTGAAGGCGAAGTCCTGTCAAACGGGATTGAGAATTTTAGAGCTTATTTCTTGGCCCTATATTATCTGCTGTGGCTTCTCACATGCCAGAACATACAGACAGACAAAAGCCGCTAGACCACATCACAAACAGAACTCTACAATACACAGGTTTTTGCCCACACACACACACAAACACCCACACACACAGAGAAGCCGTATATATATATATGCATATCTGTATCTATAAATATATAGAGATAGGTGAGAGTGTATTTTTCGCGTGGCTATAAATTGATTCGACCTTTTCACTTTGACAGTAAGAACAACTTACGGGTGCAAGGGAAGCGTTGTGGACAGCGCAGTGGACAGCGCAGTGACATTCTAAAAATAGTAATAGTAACTTAGAACTGAACGGGAAAGCCACACGAAGGAAGGGAGATAAACGCCAAACACTGGAGAAGATAAGGAAGAGTTACTTATAATGGTGAAATGAACACAAAAACGAAAATGAGTTCAGCGCTGCGCGCTGAGAGCACGTGTTGAAATATCTCATCGATGATATTGTGTCCGGGGTGTAGCTGAATACGGTGTCCAAATTTGAAAAAGATCCACCGAGAACTTTGGCGTTGTGATGTGGTGTAGCGGCTATGGTGTGTCGGTATGGGGGCCCGGGTAGCTGAGGTGGAACCAAAATAGCTGAGGTGGAACCAAAATCGGTTCCGCGCTGCGCGCTGAGAGCACGTGTTGAAATATCGACCAGGTTGTGTCGTGTCCCGGGTCTACCTGAATATGCCCACCAAATTTGAAGCAGATCCATCGAGAACTTTGGCCGTGCATCGCGCACAGACAGATACACAGACACACAGACACACAGACACACAGACACACAGACACTAGTCGTATATATATATAGATAGATAGATATATATATGTCGCCACAGTGTTCACGACAGGTTACAAAAAGTGTGTTCAAAAGCGTAACACTTCAATTAACAGTGAAGTAAATCATTCATAACTAATTTGATAAATCGAAAATTGGTTTCTGGTAACAGAAACTGGGCCCTATTTTTTTGTCTTGGGTACTGAACGTCAATTAAGACATTGATCCAGTAAGAAAATTGTGAAAGATGGCATGTGGGTCCACTTTGGCATACCGCACACAGCCTTCAGACCCCGAACGTGATCATGGGAAATGTTTAATTGCATTTTGGCGGGAGATGCAAACTGACAAACCGCAAAAGTTTCGTTTGGCTGGCTACTATAAAGTCATGTGTAGTCATCTGTGAAATAGTTGTGTAAAGCTTTTGACCGTTAATATCATAATCTGCGACACAAAGACAAATCGTTGCTTCAGCAATGCTGTGACCTGCAACAAATCATGGGCAGCGATTAAAATAAACCGAGACTTCTCTTCCTGACCCTCTCTTCCAAAATGAAACCTCTGACGTCAAAAGGGTATTAAGTTCGAGAAGACGTCATATTAATGCAAATTATGGCGTCATGTAAACATTCTCTCGCCTCTCTTGCGTGTCCCTCAGAAACTGACAAAGAATTTCGAGAACGAAGATTCTCTCGGCGAATTCTACATAATTGTCAGCAGGAGACAATTACTCGTTAGGTCACCGCTAGGCTGTGCATGTATCGGTATCGTATATCATTAAAGGAGATTTCCTTCTCCTGTAGGTTCGCCAGCAGTATGCTGCCTCGAATTGTGGTCGGTATCGTACATATCATTAAAGGTGATTTCCTTCCCCTGTAGGTTCGCCAGCAGTATGCTGCCTCGAAGATCATGATGTTGTTCTATTGCTTAGTCAGTCCTAGAAATAATGTCCTAGACCTGTCTTACCTTGCTGTTATCAGTATTTTTGCCCTCTTTCATTACGATGCTATGGTATTTCTGTGGGTCTCCACATGTGTTTGTTTATAAGGCGGAAGTGACCTCCCCTTGTACACAATAGGCCCTCAGAGGAAGCCTACGGACAGACTAGAATAGAACATGCACATAACACAGAATGTCTGCACAGCACACTCACACACAGCAATACAGCACACCGTCTTGTACCTCCTTCTGCCCTGCCGAAGTCGGGGTATCCTTTTTAATCCACCGAACAATTAATATCCACAGCCATGTGTGTCTCCTGCCTCCGAACACACACGCTACAGAGCTCGACTCGATGTGCGCAGTTTCGTATAAAAATTATTTTCCAAAATTCCCCACTGTGTTTTATAAAATAATCATATTATGAAAGCACATACATTTTTATCTTAGTTGTTATGTATTTATTGTTAGTAAACATCGGCATTATTCATGTTTTACTTTAAACGCAATCATTGTTATTTATAGATCACAGGCACCTGATGTAAGTAGGTCACACACGTGTAAATGTTGTGCCCAGCCCTTGTTTTTGTTTCTGTTATTATTTTAGTTAGCAGGTCTAGTTGAGCACGTATTAAGTATTATGTACCCACTATTAGTTATTGTGCATTTTAGTTAATGGACTGATGATGTCATTTGTATGGAGTCGACGCACGTGCGAGGATATGCATGTGTGTGGGGGGGGGGGGGGGGGGCGCGGGAGATGGAAGCTTGCTGTATGTTATGTAATGTATATATTATGTGTGATACGTGGAAATGTGATACTATTTATTTGCATGTATGATACAGGTACAAATGTGATAATTGTAGGCTTATACTAGTGATTACTGTGTGTGATACATGAAATGTGATATGAATGCTGTTTTTATATGTTATACTCTTACTTTCTCCCAAGCGCAAGACAAATTCTTCTATGAAAATTGAAGCCAATAAAATTTGAGTTGAGTTGAGTTGAGTTGAGGTAATCCGAATTGTGGTCGGTATCGTACATCTTTAAAGGTCACTTCCTTCTCCTGTAGGTTCGCCAGCAGTATGCTGCCTCGAATTGTGGTCGGTATCGTACATCATTAAAGGTGATTTCCTTCTCCTGTAGGCTCGCCAGCAGTATGCTGCCTCGAATTGTGGTCGGTATCGTACATCATTAAAGGTGATTTCCTTCTCCTGTAGGTTCGCCAGCAGTATGCTGCCTCGAATTGTGGTCGGTATCGTACATCATTAAAGGTGACTTCCTTCTCCTGTAGGTTCGCCAGCAGTATGCTGCCTCGAATTGTGGTCGGTATCGTACATCATTAAAGGTCACTTCCTTCTCCTGTAGGCTCGCCAGCAGTATGCTGCCTCGAATTGTGGTCAGTATCGTACATCATTAAAGGTGACTTCCTTCTCCTGTAGGTTCGCCAGCAGTATGCTGCCTCGATTTGTGGTCGGTATCGTACATCATTAAAGGTGACTTCCTTCTCCTGTAGGTTTGCCAGCAGTATGCTGCCTCGAATTGTGGTCGGTATCGTACATCATTAAAGGTGACTTCCTTCTCCTGTAGGTTCGCCAGCAGTATGCTGCCTCGAATTGTGGTCGGTATCGTATATCATTAAAGGTGACTTCCTTCCCCTGTAGGTTCGTCAGCAGTATACTGCCTCGAATTGTGGTCGGTATCGTATATCATTAAAGGTGATTTCCTTCTCCTGTAGGTTCGCCAGCAGTATGCTGCCTCGAATTGTGGTCGGTATCGTACACCATTAAAGGTGATTTCCTTCTCCTGTAGGTTCGCCAGCAGTATTCTGCCTCGAATTGTGGTCGGTATCGTACATCATTAAAGGTGACTTCCTTCTCCTGTAGGTTCGCCAGCAGTATGCTGCCTCGAATTGTGGTCGGTATCGTATATCATTAAAGGTGATTTCCTTCTCCTGTAGGTTCGCCAGCAGTATGCTGCCTCGAATTGTGGTCTTTTTCAACTGTGGCATCTTCATCGTCATGGTAGTCCACCTGTTGATGGTACAAGGCTGCATCGAGCGTCGCAGGAGACAGCAAATGTCGCGACCAAGCTTCGATCACCTTCACTCCTCTCGGCTTAAGTCTTTATTTAGCTGGCTTACCCCACATGCGAAGACGGAAACTGTGCCAACGGAGTCCATAGACACGAAGGAAAACATGGAGGAGTGCTTTGACTGGGCCCAAATCGCCATTGTCGTCGATTCGCCTTCAGCATTAAAACGAGAGGTGTTGGATATGTCGTGGATGGCTGATGCCCAAGGTAAGATTATATATGCACTTGTTGGTTCAGCCGGTTTTCGTGGAGTTAGATGTGCTGTAATGCTTGCACGATGGTTAATTGGTTAATGGCATGGTCACTTTCAAAATGTGTGCGCGCGCGCGTATGTGTGTGTGGGTGTGTGTGTGTGCGTGCGTGCGTGCGTGTGTGTGTGTGTATGTTTGTGTGTATGTGTGTGCGTGTGTACTTGCTTACGTGCGTGTGTGCTGGTGTCTGTCTATCTGTGTGTGTATGTTTTTGTGGGTGGGGTGGGTAGAGGGGGGGGGGGGGGTGAATAAGCGTATGAACGTTTGCTTTACTTCGAATTTATAGCACCGGTTGATTTGTAAAGCAAACCATACTAAGAGAGTCGTCTTTTGTGATGCATTAATAGTATTTCTATTTTAGCTCGTCACATTTTCCGACTCAAAAAAAACACAATAAATAACCGGCTCCCGTGGCGCAGTGGTTAGCGCATCGGGCTGCGGGCCGGGGGGTCGTGGGTTCGAATCCCATCAGTCATGTGGGGTTTTCGGCATGTGGCCGGCTCCGATCCAGAGTGGAATTGCTGTGATTTCAATGAGAAGCCGACTGTCATTCACTTCACGAATGCGACTTTTAGGGTGCCCAGGTCGTGCTAACTAGCAACTACCTGACCAAAACTGCAGGTGCAGCAGTTCTCGGGCCTGGTTGACGCCAGGGTATATTATGAAAGTAAGCGTAGAGTGCTGCCCTGTTATGTTGTCTCAACCCGTAATGAAAATCCATGGCATCATTGCTATCATCATCTTCATCTCATTGATCATCAAAATAATTTTAAACAAGTCGCGTAAGGCGAAAATACAACATTTAGTCAAGCTCAGTCGAACTCACAGAATGAAACTGAACGCATTGCATTTTTTCCGCAAGACCGTACACTCGTAGCATCGTCTGTCCACCGGTCGTGGCAAAGGCAGTGAAATTAACAATCCAGAAAAGCGCGGTAGCGCTTGCGCCGAGGAGGATAGCACGCTTTTCTATATCTCTATTCTTTTTACATTTAGTCAAGTTTTGACTAAATGTTTTAACGTAGAAGGGGGAATCGAGACGAGGGTCGTGGTGTATGTGCGTGTGTGTGTGTGTCTGTGTGTGTGTGTAGAGCGATTCAGACTACACTACTGGATCGATCGTTATGAAATTTGACATGAGAGTTCCTGGGTACGATATCCCCGGACGTTTTTTTCTTTTTTTCGATAAATGTCTTTGATGACGTCATATCCGGCTTTTCGTGAAAGTTGAGGCGGCACTGTCACACTCTCATTTTTCAACCAAATTGGTTGAAATTTTGGTCAAGTAATTTTCGACGAAGCCCGGACTTCGGTATTGCATTTCAGCTTGGTGGCTTAAAAATTAATTAATGACTTTGGTCATTAAAAATCTGAAAATTGTAAAAAAAAAATTTTTTATAAAACGATCTAAATTTATGTTTATCTTATTCTCCATCATTTTCTGATTCCAAAAACATATAAATATGTTATATTTAGATTAAAAACAAGCTCTGAAAATTAAAAATATAAAAATTATTATCAAAATTAAATTTTCGAAATCAATTTAAAAACACTTTATCTTATTCCTTGTCGGTTCCTGATTCCAAAAACATATAGATATGATATGTTTGGATTGAAAACACGCTCAGAAAGTTAAAACGAAGAGAGGTACAGAAAAGCGTGCTATCCTTCTCAGCGCAACTACTACCCCGCTCTTCTTGTCAATTTCACTGCCTTTGCCATGAGCTATGGACTGACGATGCTACGAGTATACGGTCTTGCTGCGTTGCATTGCGTTCAGTTTCATTCTGTGAGTTCGACAGCTACTTGACTAAATGTTGTATTTTCGCCTTACGCGACTTGTTTTTACTTCCAGTAAAAATCTCGTACACAAAAATGGGATGCGGGCGAAGGGATAATGCCAATAAGTGATCTCGCGCACACGAATGTCGCGCTACCCTCCTTCCACCCCTTCCACCACCAAGACTAACAGGGGACAAGGGAGTAAAAATTTCGTACACCTGGCATGGGAAGTTAAATTGCTTGTGTTTGGGTGAAGTAATTTATTCGTTATTTATTCGTCAGGGGAGTAACATTTTTGTACGAAATGTTTACTCGGAACTCACCTGTCTTGGGAAGTAATTTTCTCGTGAAATGGGGGAGTGCTTTTTTCGTAAAGGGAGTAACTTTTTCGTACGAAATGTTTACTCCGGAGTAAAAATCTCGTGGGAGTAATTTTCTCGTGTTACACCGGCACTGGTACACAAACGGGTAGCGCAGCACTGTGTGGCAGCTCGCTTTCCCAAGGCAGAAAGCAGCCTGAATGCCAATGACACACAGGACTATATATATATGACAAAAACTTCGAAAGAGAGAATGCTTACTGTCCTACAGGCTAAATATTTCGCCTCCTATGGACATGATATGGGTTATATGATAATTCGAGATTTTACGCCCTCGCTTTTGATGAAATACACAAGTGTATGCGTGTTTTAGTGGTATCAGCCATCTGCACTTATGGCAGAATGACCGAGGTCTTTTACGTGCCATTGTGGTGACACGGGGCTTATTATGGCTTCCGTCTCTGGGTCTTCACATAAAGTTGACCCGTGTCCGTCCCGGCCCGAATTCCATCCTGCTACCTTTCGATCACAAGTCCAGTGTTCTACCAACTGAGCTACCCCCCCCCCCCCCAACATTACCTTCCCTTACCTTCAGCTAACTAATGAACACCCCTTGCAGAGATCGTAACCGTATCAGCGCGCTTTAACCATGCCGCTCTGGATGTCATGCATTTGAAACATCAGCGGGCGGGGACGTAGCTCAGTTGGTAGCGCGCTGGCTTTGTAGCCAGTTGGTCGCTATCAGCGTGGGTTCGATCGCCACGTTCGGCGAGAGATTTATTTCTCGGAGTCAACTTTGTGCAGACTCTCTTCGGTGTCCGAACACCCCCGTGTGCACACATGCGCACGAAAACGATCCCACGTTCACAGCGAAAGTCTCAGGGCTTGGAAAACACGAAGACACGCATGCATCATCTCTCATCTCTGATTATCATGATCACATTTCGATACTTTGACGAGACAAACCCAATGCTGGTGTGTCGAAGAAGATAGCCACAGCGGGCTTGTTCGAATCAAAGTATCACACCATATCTTCAGCGTATTACCAATACCTGTCCCAATATAGACCAGTTGGTCTAAGAGGACGTTAAACCCTAATAGTCAGTCAGAAACATCAGCTATGTTTGAATTCCGGCCGCGCCTGGTGGGTGAAGGGTTGAGATGTGTCGGATCTCCCAGGCCAACTAATGTGCAGACCCGCCAGTGGTTTATTTCTCTGCGTGTATACACGCAAGCACAAGACCCACGGAAAAGATCCTGCAATCCGTGTCAGAGTTCGGCGGGATATAGAAACACGAAAATACCCAGTATCCTTTCCCCTGAACAGCGGGGTAAAAACAGTCGTACACTTAAAAGACCGTGGGAGTTTTAGCCCATGAACAAAAGAGAAAACAATCAGCTCCTGCTTGTTCCTCTGCACCAGCACCGACGGAGGTCAGACTGGGAGTCCTCTAGTCTGGGTGAGGAGACGGGCACACAAGGCAAGAAACTCTATCCTAGCTACATCAGTACGGCCCAAGGCGGGGATATCTGTGTCTCCTTAAAAAAAACAATTTAAGCTGGTTTATTACTTTTAACACGCCGCTTCAGTTTTAAGCGTAGCGTGGGCTGGTAGACCGACCACTCTGATGTCAGATTCTCCTTCGTGTGCAGATGATAAGGACGGCAGTTTCAGCCTCCGCGGCTCCCTTGCCGATAACAAGCCTACCCCGAGCCCCGGCGCCAGCGATGAGGAGGCCAGCAGCTCCACAATAGCGAATGAGCCTTCGCTGCTGTCCATGTCGGATGCGGAGAGCGGGAACAAGGAGCGACACAGTACCTCGGGCCGCGACGGGATATGGGTCGGCAAGACCTTCAAGCAATGGCGCACGGCGCGCCGCCAAAATGCGAGCGTGATGGTCATGGCCTGGTCCTCTATGGTCAACCTGCTGGTCAGCGCCTCTAAGCCGGCCTCCCAACCAACTTCGGCCTCCCCAAAATTTTTAGCCGTTTACGAGGCCGCCCGCAATCTCTCGAAACAGAAGAAGATCTCAACGATCCAAACGGAGAGCCAGACCTCCAGACACCAAACGGCGAGGCAGACCTCCAGACACCAAACGGAGAGCCAGACCTCCAAACACCAAAAGGAGAGCCAGACCTCCGGACACCAAACGGCGAGGCAGACCTCCAGACACCAAACGGAGAGCCAGACCTCCAGACACCAAACGGAGAGCCAGACCTCCTCACACCAAACGGAGAGCCAGACCTCCAGACACCAAACGGAGAGCCAGACCTCCGGACACCAAAAGGAGAGCCAGACCTCCTCACACCAAAAGGAGAGCCAGACCTCCTCACACCAAACGGAGAGCCAGACCTCCAGACACCAAAAGGAGAGCCAGACCTCCTCACACCAAAAGGAGAGCCAGACCTCCTCACACCAAACGGAGAGCCAGACCTCCAGACACCAAACGGAGAGCCAAACCTCCGGACACCAAAAGGGCGTGGCAGCCACGAAAGGCGAGGCGAGCTTCAGCAAAAATGCCTCGGCTAAAAAGAGCAAGACTGACCAGAAGGTCAAGGCAACGAAAGACAACAGGAAGAGAAAAGTGCAAAAGGTCAGCTCCGATGTGGCAGGCAGGGCCATACAGCCAAAGAAGACAAAAAAGAAGGTTCCAGTCAGGGTGAAGAAGACAGGCAAGTCAGTGAATGTTCCAGTCATGGTAAAGACGACAGGCGAGTCAGAGTATTCGGAGGGCAGGGGAGGGCTGATGGATGAGACAAGCAGTATGTATTCCTTACGGATGGTCAAAACCTCCGAACAACTGCCCGACACAAGCAGTTTTTACGCCCTCAAGGTCAGGCATAACAGAGTTTCTCTTTTTTACATTTATTCAAGTTATGACTAAATGTTTAACATAGAGGGGGGAATCGAGACGAGGGTCGTGGTGTATGTGTGTGTGTGTGTGTGTGTGTGTGTGTGTGTGTGTGTGTGTGTGTGTGTGTGTGTGTGTAGAGCGATTCAGAGTAAACTACTGGACCGATCTTTATGAAATTTTACATGAGAGTTCCTGGGTATGATATCCCCAGACGTTTGGTTTTTTCATTTTTTCGATAAATGTCTTTTATGACGTCATATCCGGTTTTTTGTAAAGGTTGAGGCGGCACTGTCACACCTTCATTTTTCAATCAAATTGATTGAAATGTTGGACAAGCAATCTTCGACGAAGGCCGGACTTCAGTATTGCATTTGAGCATGTAGGCTTAAAAATTAATTAATGACTTTGGTCATTAAAAAGCTGAAAATTGTATACGTAATTAAAATTATTTTTTTATAAAACGATCCAAAATTACTTTTATTTTATTCTTCATCATGTTCTGATTCTAAAAACATATAAATATGTTATACTCGGATTAAAAACAAGCTCTGAAAATTAAAAATATCAAAAATTATGATTAAAATTAAATTTCCGAAATCGTTTTAAAAACAATTTCATCTTATTCCTTGTCGGTTCCTGATTCCAAAAACATATAGATATGATATGTTTGGATTAAAAACACGCTCAGAAAGTTAAAACGAAGAGAGGTACAGTAAAGCGTGCTATGCAGCACAGCGCAACCGCTACCGCGCTAAACATGTACAGGCTCGTCACTTTCACTGCCTTTTGCACTAGCGGCGGACTACGGTCATTGTGAAAAAATGCAGTCCGTTCAGTTTCATTCTGTGAGTTCCACAGCTTGACTAAATGTAGTAATTTCGCCTTACGCGACTTCTTTCTTCTTTTCTTCTTTCTAGCACTGTCTGTCTCCGTTGATCTGTCTATCTTTGTTGATGCACTGTCTGTCCTGCCTGCTTGTCTCTGTTTCTGTGTCCCCAGCTGTCTGTCTGTCTGTCTGTCAATTCGTCCGTCCGTCCATCCGTCCGTCCGTCCGTTCATTCGTTTATCCCTCCCTATGTCTTTCTGTCTTTCTGTCCGTCTATCTGCCCGTCTGTCTGTCTGTCTGTCTGTCTGTCTGTCTGTCTGTCTGTCTGTCTGTCTGTCTGTCTGTCTGTCTGTTATTACTCGTTTCCTTGTGTCTGTCTTTCATTTTTCCGTTCCTTATTCCCTCCCTCTTTCTCTTATATCTTTTGCTTTTGTTCGTTTCTGTTGGTACATTTAGTCCATTTTCGACAATGTTTTCAGATAGACTGGGAATCGAGCCGTGGTCAGATTGTGAGTGATTGTAGGGTAAATCCCAGGAAACTACCAGACAGATTATTATAAAACTGTACATGTGACTTCTTGCTGATTATATCCCGACACGGGTTTTGACTCACCTGAGTAATCAGGGAGTCTAAGTCATGAGCAGTGTCCGTCCGTATGGGCAGCCAACCGACCGTCCTTCCGTGAAAAACAACAACACCTTAACATTGAGGTTTTATGAGATTTTTCAAACTAGAGTCTCCAAATTTCACACGCTGGCAGGTTTTGATGATCTCCAGACTTCGTTTTCCAGGTCAGATCCTGGACAGATTTATCACTACGGAAATGATCCCCTGAGCTATCAAAACAATCAAATAAGTCAATGACTTTACAAGGTTATGCTGTCATTGTTTGATTTGAGGAACATAGTGAATGATGTATTTTAGTCCCGGCCAGGGTCATGCTGTGATGTCATAGTGTCAGAAATGAGGTCGCTGAAGTGTCTTAGTAACCTTAGTTGGTTTTGAACAGACCAGTACCAATGGAGCCAGCTTAGCTGCAAGGGCCAGAAAAAGGGAATTACTATGTTTGTTGTGTCTTTTTATATTTAGTCAAGTTTTGACTAAATATTTTAACATCGAGGGGGAATCGAAACGAGGGTCGTGGTGTATGTGCGTGTGTGTGTGTGTGTGTGTGTGTCTGTCTGTGTGTGTGTGTGTGTGTGTAGAGCGATTCAGACTAAACTACTGGACCGATCTTTATGAAATTTGACATGAGAGTTCCTGGGTATGAAATCCCCGAACGTTTTTTTCATTTTTTTGATAAATGTCTCTGATGACGTCATATCCGGCTTTTCGTGAAAGTTGAGGCGGCACTGTCACGCCCTCATTTTTCAACCAAATTGGTTGAAATTTTGGTCAAGTAATCTTCGACGAAGCCCGGACTTCGGTATTGCATTTCAGCTTGGTGGCTTAAAAATTAATTGATGACTTTGGTCATTAAAAATCGGAAAATTGTAAAAAAAAATAAAAAATTTATAAAACGATCCAAATTTACGTTTATCTTATTCTCCATCATTTGCTGATTCCAAAAACATATAAATATGTTATATTTGGATTAAAAACAAGCTCTGAAAATTAAATATATAAAAATTATTATCAAAATTAAATTGTCGAAATCAATTTAAAAACACTTTCATCTTATTCCTTGTCGGTTCCGGTTCCTGATTCCAAAAACATATAGATATGATATGTTTGGATTAAAAACACGCTCAGAAAGTTAAAACAAAGAGAGGTACAGAAAAGCGTGCTATCCTTCTTAGCGCAACTACTACCCCGCTCTTCTTGTCAATTTCACTGCCTTTGCCATGAGCGGTGGACTGACGATGCTACGAGTATACGGCATGGCTGAAAAATGGCATTGCGTTGTGAGTTCGACAGCTACTTGACTAAATATTGTATTTTCGCCTTACGCGACTTGTTTCCTTCTCTTTTACAAATTTAAGAGGATGTTCAGTTTGAGGCCATTGGTGGTTTTGGCGGGAGAGGGGGGAGGCAAGTTTGTATCTGTGGGATAGTCTTTGGGTTGGATAACTGTAAACGGATTGATACAAGTCACAATTAAATTAATTGCATCATATACTTTATCATTTTCTGAATCCAAAAAGATATGTTATGTTTACTCTAAAAAAAAATTGTTAAAAATGCTCAAAATTAAAGAAATTAGGTCGTATATTTGCAAATTCATACAAATTAGGTCATATATTTGCATGCATCGCGGAGACCGGTGCGAGACGTCTTGGTCTTCGGGTTTCGGCTAGCCAAGACTTATTAATCTCAGTAATGAGGGACCCCTTATTTTCGATGTCCACCGTTTAGATTCAGATTAAATGTTTTAATATCGCTTCACGCGACTTGTTCTTCTCTTCCTTTTTATATTTAGTCAAGTTTTGACTAAATATTTTAACATCGAGGGGGAATCGAAACGAGGGTCGTGGTGTATGTGCGTATGTGTGTGCGTGCGTGTGTGTGTGTAGAGCGATTCAGAGTAAACTACTGGACCGATCTTCATGAAATTGTTTATGAGAGTTCCTGGGTATGATATCCCCAGAGGTTTTATTTCATTTTTTCGATAAATGTCTTTGATGACGTCTTATCCGGCATTTTGTAAAAGTTGAGGCGGCACTGTCACACCCTCATTTTTCAATCAAATTGATTGAAATTTTGGCCAAGCAATCTTCAACAAAGGCCGGACTTTGGTATTGCATTTCAGCTTGGAGGCTTAAAAATTAATTAATGACTTTGGTCATTAAAAATCTGAAAATTGTAATTATAATAATTTTTTTATAAAACGATCCAAAATTACTTTTATTTTATTTGTCAACATGTTCTGATTTCAAAAACATATAAATATGTTATATTCGGATTAATAACAAGCTCTGAAAATTAAAAATATAAAAATTATGATTAAAATTAAATTTCCGAAATCGTTTTAAAAACAATTTCATCTTATTCCTTGTCGGTTCCTGATTCAAAAAGCATATAGATATGATATGTTTGGATTAAAAACATGCTCAAAAAGTTAAAACAAAGAGAGGTACAGTAAAGCGTGCTATGCAGCACAGCGCAACCGCTACAGCGCTAAACAGGCTCGTCATTTTCACTGCCTTTTGCACTAGCGGCGGACTACGGTCATTGTGAAAAAAATGCAGTCCGTTCAGTTTCATTCTGTGAGTTCCACAGCTTGACTAAATGTAGTAATTTCGCCTTACGCGACTTGTTGTTCTTTCTTTCTGTGTATCATTTTTTCTTTCTTTATATATTTTTTCTGTGTCATTCGTCGAGTCGCCTCAGTGCTCAAGAATGTCATCTTTGCCAATCGCTGGACGTAGCTTGTTACTAGACGCTTGTTTTGGATTCCATTCGTTGTTCCCTGTTGTGAGTCTGGCTGTTCATTTAAAGAGTCAAGAAAAAATATCAACGCAACCAGCTATTTTTACTACTCTGGTTTACTTCAAAAGTAAGTTGGATCAAGTTTTAGATTCTTTTATTCTTTAATCTTAAATTTACGTTTTCTGTAACACTTTTGATTCAAGATTTAATTATTTTGGATTTTCGATTTCTTCGGCAGTTTGAATTGAAAAATGTTTTCTCGTATGATATTGAATCTTGGCGTGTGTGTTTGTGTGTGTGTGTGTGTGTGTGTGTGTGTGTGTGTGTGTGTGTGTGTGTGTGTGTGTGTGCGAGCTTTCGTGCGTGCGTGCGTGCGTGCGTGCGTGTGTGTGTGTGTGTGTGTGTTCGCGTGTGTGTGCGTGTATTTGTGTGTGCGTGCGTAAGTGCATCTGTGTGTGTGTGTGTGTGTGTGTGTGCGTCTGTCTGTCTGTCTGTCTATCTGTTTATATGTGTGTGTCTGTGTTTGATTGTTGTGTTTATCAGATCGGACCTAGTATACGCTCACGCTTCAGTGCCATGGAGATCCAAGTCACACAAGGCTTAAAGAACGCGGCGGACACTATTCTATGTCTCAGCCTGTGTTTTGTTGCATTATGTCTGCCCTACCATCTGCTTGCACTGGCCGAAGTCTTTGCTTTCATACCGTTTTATGGGTGAGTGTATTATCTATAATCAAATATAGCAAATAAGAATGGATGTATGTGTGACTGTGTGTCTGTTGTCACCAAACCTAAGTGATAGCAAGTAGTATGTGTGTGCGTGTGTGTTTGTGTGTGTGTGTGTGTGTGTGTGTGTGTGTGTGTGATATAATTCGCTGACCATCAGATCTGTGTTTATTGCATTTCATGTTTTAATTTGTTATCTTTTATTTTTACCAGCGACTGCGATTTCTGTCACGTTATCAAATTGCATGAAGCAGTGATGTGTGTGTGTGTGTGGTGTGCGTGTGTGTGCGCGTGTGTGTGCGTGCGTGTGTGCGCGTGCGTGCGTGCGTATGTGTGTATGTGTGTGTGTGTGTGTGTGTGTGTGTATATGTGTGTGTGTGTGTGTGTGTGTGTGTGTGTGTATGTGTGTGTGTGTGTGACTTGAGGCGAGGAAGCTTTGAGTGTATACTGCTAGTTTTAGGGAATGTCTTTTTAAATTTAGTCAAGTTTTGACTAAATGTTTTAACATAGAGGGGGGAATCGAGACGAGGGTCGTGGTGTATGTGTGTATGTGTGTATGTGTGTGTGTGTGTGTGTGTGTGTGTGTGTATGTGTGTCTGTCTGTCTGTGTGTGTGTGTGTGTGTAGAGCGATTCAGACTAAACTACTGGGCCGATCTTTATGAAATTTGACATGAGAGTTCCTGGGTATGATATCCCCGGAGGTTTTTTTCATTTTTTCGATAAATACCTTTGATGACGTCATATCCGGCTTTTTGTAAAAGTTGAGGCGGCACTGTCACACCCTCATTTTTCCATTAAATTGATTGAAATTTTGGCAAAGCAATCTTCGACGAAGGCCGGGGTTTGGTATTGCATTTCAGCTTGGTGGCTTAAAAAACTAATGAGTGAGTTTGGTCATTAAAAATCGAAAACTTGTAATTAAAATTATTTTTTAATTAAACGATCCAAAAACAATTTCATCTTATTCTGCGTCATTTTCTGATTCCAAAAACATATACATATGTTATATTTGCATTAAAGACAAGCTCTGAAAATTAAAAATATAAAAATTATGATCAAAATTAAGTTTCCGAAATCGTTTTAAAAACTATTTCATCTTATTCCTTGTCGGTTCCTGATTCAAAAAACATATAGATATGATATGTTTGGATTAAAAACACGCTCAAAAAGTTAAAACGAAGAGAGGTACAGTAAAGCGTGCTATGAAGCACAGCGCAATCGCTACCGCGCCAAACAGGCTCGTCACTTTCACTGCCTTTTGCACTAGCGGCGGACTACGTTCAGTTTCATTCTGTGAGTTCCACAGCTTGACTAAATGTAGTAATTTCGCCTTACGCGACTTGTTAAATTTATGCTGTCCAGTGTTGTTTTTACATTTAGTCAAGTTTTGACTAAATGTTTTAACATAGAGGGGGGAATCGAGACGAGGGTCGTGGTGTATGTGTGTGTGTGTGTCTGTCTGTGTCTGTCTGTGTGTGTGTGTGTAGAGCGATTCAGAATAAACTACTGGGCTGATCTTTATGAAATTTGACATGAGAGTTCCTGGGTATGATATCCCCGGAGGTTTTTTTCATTTTTTCGATAAATACCTTTGATGACGTCATATCCGGCTTTTTGTAAAAGTTGAGGCGGCACTGTCACACCCTCATTTTTTCATTAAATTGATTGAAATTTTGGCAAAGCAATCTTCGACGAAGGCCGGGGTTTGGTATTGCATTTCAGCTTGGTGGCTTAAAAACTAATGAGTGAGTTTGGTCATTAAAAATCGGAAACTTGTAATTAAAATTATTTCTTTATTAAACGATCCAAAAACAATTTCATCTTATTCTTCGTCATTTTCTGATTCCAAAAACATATACATATGTTATATTTGGATTAAAAACAAGCTCTGAAAATTAAAAATATAAAAATTATGATTAAAATTAAATTTCCGAAATCGTTTTAAAAACAATTTCATCTTATTCCTTGTCGGTTCCTGATTCAAAAAACATATAGATATGATATGTTTGGATTAAAAACACGCTCAAAAAGTTAAAACGAAGAGAGGTACAGTAAAGCGTGCTATGCAGCACAGCGCAACCGCTACAGCGCTAAACAGGCTCGTCATTTTCACTGCCTTTTGCACTAGCGGCGGACTACGGTCATTGTGAAAAAAATGCAGTCCGTTCAGTTTCATTCTGTGAGTTCCACAGCTTGACTAAATGTAGTAATTTCGCCTTACGCGACTTGTTAAATTTATGCTGTCCAGTGTTGTTTTTACATTTAGTCAAGTTTTGACTAAATGTTTTAACATAGAGGGGGGAATCGAGACGAGGGTCGTGGTGTATGTGTGTGTGTGTGTCTGTCTGTGTCTGTCTGTGTGTGTGTGTGTAGAGCGATTCAGAATAAACTACTGGGCTGATCTTTATGAAATTTGACATGAGAGTTCCTGGGTATGATATCCCCGGAGGTTTTTTTCATTTTTTCGATAAATACCTTTGATGACGTCATATCCGGCTTTTTGTAAAAGTTGAGGCGGCACTGTCACACCCTCATTTTTTCATTAAATTGATTGAAATTTTGGCAAAGCAATCTTCGACGAAGGCCGGGGTTTGGTATTGCATTTCAGCTTGGTGGCTTAAAAACTAATGAGTGAGTTTGGTCATTAAAAATCGGAAACTTGTAATTAAAATTATTTCTTTATTAAACGATCCAAAAACAATTTCATCTTATTCTTCGTCATTTTCTGATTCCAAAAACATATACATATGTTATATTTGGATTAAAAACAAGCTCTGAAAATTAAAAATATAAAAATTATGATCAAAATTAAATTTCCGAAATCGTTTTAAAAACAATTTCATCTTATTCCTTGTCGGTTCCTGATTCAAAAAACATATAGATATGATATGTTTGGATTAAAAACACGCTCAAAAAGTTAAAACGAAGAGAGGTACAGTAAAGCGTGCTATGCAGCACAGCGCAACCGCTACAGCGCTAAACAGGCTCGTCATTTTCACTGCCTTTTGCACTAGCGGCGGACTACGGTCATTGTGAAAAAAATGCAGTCCGTTCAGTTTCATTCTGTGAGTTCCACAGCTTGACTAAATGTAGTAATTTCGCCTTACGCGACTTGTTAAATTTATGCTGTCCAGTGTTGTTTTTACACTTAGTCAAGTTTTGACTAAATGTTTTAACATAGAGGGGGAATCGAGACGAGGGTCGTGGTGTATGTGTGTGTGTGTGTGTGTCTGTCTGTGTCTGTCTGTGTGTGTGTGTGTAGAGCGATTCAGAATAAACTACTGGGCTGATCTTTATGAAATTTGACATGAGAGTTCCTGGGTATGATATCCCCGGAGGTTTTTTTCATTTTTTCGATAAATACCTTTGATGACGTCATATCCGGCTTTTTGTAAAAGTTGAGGCGGCACTGTCACACCCTCATTTTTTCATTAAATTGATTGAAATTTTGGCAAAGCAATCTTCGACGAAGGCCGGGGTTTGGTATTGCATTTCAGCTTGGTGGCTTAAAAACTAATGAGTGAGTTTGGTCATTAAAAATCGGAAACTTGTAATTAAAATTATTTCTTTATTAAACGATCCAAAAACAATTTCATCTTATTCTTCGTCATTTTCTGATTCCAAAAACATATACATATGTTATATTTGGATTAAAAACAAGCTCTGAAAATTAAAAATATAAAAATTATGATCAAAATTAAATTTCCGAAATCGTTTTAAAAACAATTTCATCTTATTCCTTGTCGGTTCCTGATTCCAAAAACATATAGATATGATATGTTTGGATTAAAAACACGCTCAGAAAGTTAAAACGAAGAGAGGTACAGTAAAGCGTGCTATGAAGCACAGCGCAATCGCTACCGCGCCAAACAGGCTCGTCACTTTCACTGCCTTTTGCACTAGCGGCGGACTACGTTCAGTTTCATTCTGTGAGTTCCACAGCTTGACTAAATGTAGTAATTTCGCCTTACGCGACTTGTTAAATTAATGTTGTTGATCAGTTTGTATAAATGATGCGTGTGTTGGTGTATATGGCTGGATTGAAATGTTTCTTAACTGCAATGTCATCACAAATTCCCAACCTTGGGCAATTAAAGATTCTGTATTCTGTAGTACAAGATTGCGTGCATGCACCCTGCCAAGTAGCCTTTGCTTAAATTCGGTTTTGACTTGGTTCTGTTCGAGCGTACCGTGTCAGTTCTAGCGGTAAGGTATGTTTTTCTTATCAGATAATTCCACTTTTGCTATAATAAGAGTAGTTTTTCGGTAGGGCGTCCGTGGCAATGGCATGTGTGTCTAACTTTATTATCTTGTGTTCAATCTATGACGGATACTTATGAGCTGTACATTTTTGTCTGATCGGGACGATTTGTACGTTACGCCGAGGAATGTACTGCGTGGTGCCCAAAACAGGAAAAGTTTTTGAAATGCCTGAACAAGTGTTTTCACGAAGGGTTCCTATGTTGTTTTGCTTAGTCTATGTGCCTACGATTTTTTTTCTTTCGCGTATAGCTCAGAAGGAAATAATTGCCTTTTGTTTCTGTCAAACCTAGACACAAAATGTGTAATGCTCAGTTCGGTACTATCCATTTTTCTTCTTCTTCTTGTTCTTGTTCTTCTTCTTCTTCTTCTTCTTCTTGTTCTTCTTGTTCTTGTTCTTCTTGTTCTTGTTCTTCTTCTTCTTCTTCTTCTTCTTCTTCTTCTTCTTCTTCTTCTTCTTCTTCTTCTTCTTCTTC
>NC_090253.1:13167772-13222772 GCF_037325665.1 Littorina saxatilis
CACGACAATACAGTCAGTCGACCAAAAACGGAGGAGGCCATATTAGGAAGTGTTCATGTGTTTAGCGTTCCAAGAATGTCCAAGTGGTCGTTGTTTGCCCATGAACTAGAAAACAAGAGGAGACAATCCTGCAAAGTAAGCTTTTTCTGGGCGTTCCGAAACATGCCCTTGTATTGTTCTTTTCTTTGTTTTTTCGTTGTTGTTTTTTCTCTTTGTTGTTTTTTGTTGTTACAAAGTGTCCTTTGCCACACAATCTCAACCCCACCCCACCCCTTTTCCTAAAAACTCCCTTGATGAGATCAAATGAAGAAGGTTCGGCTACCCCTTGTAGTCCTGTACGACACACACTCACACACACACACACACACACACACACACACACACACACCAACCAAAAAACAAATAAACAGACAAACAAACGCACTCACACACACTCACACACACACACACACACACACACACACACACACACACACACACACAAACAAATAAACAAACACACGCGCACACACACACACACACACAAACAAACAAAAAACGCACACTGGGAACACACACATACACACACACACACACACACACGCACACACACACACTTACACAAACAAACCCTCGCGCGAACACAAACGCACATAATTATATCTGTCAGACAGAAAGAGAAAGAAACTTGGAGGCAAACTGAAGACAAGACATACGGATAGAGTGTTGTGCTCACTCATCTACAGTTACAAATGTATCTTGAAGAGACACTGTTAATTGTTGTAAAACGCCGAAACTTCTTTTTAATCGCCAAAAATATTGGATTTTTTCCCCGTCACTAGATGATATCTTGCGGACTGCATAGAAAAGTTGCCGAAAAATGTTTGTTTTTTATTATTTGGCAAATCTAGTAGATGCTAGTCAAATAACTGGATTTACTTACCAAACCTACTTACCATTTTAGTTACCATTTCGTCAAATGCACATCGGTTTTTCTAGTATACTGGTGATGAGACATCATTCCTTAGATCAAGACAGTATCCTGATTCCGGTTTGAAACCGGAAGCGTGAAAGTGCGCCGACATTGGGCGTCTCTACCGAAATAGCGTGCCCGGAAATGTTGATCCCGTGATTTGGCTCAATGCAGAGATCACGATCTCTGCTCAGTGCGACGAAAGACTCAGCTTCCCGTCTTCAGTCGGACTAAGTTGAATCAGACATATATAATTTATGTGGAAAAATATTTCTGATGGGGGTTTGAAATTCTAGGATGAAAACTGTGCTCTGGTCTTTCTCCAAAAAATATTTAGAACATAAATTATTTTATGATAAAATCATAAATGGTATTCGCTTCAGCAGATATTGATTGACAGTGACTAAAAGTGACTAGCAGTCAGGGCCGGACCCGGGGGGGGGGGGGGGAGGAGGGGAAGGGGGAGTCGTGGGTGTTACCCGTGTACCCCACATGAGGCCTGGGCGGCCCCTGGACCCCTGCTTCATTTTTGGACCCCCCCCCCCCCCCCCCCTCTATTATACTTGATCCAGCCCTGGCAGTGACTGATAGTGACTAAAAAGTGAATAAGCAGTGACTACAGGAAACAGATCGGGCTTTCTACGCGAGCCAGACTGGTCGTAAGGCCAAAAAAAAAAAATTGTCTGTTTAGGGTAACCCGACCGACCCTATCGATTTGGCGCCGACCCAAAAACTTTTTTTTGATTTCAAAAAAAAAAAAAAAAAAAAAAGAGGTAAAAATGCTAAAAAGAGACATTTGGCGTTTCTTTCTCTCCCTTTCTCTCTGTTTTATTTATACGTTGGTTTTGAAACATGTATTCATCAAATATAAGAAGTGAATGTTCAGCCAACACACACTTACACACACGAAAAAAAAAAAAAAAAAAAAAAAAAAAAAAATTTACCTACCTACCGACCCTACTTTTTTTGGTCATGTTACCCTAAACAGACAATTTTTTTTTTTGGCCTAATCGGGAACAGGACATTGTCGCTTCATTTTGATGATTCTAAGTAGCCGCCGCCTAAAAGTTATACTGTGCACATTCACACACACACACACACACACACACACTCACACTAGCCGGCTGTGGTTGGCGCTTACCGTGTTTAATGATTATAAAGTAAAGAAAATGCGTAGAGTTTTAACCTTAGTAATTCTAGAAGCCGATGACATATCACTGAGACTGATGCGAAGACTGAGTTAGTTTCCTTCGGTGAATAGCAGTCAGTAAATGTACTATGTCGTTACAATAATTGTTGTTGTTGTTGTTGTTGTGTGTGTGTGTGTGTGTGTGTGTTTGTGTTTGTGTGTGTGTGTGTGTGCGTGTGTGTGTGTGTGTGTGTGTGCTTGTGCCACGTATGTGTGTGTCGCTGAGTTAAACTACTGTACTTGTATGAATTACGCGTAAAGGGCCACGTGTTAATAATGACGTCATAATAGAAGGTTTCATTTCTGTTGCAATTAATTCCTATCTCAGGCATGGGAATTGTCCGCCGAAAGGCACATTTCCACCGAATATTTGTTTTGTTCCGCCGAAAAAGCAAAAGTGTCCGCCGAAAAAATAAATGGGGGAGGCAAAAATGATTCTAAAAACTGAATATAATGACAAACTTGGAGCTAAGATGACATCAAATTACACCAGTTGGGTTCTTTGGAGAAAAAAAAATTCCGCCCAAAATGCCCCCAAACCCCCCTAACAGGGCTAGGCGCTTCGCGCCGTCGACTTTGCTATTTCTTACAAATGTTCAGCCTTTTTTACTTTTTTTCAATTCCCATGCCTGTATCTTAAAATGTTTTCTGAACCAGACAAAATGTCCTGTTCTAGAATTTGCGGTGGTTTGAGTTACCAAACAGAGTTACTGATACAGACATGTGGACAGAAAATAGCCAGACTGACAAGCAAACTCTCTATGTCTCAGTATCTGAGACAATATTCAATACTTTCAAAAAACACCTTTCACTGTATTTAATGTTAAATTACGAAAAATCACAGTGATGGAAGACTTCATTTTCATTTGTCCAAAGCATCAGTGTTCATTATATCCACACAAAAACACTCAAATTAATAACACATTTACTCATGCATGTGTATTCAGCATTGTTTTCACTACGTTACATATACGACGCTTTATATTTGTGTATAATAATGTAATGTGTAAATATTCATATGTTGTTGTTTTTCTCTACCTTTTTTTCTACGTTAATATCCGTGTAAATATGTGATTAGATTAGTCCCCTCTCTGGGCGAGGGCTGGTTGAAAAAAAGCTCGTTGTATTGCTTACGCCACAACCCTCGAAAAATAAAATTTGATTTGATTTGATTTGATAAATAAATAAATTAAAAAAAAATAAAAAATTTGATTTGATTTGATTTGATTTGATATCTGTCTCTTTATCCTACATACGTGAGAGAGACACCCGTGAGATAATAATCGTTCAAATCACACGTGTGTATATCATGTAAATGAGGTCATGTCAAGCAAGTCTGGCAGGGACCTGTTTTTCCACTGCTTATGATGCCAAAGTCACCGAGACAAACGTCATTATAGAAACACAAATTGTGCTTGCTAATTACCCTCGATGAATCTTTAGAACTAACACGTCACGCCACACTTTCAGAGTGACGTTTCTTTGCTTTGACGTAATAGATTGCACGAGGCTTTAGAAGAGATCGAGGTTCCAAAACAAGCGTCTTCAATTTAGCTGCCTCGACTGCAAGACATTTTCAGTAAAATACACGTAAGTACAGTAAGAAGGATAAACAGAATACTACATGGCTTGCTGTGTCGTACCAGATTTACACTCGTTGCTTTTTCAAATAGTGAACAGCTCGCTTTCGCTCGCAGTTCAATATTTTTAAAAACAACTCGTGTAAATCTGGTACGACACAGCAAGCCATGTAGTATTCTCTATTTCTCTCTATGTCTCTTTATTCTGCCTTGAGCACACTCTTTAACTCTGTCTCTCTTTGTGTCTCTCTCTGTCTCTGTCTCCCTTTCTCTGTCTGTCTGTCTGTCTGTCTGTCTGTCTGTCTCTCTCTCTCTCTCTCTCTCTCTCTCTCTCTCTCTCTGCCCCCACCATTCGTCCCCCATCCCCTACCTCTTACCCTCCACCCCTCCATCCCGCAACCCCCATCCCAAACCCACTGTATAATGAACAACCTCACCCAAACCACCTTACCTGTTAACCCTACCCTCTTCAACGAACCAAACCCATCTTTCGATATTGCATAACAATATACTCGACACAAATTCATTTTAACGATGTCAGGAACCGGGGGCCCGGTAGCTCAGTTGGTAGAGCACTGGACTTGTGATGTGAAGGTCGCAGGTTCGAATTCGGGCCGGGACGGACACGGGTCAACTAAATGTGCAGACCCAGAGACGGAAGCCATGTCCCACCCCAGTGTCACCACGTAAAAGACCGTGGTCAATCTGCCACAAGTGCAGGTGGCTGCATACACACAACCACGCAGACACCTGGGTAGCGCGACTTTGTTGCTGCTAGCTTTCCACTAGCGACTTTCGGAAGCGACCCGAGTTTCCCAGCGATGGGACAATAAACTCTTGTTGCTGTTCCGCTCAACCGTGACAAAAGCTGTTTAGGGAGGAATAACCGCAGGGGGTTAGAATTGACCGGACCCGCTGATTCCGGCTTTTGAAGTCAGATGACGAACTGTTCTTCTTCCTCTTCGTTCCTCGTAGTTTTAGCACGATTGGATTTGTACGTGTATGACGGTTTTTACCCCGCCATTAAGGCAGCTTACGCCGATTTCGGGGGAAGCATGCTGGGTATTTTCTTGTTTCTTTTACCCACCGAACAACAATTTGTTGTTTCTGTGACTTGTGCATTGTATTCAGATTGCGTGTTCAGGTTAGGGTTGTGCGTATTGGCGAAGTGTTGAATTTGCGAGGGAGAAAGAAGCATTGTTTACTAAAACTGTTTGTATTTGTAGGATTGTTGTCGGTTGTTGTTCTCTTTCTTCATTTCTTTAAGCTTCATTTTCTCTCTTTTTACATTTAGTCAAGTTTTGACTAAATGTTTTAACGTAGAGGGGGGAATCGAGACGAGGGTCGTGGTGTATGTGCGTGTGTGTGTGTGTGTGTGTGTGTGTAGAGCGATTCAGACTAAACTACTGGACCGATCTTTATGAAATTTGACATGAGAGTTCCTGGGTATGAAATCCCCGAATATTTTTTTCATTTTTTTGATAAATGTCTTTGATGACGTCATATCCGGCTTTTCGTGAAAGTTGAGGCGGCACTGTCACGCCCTCATTTTTCAACCAAATTGGTTGAAATTTTGGTCAAGTAATCTTCGACAAAGCCCGGACTTCGGTATTGCATTTCAGCTTGGTGGCTTAAAAATTAATTAATGACTTTGGTCATTAAAAATCTGAAAATTGTAAAAAAAAATAAAAATTTATAAAACGATCCAAATTTACGTTCATCTTCTTCTCCATTATTTTCTGATTCCAAAAACATATAAATATGTTATATTTGGATTAAAAACAAGCTCTGAAAATTAAATATATAAAAATTATTTTCAAAATTAAATTGTCGAAATCAATTTAAAAACACTTTCATCTTATTCCTTGTCGGTTCCTGATTCCAAAAACATATAGATATGATATGTTTGGATTGAAAACACGCTCAGAAAGTTAAAACAAAGAGAGGTACAGAAAAGCGTGCTATCCTTCTTAGCGCAACTACTACCCCGCTCTTCTTGTCAATTTCACTGCCTTTGCCATGAGCGGTGGACTGACGATGCTACGAGTATACGGTCTTGCTGAAAAATGGCATTGCGTTCAGTTTCATTCTGTGAGTTCGACAGCTACTTGACTAAATGTTGTATTTTCGCCTTACGCGACTTGTTTGCTTTCTGTTCGTCTGTCTGTCTGTCAGATAACCTACCTGTAAGTCTCTATCTGTCTCTCTCTATCTGTTTCTCTCTCTCCATGTCTTTCTTTCTTGTTTTGTTATTAACTCGCTGTCTCTCTTTCTCCATGTGCCCCCCCCCCCCCCCCATCATCATCATCATCATCAACTTCATAATTTTCATCATCATCATCATCATCATCATCATCTTCATCATCATCATCATCATCAACTTCATCATTTTCATATCTCTCTTGGCAGATTTCGGAGGCCTCTGTTCAATCTTATCTGAATTCCGCTGTTACATCTTATACGCAGTATCGCTTCGATGATTATTTTGGGGTATTAGTCGGTAATAACACCGTTATTTCTAATATGCTGACTGTATGCGTGTGTGTGGGTGTGTGTGTGTTAGTGTGTGTGCGTGCTCGTGTGTGTGTGTGTGTGTGTGTGTGTGTGTGTGTGTGCGCGCTTCGGCTTAAAGATGTCCGAGCACCTTTCCTCCGAAACACATTCCTTCCTTGTGTGGGTCCTATCTGGGCAAGACACATGCTCCCCACATGTGGCCCACATTGGGCCAGGATGCATCCAACATGCAGTCCGCTTTGAGCCAGGCCGCACCCCACATTTTGCCCGGACGCACCCCACATTTTGCCCGGACGCACCCCACATGCGGCCCACATTGGACTAGGGAGATGCCTCCCTTGGCTTCCATAGAGCAGCTACATTTTTAATCTCCATTACTTTCTTCGAAATTGCAAAACATCCAGCGCAGGAAGATGCATACTGCGTGTTTCCCGGCTGCATCTATGTATGCTGCAGACACTTTCTACAACGTGTCATTTGATATCGTGGGATGTCCACGGAAAGGGTAAACAGACTACTGTGATCCTCTACTGTGTGTATGTATGTGTGTGTGTGTGTGTGTGTGTGTGTGTGT
Source organism: Littorina saxatilis (assembly GCF_037325665.1). Taxonomy (NCBI): domain Eukaryota; kingdom Metazoa; phylum Mollusca; class Gastropoda; order Littorinimorpha; family Littorinidae; genus Littorina; species Littorina saxatilis. The sequence continues at coordinate 13,174,582 of NC_090253.1, forward strand.
GTCTGTGTGTCTGTGTCTGTGTGTCTGTGTCTGTGTGTCTGTGTGTGTTGGTTGGAGTGTTATATAATTGAAAGTACTATAGTCCACGGAGGACTTCCAGCCATCCGAAACGATTTCAGTTGTTATTTTTAACGATTTTGTTGTTGTTTTTGTTGTTGTTGCTTTGTTACCAGCATTTAGTCATTTAGATTTAATCGCACATACAGCATCGATTTTTCAGACAAATATTGAAAATGGAAAACTCGACGATTGTCCCAGGCAGCACTCTCTAATCGTGGAACCCCTTCTTAGTTGCAATAATAAAATAAAGTCCGCACATTCGAACACCATACTGTACAAGATCTTGAGGTTTTTTTCCACACTCATCGGAACGGTTGTTGAGTTTTGACCCCAAAAAGTACTTCTATACCTATTCACGACGTGAAGGACCCCGTGACCCAGCATAATTAATGGACCCAAGGTGAAGGTTTGTTGGGGGACAACCAACTTCAGGTTAAAATCGCGTAGACAAAACACGTGGACATTTCACTACAAAATGGATTGCTTCGCAGGACAGATCAGCGGCACACAGAAGCACTATACGCTATAACCTAGCTGCAGCTACTCACTTTGCGAGAACAAAAATCATCGGTAATACGTTTTCTCACAAAATTCTCACATGCTACATCGCGTGGGAAACATATTTTACCCTTACTGAGTTTTCTTTTCGCAGAGACAGCAAGTCGTGAACACGGGCTGTGAATTAGTGAGTTCTACATGTAGATGGAATGTCTCTCTGTGTGCATCCCTCCTTCCGCTCGAGTGCAACAACATCCTTAACCACTTAGTGATTACGGAATGAAACGAAGCATGAGGGTTTAGGCCAAACAAAAATATATGTCGGTTTAGGGTAACATGACCAAAAAGTCGGTAGGTCGGCTTTTTTATTTTTTTTATCATATAGTTTGTTTAGTCTCGGTATGGTTCGCAAAATGTGCCAGAGGTTGGTTTTTTTTTTTTTTTTTTTTTGGGGGGGGGGGGGGATTTGTTTGAGAAATGAAAAATAAAAAAGTGTTAGGGTCGGCGGGAAAAAATAGGGTCGGTCGGGTTACCCTAAACCAACATTTTTTTTTTTTTTTTTGCTTTAGTAACACAAGGATGTGTGTCAGTCTCAAACGAAACGCTTAGTCCAACCTGACAACACTTATTTTGTATGCACTCTCCTATTATGTCAGGGGTCCTGATTTGGCCTATATGGTCCGCTGGACCCAAAAAGCAACAACAACTGTCTCTATCGTTCTTACTTCCCCTTTCACTCCCCCCCCCCCCCCCCTCTTTTCCCTGCTAGTGTTGTCTTATTCTGATTTATGTTAGTAATGTTATGTCCGACATCATACTTGTGTTATTGTCCAACTGCATAGGGGAGGTATTATAGGCGTTCGCTTGAGTTCGTGTCCCTATTGTTTCTCGTTGGCTCACGTAAGTGTAGCCTATGCGATGCTAACTTTTGTCTGTCTGTGCGTGCGTGCGTGCGTGCGTGCGTGCGTGCGTGCGTATGTATGTATGTCTGTGGTAGAAACTTTAACATTTGACTGAACACCGAAATACTAATTTTACCTGGTTATTATTCAAGCAACAGCTTCAAAGTATTGAAGCAATGATCAACATTTCGTCGGCACGTATGTAGTTAAAGTGTGTATCCAAAGAAAACGGGTGGTGGGGGGTTCTGGGGGGGGGGGGGGGGTAAAAACAGCTGACTGGTTTGTGTCGTGTGTGGTATGTAGACCAGGTCAGGGGTCAAGGTTAGGTCAGATCGCGTGAAGGATTGTGGTATAGATACAGTTATCACCGAGCTGCAGTTCGCCGATTCGGAGAAGAAGACTCATGATTTCACATTGTTCGGTTTCGTAGCTCCAGAAAAATAGATAAAGAAGATACCAAAGGAGATTTCCTACAGGTTAATCTGCACAGCGTGTTTCCAGTGTCTGCGCGAGGAAGCGCTGTCGAAAGCGCAGTGTCGATCTGGCCATCTGGCAGTCGTGTCCCCGTAAGCAGGCTACAGACAGACAGATCTAGATCTAGTGTCTCGCACTCTTGCACCGTGTCACTTATGCTTACTGTGTGTGTGTATGTGTGACGGAGTGATTGAGTTTGTGTTACTGTTTGTCGATTTCTTACAGGGGCGGACGAGGGGGGGGGGGGGGGCACAGGGGGCACGTGCCCCCCCCCCCGAAAAAAAAGAAACAAAAAAAAAAAAAGAAGAAGAAAAAAAAAGATTTTTCTATGCTGATTCTATGACTATTTCTAAGTTCAAATGGCACCAGATGGCACCATTTTGCTTCTTTGGGCAAAAAAAATTTCCGGGGGGGCATGCCCCGGACCCCCCCAGCAAATTCGGGCGCTTCGCGCCCATCACATTAACTTTCGATTCAAAGTGCCCCCCCCCCTTACAAGGCAACTGATCCGCCCCTGTCTTACGTTAGCCTTGAAGGCTTCGCCTCTTGTTTTATTATCGTATCATGTATAATGGAATAAAACCTTGTTTACACCAAACGCGTAGTCCTTTCAGTGGAAACGATTCCACTGACCGTCTCAGATCTGACCAGGCTTTTACATGGAATAAGACATCCCTCCACTTGGGCACATACCAAACTTTAACAGTCAGGGTGCTTTCTCTGCAAATAGTTGGTATTTGATGTTTGTGAGTGTGTGTGTGTGTGTGTTTGTGTGTGTGTGTGTGTGTTTGTGTGTGTGTGTGTGTGCGTGTGTGTTTGTGTGTGTGTTTGTGTGTGTGTGTTTGTGTGTATGTGTGTGTGCCTGCATGTGTGTGTCTGTGTCTGTGTCTGTGTGTGTCTGTGTGTGTCTGTATATGTCTGTGTGCGTGCATGCGTATGTGCGTGCGTGCGTGCGTGTGTGTGTGTGTATGTGTGTGTGTGTATATATGTGTGTGTTTGCGCGTGTGTGTGTGTGCGCGCAAGTGCGTGTGAGTGTTAGTGTGTGTGTATGTGCACGCGCGCGCGCGTGTGTGTGTGTGTGCGTGTGTGTGTGTGTGTGTGTGTGTGTGTGTGTGTGTAATTTTCGAACATACACGAATGGTAATCTGTAAGATGAACTCGTCAACAAACAAAGAAAAGCCTGAATAAAAGCAAGAAGCAGTATGGATGTTGATTGCTGGTATGTGTGTACGTGGAGGGACGGGCTCAGATGGTGAGCTCAACTGCATCACGGACAGGACGGTGTCTTCAATGTAGGTCAAAATCACCAGGGTCAAAGTCACAGGAAAACAAATGAGTATGCCTTGTTTCAACGGCCTGGCACTCTAAGCAAGCAAAGTAGATACTCAGAATCAACAATGAAATGGAAAGTCCTTGTTTTGATTAGGTCGAAATGACCAAGGTCAAAGTCACAGGAAAGATTTGCACGCATCCGAAATTGCCTTGTTCCATTAAAGTAAAAACAAACAAAAAACAAAACAAAAAACAAGAAAGATTAGTTCATCAATTTTAGACAAAACGTAGGGGGTAAAAATCAAGGGTCTGCCAAACCCGGCAAATGCAGTTGGCAGCCCTGGGATCTCTCGGCTGCCAACTACATTTGCCGGGTTTGGCAGACCCTTGATTTTTACCCCCTAACATTCACATTGTTTTTGTAATGCTGACGCAGACAAAAAGTCGAAACTAGTTCGTGTCTATGTATTCATGTTGCTGTTTTCTGATGAGTACGTTTTTATTGTTATTTTATTCACAAGTACGTCAACCAAATGTTATTTGCAGTTTACAGACATACAAACAGTTGTGAATGAAAAACGTGATGTATCACAGTATGCGTTGATTCAACCTCAATATGGCTAGAGGTAGTAAGCTTCTTTTCTGTTTCTTTTTCGTTCGTAAGTGCTACAAACAAAAGATGCTTGTCACCTCTCACCATCTGGAAGTTGAATCAACACACACTGAGACCAGTTGTTATACATGGTTGTATGTCTGTCCACTGCAAAGATCAATAGGTCGACGTGCTTGTGAATGTGTGTGTGTGTGTGTGTGTGTGTGTGTGTGTTTGTGTGTGAGTGTGTGTGTGAGTGTGTGTGTCTGTGTCTGTGTGTGTGTGTGTGTGTTTGTGTGTGTGAGTGTGTGTGTGTGTGTATGAGTGTGTGTGTGTGTATGTGTGTGTATGTACGTGCGTGCGTGCGTACGTGCGTACGTGCGTGCGTGCGTGCGTGCGTGTGAATGTGTGTGTGGGTGCGAGCGTGCGTATGTATATGTATGGGAGACAGATTTTTTGGTAAAGACCGAAAAAAGAGAAAACACTTGGGGAAAAAACCCACTAGTTCAGATCAAAGTGAAAGTGTTCAAATGGAACACGTCGTATTTTCGTTCTGTTAGCACTCTGCTGACAATTGTGCTTTCAAGGAGGTGTATTAATTCAGAAGCAAGGCGAACGTCGAGGGGTACGCCCATTCAGATTCAAAGGAAATTCGCGAGGAGGAAAAGACGTTAGCCGGCAAATATTTGCATTTCATTTGGGTTAATAATTATGTATCTCACAGTTCAAATTTCCAAAATCCTTCCCTTCTAAGGGTGTAGGTTAGTTTCGTCTGCTTTCGACACTTAAAGATGGATGATTATTGTTGTTATGTCCCTTCACCAATATGGCTACCTGGGACCGGTGTAACACGAAATTTTTACTCCGCGAAAAATTTACTCCGGAGTAAATATTTCGTACAAAATTCTTACTCCGAGTACACTTTTCGTACGAGAAAAGAACTCCCTAAGGCACGAAAAAATTACTCCCTCCACGAAATTTTTACTCCCCATTTTTTTTACTTCCAGTAAAAATCTCGTACAATGCCAATAAGTGATCTCGCGCACACGAATGTCGCTCTACCCTCCTTCCACCCCTTCCACCACCAAGACTAACAGGGGCCAAGGGAGTAAAACTTTCGTACACCTGGCATGGGAAGTTAAATTGCTCGTGTTGGGGTGAAGTAATTTATTCGTTATTTATTCGTCTGGGGAGTAACATTTTTGTACGAAATGTTTACTCAGAACTCACCTGTCTTGGGGAGTAATTTTCTCGTGCAATGGGGGAGTGCTTTTTTCGTAAAGGGAGTAACTTTTTCGTACGAAATGTTTACTCCGGAGTAAAAATCTCGTGGGAGTAATTTTCTCGTGTTACACCGGTGCAAGTTTGTTTCCTTTCTCAGTTGAGGCACTTTAAAAGAGAACAAAATTCTCCTGAATGCGATTATGTAAACCGTCGCAGATTTGTCCACGCTTTTAAATGGATAAAAAGCATCTTTCCACTTGGAAAAATGTTTAAACCAATTATTTTTTAAACTAAACTACAAACTATACAACAACAAAAGTCTCGTCGATTTTTGTCGCGGGTTTGGAATTTGGTTGCCTAACTATTTTCGCGCATTCATAAACCTATCAGTTTACAAATGTATTAAGATTGACAAAAAACCACTCTGCCCGGCAATTGATGTGTGGTATGTGTCCAAATGGAAGGATGCCCTCGCCATGTAATAGCCTGGACAGAGCTGTGTTGATGTGCCCTATCTTCTTCACACGGGAAGTAAGGTTACTTCTACTATGCCTGGACAGAGCTGTGTTGATGTGCCCTATCTTCTTCACACGGGAAGTAAGGTTACTTCTACTATGCCTGGACAGAGCTGTGTTGATGTGCCCTATCTTCTTCACACGGGAAGTAAGGTAACTTCTACTATGCCTGGACAGAGCTGTGTTGATGTGCCCTATCTTCTTCACACGGAAAGTAAGGTTACTTCTACTATGCCTGGACAGAGCTGTGTTGATGTGCCCTATCTTCTTCACACGGAAAGTAAGGTTACTTCTACTATGCCTGGACAGAGCTGTGTTGATGTGCCCTATCTTCTTCACACGGAAAGTAAGGTTACTTCTACTATGCCTGGACAGAGCTGTGTTGATGTGCCCTATCTTCTTCACACGGAAAGTAAGGTTACTTCTACTATGCCTGGACAGAGCTGTGTTGATGTGCCCTATCTTCTTCACACGGGAAGTAAGGTTACTTCTACTATGCCTGGACAGAGCTGTGTTGATGTGCCCTATCTTCTTCACACGGAACGTAAGGTTACTTCTACTATGCCCGGACAGAGCTGTGTTGATGTGTCCTATCTTCTTCACACGGGAAGGGAAGTAAGGTTACTTCTACTATGCCTGGACAGAGCTGTGTTGATGTGCCCTATCTTCTTCACACGGGAAGTAAGGTTACTTCTACTATGCCTGGACAGAGCTGTGTTGATGTGCCCTATCTTCTTCACACGGGACGTAAGGTTACTTCTACTATGCCTGGACAGAGCTGTGTTGATGTGCCCTATCTTCTTCACACGGAAAGTAAGGTTACTTCTACTATGCCTGGACAGAGCTGTGTTGATGTGCCCTATCTTCTTCACACGGGACGTAAGGTTACTTCTACTATGCCTGGACAGAGCTGTGTTGATGTGCCCTATCTTCTTCACACGGGAAGTAAGGTTACTTCTACTATGCCTGGACAGAGCTGTGTTGATGTGCCCTATCTTCTTCACACGGGAAGTAAGGTTACTTCTACCATGCGATATCGGGAGGACAAGAAGGGTGGTAGATTTACATTTGGGTTGATTATGACACCAATAATCAGACACAATAAGTCACACACACACAAACATACACACACACACACACACACGCACGAACGCACGCACGAACGCACACACACACGCACACGAACGCACGCACACACACACACACGCACGAACGCACGCACACGAACACACACCCACACACACACCCATACACACACACACACACACGAACACACACCCACACACACACCCACACACACACACACACAAACACACACACATAAACACACAAATTAAACAAAAACAAAAGAAGTTAGTTTACGGAACGTTCGATTATAGACAAAACGACAGTTACATTAGGACTTCGAGCTATCGGACTTCAACGTGTATGAATAAGATACACAACAGACAAATAATAATAACACTAGATCACTCAGCTTCTTTTTTTTAAATCATGACACCGTTTTAATTGACAAAATCCCTCTAATCAACACACCCAATTAAGGGAATGGCAGCTTACGGAACTTTAATTGCCAGCTATGAGCGAAGCATGCGTGACTCCAGGAAAGGAATTGTGAAACGAAGCAGGAAGTACATCCCAGCGAAACCGGAAAGACGGTTGACTCAATCGTAGACCTAGTGGCCATATTAAGATGACTCTACTGGGTGGTGGCTGCACATTTCAAACCCTTGCCTTCGAGAAGAGAGGACGGTTCTGGTTTTGCATCCCTGTATTTTATAGGTAAGACCGCTGACGGTAAATGTGTGGTTAGTTTTGTGAAGGGTTTGTTTTGTTTTGTTTGTTTTTGTTTGGTTTTGTTGTTTGTAGTGTTTTTAGTTGGGTTTTAATTTTTGTTGTTATTGTCGTTGGTCTTTTTCAATGGAGGAACTATTTATGTACTTCTTGTACGAAGTGTTCTGTTTCTCGGTCACTGCTAATCGTCATGAGTGTACGCGATAACAACAACACCAACAACAAAACAAAATTACACAAAAACAGGGATGTTGCGAAGATTTATTTTCTTCTGCATATTTGCCAAAATGGCCATCACAGTTTCGGCATTTTTTGGAAGTTTTTGGTGTCATTTTCTCTCATATGAAAGAATGTAACAAACTCTGTCAAAATGGCGGTAAACTTTTCGGTGAATGATGATGTTTCGATGTTGTGTATACTGAAGGCTCCATACGACATCTCAGGTTTACACATAGCCTACTTAAACTTGCTGGATTTAAGCCTTCCTGTCTTGTGATATTGTCGGAGGTCATAATAATAATGATAATAACACACTCTTCTATAGCGCTGTTCACCGCCAGATAACAGTCTTATGGCGCTTTACATTGGACATTAAAATTCAACATTTTACATATAAAAAAAATCCTCGTAAGAAATAAAAAACAAGCATTATGTTTTAATTCGTGTTGTTGTTGTAATCGCTTTCCTGTTTCTAATGTGTATTTCAGGCTTCTAATTTCAGTGTAGGTTTCTTGATTGTAATCAGTTACAACCTCTCTCTGTCTGTGGCTGCCTTACTTAAATTTTGATCCCAAGAGTAGCCTTCCACTTGGAAAATGTCCAACAATCAACTGGCTGGCTGCTTTCTGTTCAGACTGGGAATTTTTTGTCGGAATGATTTTGCAGTTTGACACCGGTGTCATTGGGCGGTTCTGGTGAGGTTATGCCCCTTCTTTCTTTTGGCTGGTACCTCGCGGCAAGATCACACGAGAAAGGAAAACAAGTCGCGTAAGGCGAAAATACAATATTTAGTCAAGTAGCTGTCGAACTCACAGAATGAAAATGAACGCAATGCAACGCAGCAAGACCGTATACTCGTAGTCCACCGCTCACGGCATAGGCAGTGAAATTGACAAGAAGAGCGGGGTAGTAGTTGCGCTAAGAAGGATAGCACGCTTTTCTGTACCTCTCTTTGTTTTAACTTTCTGAGCGTGTTTTTAATCCAAACATATCATATCTATATGTTTTTGGAATCAGGAACCGACAAGGAAAAAGATGAAAGTGTTTTTAAATTGATTTGGACAATTTAATTTTGATAATAATTTTTATATATTTAATTTTCAGAGCTTGTTTTTAATCCGAATATAACATATTTATATGTTTTTGGAATCAGCAAATGATGGAGAATAAGATAAACGTAAATTTGGATCGTTTTATAAATTTTTATTTTTTTTTACAATTTTCAGATTTTTAATGACCAAAGTCATTAATTAATTTTTAAGCCACCAAGCTGAAATGCAATACCGAACCCCGGGCTTCGTCGAAGATTACTTGACCAAAATTTCAACCAATTTGGTTGAAAAATGAGGGCGTGACAGTGCCGCCTCAACTTTCACAAAAAGCCGGATATGACGTCATCAAAGACATTTATCAAAAAAATGAAAAAAACGTATGGGGATTTCATACCCAGGAACTCTCATGTCAAATTTCATAAAGATCGGCCCAGTAGTTTAGTCTGAATCGCTCTACACACACACACAGACAGACACACACACACACACACATACACCACGACCCTCGTTTCGATTCCCCCTCGATGTTAAAATATTTAGTCAAAACTTGACTAAATATAAAAACGTGCATTGGTCCCAAATAGCATGTCGCTTTGGTAACAGTTCGTGTAAAAAGACAATGGTAACAGGCGGAACCTCGCGGCAAGATCACAGGAGTTGTCTCGCGTAATCACCCCAGAAGCGCTCATTGTACGAGATTCCTTAAAGGCACAGTAAGCCTCCCGTAAACCATCACAGAGCTCCCCGAGCGTCTAAATACAGTACAAGCATACTTCCATTTGAACGCTCACCGAACGGGAACATCCTGGCTGCTTTCTGTCGAGCGTGAGACATTTTCCAAGAATTTATTTTCGTGGACTTGGCCCTGAAGAACAATGGCGCCTCGTTTTTGCGCTAGACCTAACTTTTAAAATCTAAATAATAAATTGACAGCTTGTTACACAAACATTCTTTAATCATAAAAGAATTCGTTTTTCATCAAGACAAGATCAGAACAATTCGAAGTTGTGAACGTTTAAAAAAAGAAAAGCCCGGAAGCAGGGTCACGCAAGGGTCGTAGCAGACGACGGCCCGGTTTATCAGTGCAAATCGCCGTTCCTCTCAACAGTCAAAAGCCATCGCTAGAGTTCTTGTGAACCACAGCCGTTGTTTCGTGCATAAAAAACGTGCTATTGTAGATAAGCTCACGTCGAGTCGCATTCAAATGACTAACTATGACGACTGCATTGTGAAAAGGGGGAAAACTGGATCACACGGGTTCACGATGGCTCAGGGGTAAGATAAACCACGCAAAAATAAATTCTTTGAAAATTTTTCGCTCTTTACGGAGGGTACCTAGGATCTTCTCAATTGGTGAGTGTTTAAATGAAAGGGTGTGTGTACTGTGTGTAAAAGCCTGACCGTATCTGTGATGGTTTACGGGAGGCTTACTCTGCCTTTAACAGAACATTCTCTCTCGGCTGAGAAAGCAATATGAGGCTGAAGGTTTCTGGGCTGGTAGGCACGGGAAAGCTACCAACTGGGTGGGAACTTGCTACGGAGTCGCACGGTTTGGTTAAAATCCAGGTTTGCTTGTGATTTCAACCAATCCGACCTAACGGCTGGCTCCCAGTCGGTTGGTAACTTTCTCGGGCACGTCGACCCTGGTTTCTGGCTATGTGGAAGGGTGCTCTTATCCCAGTTAAAAGCCTCGAAAGGTTTGAAAGGTCTGGATGGTCGTAGATAATGAACTTTAATGAACTCTAATGAGTTAAGGAATAGGAACAAGAGACGGCAGGTAAGAAGAACAAGAACAAGGGCTATAGTTTCAGCCTTAAAGAACAAGAAAAGAAAAAAAAGATTTTTTTTTTGAACATTTAAAAAAAAATTATTTAAATAAATAAGAACAAGAACAAGATAACAATGAAAATGTACTCACCAGACACATGGACAAAGAGAAACGAACCGGTTCTTATTCGGGTTGTTTCTTTGTCCATGTTTTTGGTGAGTATATTTTCATTGTTATCTTTTTTAATGAGTTAAAGGACCCCAACAGGCTATTTTTGGTGTCAAAAACGCGTTTATTTGCGTTTTGGCGTGACTTAGGTTAACCAGACATATGCATGCCGTAGGAAATTGTTTTCTCACCTTCCCTCACAGGGTTTAGTTTATTTCGGAATCGTTTAGGCCATAATCCGACGAATTTCGTGGCTGAAGCGATTTTGCGTTCCGATCTGGCGGCCATTGTATCTCGAACGTCCGCGAGAGTACGGAAGTGGTGAATTCTGGGTAAAATTTTCGATGACGTCAGAAGCCGTATTCATAGAAGCAACTTTAGCTGCTGAACCTTACAGTTTTGAGCCTGGGAGTTAAAATCAAGGGTCTGCGCGCCCCGTGATTTGTAATCATTTTTTTTACAAATCACGTTAATGTTCCCGATATCTTCTTGTCATCCCAAAAGTCAAGGCACAAAAACAAAATCCCTTGACTTTTGGGGTAGCGCGACTCCGTTGATTTTGTTTTCTTTCTCCATATCATTACTAGATTGTCCCGTCGCTGGGAAATTCGGATCACTTCCTCCCAGTGGAAAGCTAGCAGCAACAGAGTCGCGATACCCCAAAGTCAAGGGAGATCTTTGGGATTTTTCTTCCTTTTCTTTATTGTCCCATCGCTGGGAAATTTGGGTCGCTTCCTTCGAGTGAAAAGCTAGAAACAACAGAGTCGCGCTACCCGAAAGTCAGTGAATCTATTAGATTTTTTTTCTCCATTTCTTTATTGTCCCATCACATTCCACAACTTGGACACATACCAAAACTTGGACACATGACGATATTACCACGTCTTTGACACATACCACAACTTGGTCACATACCACAACTTGGACACATACCACATCTTGGACACATACCACAACTTGGACACAGACCACATCTTATACGCATACCACAACTTGGACACATACCATAACTTGGACACATTACCATAGCTTGGACACATACCACAACTTGGACACATACCACAACTTGGACACATACCACACCTTGGACACATACCACAACTTGGACACATACCACAACTTAAACACATACCACAACTTGGACACATTGCACATCTTAGACACATACCACATCTTGGACACATACCACATCTTGGACACATACCACAACTTGGACACATACCACATATTGGACACATACCATAACTTGGACACATTACCACATCTTGGACACATATCACAGCTTGGACGCATACCACATCTTGAACACATATCACAACTTGGACACATACCACATTTTGGACACATACATCTTGGACACATACCACATCTTGAACACATTTGCACATCTTGGACACATACCATAACTTGGACATATACCACAACTTGGACACATACCACAACTTGGACACATACCACAACTTGGACACATATAACAACTTGGACACATATCACAACTTGGACACATACCACATCTTGAACACATACCACATCTTTTACACAGACCACAACTTGGACACATACCACAACTTGGACACAGACCACAACTTGGACACATACCACAACTTGGACACATATCACAACTTGAACACATACCACAACTTGGACACATACCACATCTTGAACACATTCTACATCTTGGACATATACCACAACATTGCACATATTGGACACATACCACAACTTGGACACATACCACAACTTGGACACATTCCAGAACTTGGAAATTTCCACAACTTGGACACATACCACATATTGGACACATATCACAACTTGGACACATACCACAACTTGGACACATACCACATCTTGAACACATTCCACATCTTGGATATATACCACAACATTGCACATATTGGACACATACCACAACTTGGACACATTCCACAACTTAGAAATTTTCACAACTTGGACACATTCCAGAACTTGGAAATTTCCACAACTTGCACCACACGCGCGACTCTGTTGCTGCTAACTTTTCACTGGGAGGAATCGACCCGAATTCGCCAGCGATGGGGACAATAGGCTGAATAGAGAATTTTTATTTTAAATTTTTTAACTTTTTTTTACAAATCGCGGATTTAGGTTTGACGTAATTTGTACAATATGTTTTACATTTTTACAAACCATGGGTTAACAGCTCAGTTGGAGGTTTAATTGGTGCCAGTGTGTAGACATACAGACTGGGGGAGTGGCTTAGGAGCGAGCAGATAGCTGTATCGTTATCAGCGTCTGTTACTGGAGATCGTTCTTACAGCGGCGTCAGAGTTGAGACGGAAGTGTCCCCCCTATTTGGGTTGATAATCGGGGATTAATGTAGAATTGTATCCTCTTAGTCAGGTTTGAGGCACAAAGTGTACGAGGAAAAAACATTCTCTCTCAAGGGTGGAAGTAAAATGTCTTCCAGACTCAACAAATAAATTAGGCAGCCCATGATCACGGTTGTGATTGTAGTTGAAGTTCTATCGGATTTGTTGTTGGCCGGCTATAATGTTGAAGACGTATAATTATGTTCTCGAATTTAAGTTGATGTTGTTCTTGTCGTCGTCGTAGATGAAATCAAGGTTGTAACGTGTCAAATCAATCGTGTTCCACCTTCAGTTTATCAGTGTAAAGCTGTTGTTGTTATATTTAGTCAAGTTTTGACTAAATATTTTAACATCGAGGGGGAATCGAAACGAGGGTCGTGGTGTATGTGCGTGTGTGTGTGTGTGTGTGTGTGTGCGTGTGTGTGTGTGTGTGTCTGTGTGTGTGTGTAGAGCGATTCAGACTAAACTACTGGACCGATCTTTATGAAATTTGACATGAGAGTTCCTGGGTATGAAATCCCCGAACGTTTTTTTCATTTTTTTGATAAATGTCTTTGATGACGTCATATCCGGCTTTTCGTGAAAGTTGAGGCGGCACTGTCACGCCCTCATTTTTCAACCAAATTGGTTGAAATTTTGGTCAAGTAATCTTCGACGAAGCCCGGACTTCGGTATTGCATTTCAGCTTGGTGGCTTAAAAATTGATTAATGACTTTGGTCATTAAAAATCTGAAAATTGTAAAAAAAAAAAAAGAGTTTATAAAACGATCCAAATTTACGTTTATCTTATTCTCCATCATTTCCTAATTCCAAAAACATATAAATATGTTATATTCGGATTAAAAACAAGCTCTGAAAATTAAATATATAAAAATTATTATCAAAATTAAATTGTCCAAATCAATTTAAAAACACTTTCATCTTATTCCTTGTTGGTTCCTGATTCCAAAAACATATAGATATGATATGTTTGGATTAAAAACACGCTCAGAAAGTTAAAACAAAGAGAGGTACAGAAAAGCGTGCTATCCTTCTTAGCGCAACTACTACCCCGCTCTTCTTGTCAATTTCACTGCCTTTGCCATGAGCGGTGGACTGACGATGCTACGAGTATACGGTCTTGCTGAAAAATGGCATTGCGTTCAGTTTCATTCTGTGAGTTCGACAGCTACTTGACTAAATATTGTATTTTCGCCTTACGCGACTTGTTGACATTGTAGTTGTTCTTGGTTTTCGAGTTGTTGTCAGTGTTATTGTCGTCGTTGTAGTTGTTACCCAGTCGGATAGAAACAAATAACAAGTCGCGTAAGGCGAAAATACAATATTTAGTCAAGTAGCTGTCGAACTCACAGAATGAAACTGAACGCAATGCCATTTTTCAGCAAGACCGTATACTCGTAGCATCGTCAGTCCACCGCTCATGGCAAAGGCAGTGAAATTGACAAGAAGAGCGGGGTAGTAGTTGCGCTAAGAAGGATAGCACGCTTTTCTGTACCTCTCTTTGTTTTAACTTTCTGAGCGTGTTTTTAATCCAAACATATCATATCTATATGTTTTTGGAATCAGGAACCGACAAGGAATAAGATGAAAGTGTTTTTAAATTGATTTGGAAAATTTAATTTTGATAATAATTTTTATATATTTAATTTTCAGAGCTTGTTTGTAATCCGAATATAACATATTTATATGTTTTTGGAATCAGCAAATGAAGGAGAATAAGATAAACGTAAATTTGGATCGTTTTATAAATTTTTATTTTTTTTTACAATTTTCCGATTTTTAATGACCAAAGTCATTAATTAATTTTTAAGCCACCAAGCTGAAATGCAATACCGAAGTCCGGGCTTCGTCGAAGATTACTTGACCAAAATTTGAACCAATTTGGTTGAAAAATGAGGGCGTGACAGTGCCGCCTCAACTTTCACGAAAAGCCGGATATGACGTCATCAAAGACATTTATCAAAAAAATGAAAAAAACGTTCGGGGATTTCATACCCAGGAACTCTCATGTCAAATTTCATAAAGATCGGTCCAGTAGTTTAGTCTGAATCGCTCTACACACACACACACACACACACACACAGACACACACACACACACACACACACACACACGCACATACACCACGACCCTCGTTTCGATTCCCCCTCGATGTTAAAATATTTAGTCAAAACTTGACTAAATATAAAAACTCAAGCCTGAGTCTTTTTTTTGCAACTCCGAACATTCGGCAGCAGCACACTCTCTCGGCATGATGTCGGGAGCACGCGCGCATCCACAGCTGCAGCAAAGACGCACACCGAGCGTTGCTACTTTCGCTTCTGGCTCCCCCTTGTGACGTCACAGCCAAGGGCTTGCCGCCGCGGGGAATTTGAAGTCTCGCGTAGCAGACGAATTTGGTAGCTTTTTGAGCATGCATTTTGTGTCAAATTAGACTGATGCAACACAAAACCTTAGATTTACTGATCGGTTTTTGCATCTGTAGTGCTTACTTATATCATTAAATCAACCCCAACTGCTTTATCTAACCTTACAAAGAGCCTGTTATGGTCCTTAAAGGGGCATGTTCTCTGAACATGAGGTACAGACAATCACCCTTTTAAAACGAAGTCTGGACGTCTTTTTACATTTAGTCAAGTTTTGACAAAATGTTTTAACATAGAGGAGGAATCGAGAAGAGGGTCGTGGTGTGTGTGTGTGTGTGTGTGTGTGTGTTGTGTGTGTGTGTGTGTGTGTGTGTGTGTGTGTGTGTGTGCGTGTGTGTGTGTGTGTGTGTGCGTGTGTGTACAGCGATTCAGAGTAAACTACTGGACCGATCTTTATGAAATTTTACATGAAAGTTCCTGGGTATGATATCCTCATTTTTTTTTTATAAATGTCTTTGATGACGTCATATCCGGCTTTTTGTAAAAGTTGTGGCGGCACTGTCACACTCTCATTTTTTAATAAAAATTGATTGAAATTTTGGCCAAGCAATCTTCGACGAAGGCCGGACTTTGGTATTGCATTTCAGCTTCGAGGCTTAAAAAATAATTAATGACTTTGGTCATTAAAACTCTGAAAATTGTAATTAAAATTATTTTTTTATAAAACGATCTAAAATTACGTGCATCTTATTCTTCATCATTTTCAGATTCCAAAAACATATAAATATGTTATATTCGGATTAAATACAAGCTCTGAAAATTAAAAATATAAAAATTATGATTAAAATTAAATTTTCGAAATCGATTTAAAAACAATTTCCCCTTATTTCTTGTCGATTCCTGATTCCAAAAACATATAGATATGATAAGTTTGGATTAAAAACACGCTCAGAAAGTTAAAACGAAGAGAGGTACAGAAAGGTCGTAAATTTTACTGCCTTTTGCACGAGCGGCGGACTACGGGCATTGTGACAAAATGCAGTGCGTTCAGTTTCATTCTGTGAGTTCAACAGCTTGACTAAATGTTGTATTTTCGCCTTAAGCGACTTGTTTATTAATAAGGGGAATGAAGGTGAATTTGAGTCACATGTTATTACGTGGAGGTATAATTGAAACAGAATCGTTCTCACGCCATGACCCGGACAAGACTCTAATGCGCTTGACTATGTTCTACGCTGTGTACGTGTGTGTTTGTATGTGTGCGTGTGTGCGTGCGTGTGTGTGTGTGTGTGTGTGTGTGTTTGTGTGTGTGTAGTGTGTGTGTGTGTGTGTGTGTTTGTGTGTGTGTGTGTGTGTGTGTGCATGTGTGTGTGTGTGTGTACGTGTGTGTGTGTGTGTGTGTATGTGTGTGTGTGTGTGTGTGTGTGTGTGCGTGTGTGTGTATGTGTGTGTGTGTGAGTATCTGTCTATTTTTCTCTCTGTCTGTGTCTGTGCGTGCGTGCGTGCGTGCGTGCGTGTCTGTCTCTGTCTCTGTCTCGGCGACTGTATCTTGACCTACTTTTCAGGCATTTTGGACTTCCCGGTTCGACATGAATACAACCACGATGTACGTGTGCGCCGTAGTTCTCACCGTGACTGTGTTGCAAGTAAGTAAACATTTGTACACATACTAAGTGTCCTTGCTCTTGCAATCGTGCACGAAAGCTGTACTCTACCGCTCAGAACAGGAAGTAGAATTGAAATAGGTTTTTGGCCAAGTTGATGTGTCCCAAATTAAACGGATAGACTGCATTGATTAAGAGCAAATTGAAACAAGGTGCATGTATAAAAGTGTGCAAATCGAATGGGTTTTTTTTCCTTTCAACTTCACCAAGGTTTTCTGTGTTAACTCTTATGCAAAAGGATGGTACCCTGTACTTAATGTTCAAACATTATCTTTTAAATAAGGGATTGACGCTTGCTTTTCTTTTTACATTTAGTCAAGTTTTGACTAAATGTTTTAACATAGAGGGGGGAATCAAGACGAGGGTCGTGGTGTATGTGTGTGTGTGTGTGTGTGTGTGTGTGTGTGTGTGTGTGTGTGTGTGTGTGTGTGTGTGTGTGTGTGTAGAGCGATTCAGAGTAAACTACCAGACCGATCTTTATGACATTTTTCATGAGAGTTCCTGGGTATGATATCCCCAGATATTTTTTTTATTTTTGCGATAAATGTCTTTGATGACGTCATATCCGGCATTTTGTAAAAGTTGAGGCGGCACTGTCATAACCCTCATTTTTCAATCAAATTGATTGAAATTTTGGCCAATCAATCTTTGACGAAGGCCGGACTTTGGTATTGCATTTTAGCTTGGAGGCTTAAAAATTAATTTATGACTTTGGTCATTAAAAATCTGAAAATTGTAATTAAAATTATTCTTTTGTATAAAACGATCCAAAATTACGTTCATCTTATTCTTCATCATGTTTTGATTCCAAAAACATATAAATATGTTATATTCGGATTAAAAACAAGCTCTGAAAATTAAAAATATAAAAATGATGATTACAAATTAAATTTCCGAAATCGATTTAAAAACAATTTCATCTTATTCCTTGTCCGTTCCTGATTCCAAAAACATATAGATATGATATATTTGAATTAAAAACACGCTCAGAGAGTTAAAAAGAATAGAGAAATAGAAAAGCATGCTATCCTTCACAGCGCAACCGCTACCGCGCTTTTCTGGATTGTTAATTTCACTGCCTTTGCCCCGAGCGGTGGACAGACGATGCTACGAGTGTACGGTCTTGCGGAAAAAATGCAATGCGTTCAGTTTCATTCTGTGAGTTCGACTGAGCTTGACTAAATGTTGTATTTTCGCCTTACGCGACTTGTTTATTTATCTCCTTAGTAATCCTTGAACTTTAAAAAAAACCTATCTTTTGAAAATGCCATATGTCCCTTTGAATTACTGTTTCTCGTGGGGCGTACACTAGAAGCATATGTTTGCTGTCACATAAATGGGGTAGGGGTAGTAAAAGCGCGTCAATGGGCATTCATTTATTTTATTTTATTTTTATTAAGAGAGCTTATATAGCGCGAACCACAATGAACTGTGCTCTCCGCGCTTTACATATTAATTTCTGCCGTGTGAGATGGAATTGTTTACACAATATATCACGCATTTACAATGGCCAGTAAATCTCAAGCCATTACGGCGAGTATTTACTTTTCACGGCCTATTATTCCAAGTCACACGGGTATTTGGTGGACTTTTTTTTTTTCTAATCTATGCCTATACATTTTTGCCAGGAAAGACCCTTTTGTCAATCGTGGGATCTTTAACGTGCACACCCCAATGTAGTGTACACGAAGGGACCTCTGGTTAAAGGGATACCTAACAATGAATGACATTTCTTGTCACCTTTACCCGTTAATTTCACGTTTGTTTGTGTTTCATGTTTGAAATTTAGTTTCAAAACCTGGTGCAAAGTTGTCATTTTTTTTTAATTTACCAGCAAGGTAACTGCTTATTTTTTCTTTATTGTTCCTCTATCTTCAAGTGTGATCCTTTGATTCTTGATGTGTTTACATATCGACAATTAAATCTTATAAATGTCATTAGTAGTGGTTTTGTGGAAATTTCTAATACACCATACTCAAGTTTCAGACTTTGTCTTGAAAATTAGCACGTTAAGCCCTATTCTATTTATTATTTCTGGCTTCAGCACTCCTTGAACTTACAGAAAAGTCTATTTTACTTATATACTTAATCATTTTTACAAGGGGTAGATTTCAGCCTTAAAGGCACAGTGCGCCTCCCGTAAACCATCACAGATACTGTCAGGCTTTTACACACAGTACAAACACCCTTCCATTTGAACGCTCACCAAACGGGAACATCCTAGGTGCCCTACGTAAAGAGCGAGCAATTTTCAAAGAAATAATTTTGCGGATTGTCTCAGAGACAATCGGATCGTGGTGAGTTTTGGCGCTAGACCTAACTTTTAAAATCTAAATAATAAATTGACAGCTTGTTACACAAACATTCTTTTATCATAAAACAATTCTTTTTTCATCAAGACAAGATCAGTACAATTCGAAGTTTTGAAAGTTTGAAAAAAGAAACGTCCGGAAGCAGGGTCACGCAAGGTCGTGGTTCTCGTAGCAGACGACGGTTTATGCCTATCGCCAGTTCCTCTGAACAGTCAAACGCCATCACGAGAGTTCTTGTGAATCACAGCCGTTTGTTTCGTGCATAGTCAGAGGTACATAATAACATGCTATTGCAGATAAGCTCACAGCGAGTCGCATTCAAATTACTAACTGACGACTGCATTGTGAATAAGGGAAACTGGATCACACGGGTTCACGATGGCTCAGGGGTAAGATAAACCACTCAAAAATAAATTCTTTGAAAATTGCTCGCTCTTTACGGAGGGCACCTAGGATGTTCTCAAGTGGTGAGTGTTTAAATGAAAGGGTGTTTGTACTGTGTGTAAAAGCCTGACAGTATCTGTGATGGTTTACGGGAGGCTTACTGTGCCTTTAAGTTAAAGGAACCATCCCACTCAATGTTATATACTTCCATTAACTCACTTCATGACTGTTAGTAAATAAAGCAAACAATATGTTTAAAACTTCCTGGAAAATAAATGCACAAAACGTGCGGTTAACTGGTCTGCTCAGTGACAAATGATCCATTCCCACAACACCCTCAGGAAACATGTTTCTCGTTTTTTGTTGTTGCTTGTACTTCAAGCCCAAGAACTTTAAATGGTGCCAGTATGAATCGGGGACTTTAACTGAGAGGGAAGGGGGGGTCCTGGGTCCCCCCCCCCTCCCCCTCGCCCTACCCGACAAATATACCTTTTGTTCTCGAGGAGAAATCCAAAATCCCCCTTTCAAATGCTAATTTTCAACACCTGGCTTGCCCCCTGTACTCCGGTCTCATTTCGGAAGCATCGCTGAAGGAGAAAGTCTCCTTTGTGTGAGGAAAACCCCCACACCCATTAGGTAATGCTGTGTGTGATAATGTGACCATGTTTGTATTCGGGACACTAAAAAAAAAGCAAATAGATTCTTTTTTGAAGTAAAGCGAAAGATATAAATAAGGCTGACGCGGCTCTGTGGAGAAACGGACAAAACTTGTCGTCTGTCTGTCTGTCTGTCTGTCTGTTTGTTTGTCTCTCTCTCTCTCTCTCTCTCTCTCTCTCTCTCTCTCTCTCTCTCTCTCTCTCTCTCTCTCTCTCCCTTTCTCTCCCTCTCTCTCTGTTATGCCTCTGTCTCTGACTCTCTGTCCCTGTCTTTCTGTCAGTCCGGACTGTCTGTCTGTCTGTTTCTCTCTCTCTCTCTGTTTCTCTCTGTCTCTCTCTCTCTCTCTCCCTTCCTCTCCCTCTCTCTCTGTTATGCCTCTGTCTCTGACTCTCTGTCCCTGTCTGTCTGTCTGTCTGTCTGTCAGTCGGACTGTCTGTCTGTCTCTCTCTGTCTCTGTCTCTCTCTCTCTCTTTCTTGCTCTCGCTCTCTCTTTCTCTTAGTCTATTACCTTCGTTAATTAAATAAAGAATTGTCATTGTCAGTGACATTGACATTGTCATTGTCATTCACAGGCGGCACTCGACACGAGGTGGGCAAGGCTTATGTCTTGGATGTCACGTGGTTATAGGGTGATTGAGTACATCCGTTCCCACAGTTTATACATTGTATTAAATAGTAGTAGTTTTGAGAGCGCCCACTTTGATCCCGCCGAGCTCGTGACGAGTGCCTGTGTTGTCATTGTCTCGCTTTGATGTAGCCTATTTGTTAAATTTTATGCGTGATTTGATTATTATTTATGAATGTGCATACAATGACCGTTGTTTTACCATTATTGTAAGGGGCTGTAGCCTTGGTGACCTCACAAATTAAAGATTTGTTCTTGCTCTTCTTCTTCTTGTCGTTCGCTGTTAGATCGTCAGTCCGGACTGCAGGGCGAAACGTGCTGTCCTCTGTTCTTGTTCTTATTCTTGTTCTCTGCTTATTCTATTACCTTCGTTAAAGGCATAGAAAGCTGATGAATATACACGCTAATTGCTTTACCCAGAGCTGGAGACAGACTAAATTAAGTTCCCTGCAAAATATTGTGGTCTAGGAGCCCTTAAATGTTGAGATATTTGAATTTTTATTTTGATCTAGATGGTCCTATTTATAGATTTGGCAACACATGTAACGTTGATGCAAGGGAGCTAACACCGCGGCTTTGATGACATCCTCACTTTTTCAGAGGCAAGAACAAGCTGTAATGCATGGATTATGGTCCGCGCATGGTGACATATCGTCATTATATGGTCTTATGGTGCGTTTGACATCGATTGTGGGAAAACTACACTTTGTAAACACGGGAGTGCGTTAATATGCCTTAAATAAAGAATTGTCATTGTTATTGTCATTGTTTTTGTCATTGACATTGTCTCGCTTTAACTACTGCTGTTCCATGCTGGTCTGTACAGTGTGTCCAAGCGGCCAGCATTACAAAGAAATCCATTGATGAGATCATCATGGCTGCGGCTCCAAAAAGTAGGTACACTGTAACGCACGTTACGCTGACATGTGAATGCTGACATGTGTGATGACTAATAGAATTGTAGTTGATATCGTCCCTCTGACATCAAATCTGACTTGAAACGTTGTCGAATGAGAGAAAATAGAAACTCTCTCTGTCTCTGTCTCTGTCTCTGTCTCTCTTCTCTCTGTCTCTGTCTCTGTGTCTTTGTGTCTATCTGTCTCTGTCTCTGTTTCTCTCTCTCTGTCTATCTGTCTCTGTCTCTCTGTCTCTGTCTCTGTTCTCTCTGTCTCTGTCTCTGTCTCTGTCTCTGTCTCTGTCTCTCTGTCTCTCTCTCTCTCTCTCTTTCTCTCTTTAAGACAGGTCTCAGGTTATTATGAAGGCGGACTTGTCAGCAACGCGAGTGCGGAGAGGACACACGAACGGTTTAGTTTTTACATTTCAGTGAAGCGGGCACGAAAGAATTGCCGTTTCGAGGTCCTGTGCGTCGTCTATCAAGTTATTATAGAGGTTGCGGGGGGAAAGAACCAGTACTCAGTACGAAACCGAGATAAAGATGACGCAATGTCTTTCGTCTCAGGCTGCCGGTGTAACCTGTTTGCCCTCTGGGCTAAGGTGCACGAAGCTAAAGTGGGTGCCACCCAAACGGGTGAGAACAAACAGCGGGGTCTGATTCGTTGAAATCACAACAAATCTCAATTTCAACCAATCCCACACCGCGACTGACTCCCACCCGGTTGGTAACTTTCTCTTGCACCTAGGCCCTGTGGTTACCGTTCAGTGAGGGACAGAACGGTTGTCACATGGGTGAGTCTCAGACGAGAAAAAAACACGACATCATCGTTGTCTCTGTTCGGTACTGAGTTTTGGGACTAGTTTATTTTCTCGGCAACCTCTAATTATTAGCGGCGCGTCGCTGATTACGGTAAGGTGTAAGGAAATTTCAGCGGGTTGTGCTTGTTGGTGAAACATGGTGTAACACTTGCAGAATCCGCACTGGACACATTCCACATGAGTCCTGAGGGAGAAATAATGGTGACAGTGGATCTGGACATAAGGATGAGCATCACAGAGTACATGGAACTCAAGTCAGTACCATTTTTTGGTCTGTAAAATAAAGTCTGCATGCGTATTCTCTTGTGGTCAATACTGCCGATTGATGTCAGGTCAGAATACCCATTATGTCTGCTGAAGTCAAATCAGTATACCCATAACATCTGTAGAAGTCAAGTCGGTATACCCATTATGACCGTCGAAGTCAAGTCGGTATTTCACTTCTGTTTCTGGAATTAACTACTGTCTTAAACATAACTTAGACGTATTGAAGGATAACTGACGATGATGCCGAACTACACATGACACCAGATAGTACACTGACAGTAACTGAAACTAAAATGAGTACGCCAATTCAGTCAATAAAGCTCAAGCCAGTATCCTCATTGTGTCAGTAAACCAAAGTCAGTATATTCATTCTGTAACTACAACTCAAGTCAGTATACCCATTTTATTTTCACTTTGACACCTGAACCCAGAAATAATGGTGGAGTTCATCATAAAGGTGGAAAGGTGGACATAAATGGTCTGTAGATATCAGAAAAATAAACTTACCTGACCTAACAAATACAAATTAAAATGAACTCAAGCCAGTAAACTTGGCAGATCTTGTGAAATGTGTCAGTACAACAGTTTGGTTGAAATGTAGATTGGTGAAATGTGTCAGTACAGCGGTTTGGTTACAATGTAGATTGGTGAAATGTGTCAGTGCAACGGTTTGGTTAAAATGTAGATTGGTGAAATGTGTCAGTACAACGGTTTGGTTGAAATGTAAATTGGTGAAATGTGTCAGTACAACGGTTTGGTTGAAAAGTAGATTGATGAAATGTGTCAGTACAACGGTTTGGTTGAAATGTAGATTGGTGAAATGTGTCCGTACAACGGTTTGGTTGAAATGTAGATTGGTGAAATGTGTCAGTTTAACTGTTAGGTTGAAATGTAGATTGGTAATAACAGATTGTAAAACCGAATCTAATAAATGAGAATGTTTAAAACATCCGATAGCGATTGACCCCGAAAATCGACTTCGCAAATATTTTGCTAATATTTTGTCTGCAATAATTTCAGAATGTGCTGAAACAAGTGTGACAAAAATGCGAGAAATCAATCGGACCGACTTTCTGTTACAGAATTTAAACAATGATGACATGCCAAGATTGAGATAAACGAAGGTTGGGTAGTTGAATGGGGCATCTGCCCGATCAGTTACAACCACAGGACCTACTTTGGAGTTAGTATAAATCCCTGGTTCACGAGTGTTGTAATGATGTGTTTCTATTTGAATTATTGTATGTAACGTGCCTTTCCGATATGTCTGAAAATAGCGCAATTACGTGTAGTTTTCGTAGGCTAAAATAAGATCAATTTCTCAATTCGCATGAAGATATTTCCTGGAGCAAGCCGTCGAATTTAACCAAACACAATGCCGAGCTGGGTCCCCACAATCACATATCAAAAATTGAAAACAATCGACCGTGCCATTTCTGCACAGATCTGCAAAACGTATCATTACCCCCATGTTAAAGAATTGCATCAGAAGAGGTAAAAGTGATCGTACTCTGAAAAATATACATGTTGAGTGATATAAAAGCACTGTTTTAAGGTATTTATCATCTGCCGTGTCCGAAAATAGATATAACTGTACCTTCAGGAAGTTTACAATTAGAAAATTCCAGAGAAATCATTTGCACCCTCGACGATTTTAACAGTAACACTCGACCAAATGTCCGCGACTTTTTGTGCCTCGACATTTTGGTTCTCTCCCACGTATGATTTACCTGTATGGATACTCACGTGTAAAAATGCGGACTACGTATCAAGCTTTTTTTTCCTCCTTCGTGCGTAAGTGTGTGTAAATGAGTCAGAGCTGGACGAATTCGTTGATTAATCGGTTGGTTTCGGAGGTGGTTGGTTGGTTGGGTGGTTGGTTGGTTGGTTGGTTGGGTGGTTGGGTGGTTGTTTGGTTGGTTGGTTGGGTGGTTGGGTGGGTGGTTGTTTGGTTGGTTGGTTGGGTGGTTGGTTGGTTGGGTGGTTGGTTGGGTGGTTGGTTGGGTGGTTGGTTGGGTGGTTGGTTGGGTGGTTGGTTGGTTGGATGGTTGGTTGGTTGGGTGGTTGGGTGGTTGGTTGGTTGGGTGGTTGGTTGGTTGGTTGGGTGGTTGGTTGGGTGGGTGGTTGGTTGGGTGGTTGGTTGGTTGGGTGGGTGGTTGGTTGGTTGGTTGGGTGTTTGGTTGGGTGGGTGGTTGGGTGGTTGGTTGGGTGGGTGGTTGGGTGGTTGGTTGGGTGGTTGGTTGGGTGGTTGGTTGGTTGGGTGGTTGGTTGGTTGGGTGGTTGGTTGGGTGGTTGGTTGGTTGGGTGGTTGGTTGGTTGGTTGGTCGGGTGGTTGGGTGGGTGGTTGGTTGGTTGGTTGGTTGGTTGGTTGGTTGGGTGGTTGGTTGGTTGGTTGGGTGGTTGGGTGGGTGGTTGGGTGGTTGGTTGGGTGGTTGGTTGGTTGGTTTGGTGGTTGGTTGGTTGATTGGTTGGTTAGTCGGTTGGTTGGGTGGTTGGTTGGTTGGGTGGTTGGTTGGTTGGGTGGTTGGTTGGTTGGTTGGTTGGTTGGTTGGTTGGGTGGTTGGTTGGTTGGTTGGTTCGGTGGTTGGTTGGTTGGTTGGGTGGTTGGTTGGTTGGTTGGGTGGTTGGTTGGGTGGTTGGTTGGTTGGTTGGTTGGTTGGGTGGTTGGTTGGTTGGTTGGTTGGTTGACTAACTGAATGCTTGCAAGGGACATCCCGAAAGTCAAAGGCAAGAAGAAGGCCTTAGAAAACTTAAAGTAATGAGTTTGACACTTTGATTTATTGGTTTTATTGATGGATTACTGGTTGGCTACCTGACTGACTGATTGGTTGATTGATTGATTGATTGATTGATTGATTGATTGATTGATGGATGGATAGATGGATGGATGGACGTACGGACGGACGGACGGACGGACGGACGAACGGACGGTCGGTCGGACGGACGGACGGACGGACGAACGGACGGTCGGTCGGACGGACTGACTGACTGACTGATTGATTGATTGATTGATTGATTGATTGCAGGGGCAATCCTGAAGTTACACGCCAGAAGAGAAAAGCATTGAAATTCCTAGACAGAAGATGGGAAAACTGCAAAGTGTATTATGAGTTCATGAGAACCGACTTTAGTAAGACACGCACGCACGCACGCACGCACGCACGCACGCACCCACGCACGCACACACGCACACACACGCACACATACACACACACGCAATCACACACACACACACACACACACACACACATACACACACACACACACACACACACACACACACACACACACACACACACACATACACACACGTACATCACCTTTGTCTCGATTCCAAGTCTACCGGAATACATTCAGTCCAAACTTCACCCAATGTGAAAAGAAGGTTCTCCACTCTGTCTGTAAGGGACGGGGAGCAAATGAATATTTTACATCAAACGATGAGGGAATGGTCATGGTTTTGGTAATGTCTGCATAATTCAGAAAAATGCCGTGTTGTTGATTGTGTGTGAGACAAAGAGAAATGTACAGTGCTATAAATATATGGTGCGCGTGCCTGTCCAACACAGCAAGAACACAAAAGAAAACATGTCACTGTCTTCACCGAGACAAGTCCTGGCGGGCCAAAACCCATCCGGGTCGCCGTGATTTCGGTCAAAGATAGTGCATAGATATGTCAATACACATCTATGGACAGATCTCTGTCTCGGCTAAGCAAGTCAACAATTAACCTAATTTCCATAATTCAACGAATCTTCTCTGATTTGAAGCACACTTTCAGTTTCAAATACTAACCGAATGTACAAAAAAAACTAAACAAAACAAAAATTGAATAGTTTTTTGACTCACATGCGAAGCAAAAGTGAGTCTATGTCTTGAATTAACAGCTTTGTGTTGCATGACCTTGGATGACCTTGACCTTGGGTCAAGGTCACATGTATTTTGGTAGGAAAAATGTGTAAAGCATGTGAGTCGTATGGGCTTTGCCCTTCTTGTTTTTCTTTCTACTGTGTGTGTTAACAGACAGCGAGGAAAGGGCGATCATACAGGAAGCGATATGGGAATGGCAGAACTACACCTGCCTCGAGTTCATACCAGCCACATCCGGGGACAGAATCATCTTTTCCACCGGACAAGGGTATACATTTTACTGCATGACTAATTCTTTCCAGCTTTTATTTATTTTATCTTTTTATCTTTTTTTTTTTTTTTTTTTTTGGGGGGGGGGGGGGGGGTTGGCTGAGGTCCACGAACCGAAAGTGGGTGCCACCCAAACGGGAGAGAACAAACCGCGGGTTCTGATTCGTTGAAATCACAACAAATCTCAGTCTCAACCAACCCAACACTGCGGGTGGTTCCCCTTTAGGTGGTAACTGTCTCGTGCACCTCCGACCTGGGTTCCGGAAACCCCAGCTTTGCCTTGCAAATGTACCTTTTTTTCTCGAGGAGAGACCAAATTTCAAATACCCCTTTCAACTGATAAATGTCAACAGCATTTTGGGAGGGGGGGGGGGTTGGCAAAGGCCTCCCAGACCCCTCACCTGTACCCTTACCTCATTTTGGAAGCCCTCCCGCGCATATACTAAGTCCAGCCCGCAGGAGTAAATAATTATCGACCGGTGGTTGGATACAAGCTCCTGTGGTCCAGCCCTGTGTAAGCATGTCCTTTGCCTGTGTTGCAGTGGTTGCTACTCAATGCTAGGGAAAGTCGGGGGTCCGCAGGCGATTGGTTTATCCAGGGGCTGTGTTCACGTGAGTATGGGTGCGGAAAAAAAACAGCAGGAGGGGGGGAGGGCGGCTATGTGAAGTGCTAAAGCGCTGTTCACATGACCGAGTTTCAACCGTTTTGGTCAGATTTCTGATTGCATGATTTTTTTTTAGTACAAAATCGCCCAGAGAGTATACTACATAGCTTGCTATGTTGTACCAGATTTACACTCGTTGCTTTTTCAAATATTGAAAAGCTCGCTTTCGCTTGCAGTTTAATATTTTTAAAAAAAACTCGTGTAAATCTGGTACGACACAGCAAGCCATGTAGTATTATGTTTATCCTCCATACAGTTCTTACATGGGGTGTTTTTTTTTCTCTCAAAACGTCCCGCAGTCGAGGCGTACAAATTGAAAACGCTTCTTTTGGAACCTCGATCTCTTCCAAAGCCTCGTGCAATCTTCGACGTCAAAGCAAAGAGACGTCACTCTAGAAAGTATAGAGTGACGTGTTAGTTCTAAGATAGTGAGAGTGACAGCCTGCTAATAACTAGAAAAACGGACATTGGATGAAAACTGACCATGTGAAAATTAAAGGGTGAATGGATGATAGGAAGAGATTGTAAATTGGATAAACCCGACCATGTGAACAATATGGGTGAATGGATGATAGGAAGAGATTGTAAATTGGATGAAAACGGACCAAGTGAGCATTAAGGGTGAATGAATGAGTGGAAGAAATTGTAAATTGGATGAAAACGGACATTGGATGAAAACCGACCATGTAAACTTTAAGAGTGAAAGGATGAGTGGAAGAGATTGTAAATTGGATGAAAACCGACATTGGATGAAAACCGACATTGGATGAAAACCGACATTGGATGAAAACCGACCATGTGAACATTAAGGGTGAAAGAATGAGTGGGAGAGATTGGTTTGTCTTTGGGCTGTGTTCACGTATGGGGGTTGGGTGGAGGTTGTGTATGGTGAGAGAGGATTAAATGGATGCATGCAAGGGCCAAAATAAGTGCTTGATAGTGTGTGTGTGTGTGTGTGTGTGTGTGTGTGTGTGTGTGTGTGTGTGAGTGTGTGTGTATGTGCGTGGGTGTGCGCGCGCGTGTGGTTTATGGCCTGGGTGCGTGTGAAAGACGTGGTTGTGTGCGGGCGTGCGTTGTCGCACGAGTGTGTGTGAAAAGTCACCTTCAGATGCGCACTGTATCATCGTATTCAACTTCTTTCCTCCATGAGACCTCATCTTTCCCAACTTCCAATCAAACATGTTAAGAGCGTGACACTCACAAACCAAGCCACACCTTCAGGTCCCGACTCGGCCAATCACCATTGTAACTTCACTGTCAATCATTTTCAGAAAGGCGTGGTTATCCACGAGATCGGTCACGCTATTGGCTGGATCCATGAGCAGGCCCGCCCTGACAGAGATCAGTTCATTCGCGTCAACTTCAACCGCATTCCCACGGATTGGCACGACCAGTTCCAGAAGTTTCTAACAAGCACCATAAACTACTACCAAGTCCCCTATGACTACCGGAGCGTCATGCACTACAGTGGGAATGTAAGTCTAGTCCACACACACACACACACACGCACACGCACACACACACACGCACACACACACACGCACACACACACACGCACACACATACACACAAACACGCCCACACACGCACCGCATGCACGAAAGTAATATGACAGAACAAAACAGCAACGACAACGAACAAAATAAAATAAAAAAAGTAATTTTCCAAAGTTTTGTGAAGTTGCATGCTGCGTTGTAAAGTGATTTTCAGTACATTCCTGTCACCATGTGAGACCAGGGCTGAGGTGCACGAGAAAGTTACCACCCAAACGGGAGCCACCCGCAGGGTTGGATTGGTTGAAACTGAGATGTATTGTGATTTCAACGAATCAGAGCCCGCCGTTTGTCCTCTCCCGTTTGGGTGGCACCTACTTTTGGTTCGTGGACCTCCGCCCTGGGCAAATGGATGGGAGCTGGCCACGGGATCGGATTGAATCAAATCGCATTAAAAAAAAATCAATTTCAATCAATACGACTCCGCGGGTGGTTCCCATCCCTGAGGGCCCCAAAAGGTTTAAAATCGTGATCGTGATTGGCGTTTTTTGACCTTTCTGTGATTGCCAAAATTTCCATTTCTGTGATCGTGATGGGACTTTGCCCGTGATCCGTGATGACAACAAAATCAAGTCTCGTGATCGTGATCGTGATTTGTTTTCGTGATCGTGATGGGCATTATTGCAAAGCATTTTATTTTCAACGTACATTTTTCACAGCTGTATCACTCTATGATCCTCTATTCGTCAAGGCGTGTGTGATCGTGAAAACAAAAATCAAGGTAACTGTGATCGTGAAAGCTAAAATTTCCCTTCCCGTGATCGTGATGGATTTCATTCTATGAATTCATTGTGCAGACTGACACAAATGACTTTAGATAAGTTATTCAACAGAAGACTTCTCGCTCTGCAGTGGCGTGGTGGTAAGACGTCGCCCTCCTAATCGGAAGGTCGTGTGTTCGAATCCCGTTCGCTGCCGCCTGGTGGGTTAAGAGTGGAGATTTTTCCGATCTCCCAGGTCAAACTTATGTGCAGACCTGCTAGTGACTTAACACCCTTCGTGTGTACACGCAAGCACAAGACCAAGTACGCACGGAAAAATCCTGTAATCCATGTCAGAGTTCGGTGGGTTATAGAAACACGAAAATACCCAGCATGCTTCCCCCGAAATATAGAGTGCTGTCTCTTCTGCGCCGAGCGGCAGCATTTCAGGGCTCTCTCATATTTCGTACTGTGCGCCTTGGGTCGCCTTGTGGTGAGATATGTGCGCGATATAAATTCTCGTATTATTAGAGAGATTAAGTGTACAGTTTTAGTGGTAGTAGTAGTGGTTAACTTCAGCAAAATATATGTATCATTACGCATTCTGCTTACCATAACGAAACCGACAACGGCGTCTTGGCCCGTGCGTTTAGTTTCGTTAACGTGATGATGGGAGGGAAGACAACTGTTGCAATAATTTGAAAGAGTAGCGACCCATGTCTGGACTCTTCACAGACGACACAGCCAAAAACAAGAACAAAATAAACGATTATTGCAATGTTGTTTGTATTGATACATCTTAATGTTTCTTTGATACATTTTAACCACTCAATTGTTGAATAGGCGCATGCAGAACGTTCGACGTGTACACAATCTTCAGAAAGTGCATGGAATGCGCTGGAAGAGAAGTGTTTGCGTGCATCTTTCTCTCTCTGCAGATTCACTCATTCCGATTCATATCTTTGGCTGAGAATTTAGTGCATCAAACCATCAAACCTGGAATAAATCACACATGAAACTGACATTTGCAGCATTAAGTTGTTCAGTAACATACTAGTTATAAAGAAATGTATGAATAAACAGGCGCCGTTCGCTGAGTTTTCACATAACATTCAGGGCTCGTTATTTCTGTCGATTTAACCACCGCTCGTTAGCAGGTCAAAGGGAGCAAACGTAAACTTTGACCCCTAACCTTTGAACTGCGCACAAAACGCTGACGTCACCACATAAAAAAGTACCGATAACCACTAACACTGTACACTTAACGAGTCTATTATCTGCACGAGGAGCACCCACGCCGTTGTTTTGTGGTGTGTGTCCAAGTGGATCATCGAGGGATGGCCTTATTCCATGTCAAACTAAACGTCTGACCAGACCTGAGATGGTGACCGGAATAATTTACACGGGAGGGGGGGGGGGGGGCAAGTGCCTTTAACAAATAGGATACGGGACATAACGGGGGGGCGGGGGGGGGGGGGGGGGAGGTCAAGTATGAATATAGGGGTTCGAATCCGGGCCGAGACGGACATGGGCCAACTGTATGTGCAGACCCAGAGACGGCATCCATGTCCCACCCCCGTGTCACCGCAGTGGCACGTAAAAAGACCTCGGTCAGTCTGCCAAAAGTGCAAATGGCTAATACATGTACCACCTAAACATGCATACACTTCTGTATCTCATCTAAAGTCGGTGTAAAACCCGGGAACATGCCCCTAATGGCTTTGCCGTGAGGGCGTAACACTTGAATTTCTCATGTAGCGTTTCTGTGTGTTTTGGTGACAGGCAGTAGCCTCTCGCTCCATCGAGACGCTGGACCCTATGTACCAGACTGTCATCGGACAGCGGAGAGGGCTCAGCTTCCGAGACATCCAGCTGGCCAACGCCATGTACAACTGCTCGAAGAGTGAGTATTTCACAATCATTTGAGATTGCGGAACCTTTTTGCAATTACGTTTGTAAACTTGTATGTACAGCAAACACTGGGTACGTTTCAGTGCAGCGCAGCGCTGTAACCAACGCGGCTGTTATCAGTAAAACGAAAATTGTAACCAACTGTTGCAGCGCTGTGTCACAGTAACCAGTGCTGTTGATTGCGGAACCTTTTTGCAATTACGTTTGTAAACTTGTATGTACAGCAAACACTGGGTACGTTTCAGTGCAGCGCAGCGCTGTAACCAACGCGGCTGTTATCAGTAAAACGAAAATTGTAACCAACTGTTGCAGCGCTGTGTCACAGTAACCAGTGCTGTTGTCCCTTCGGTCCCATTGTCCCATACTGTTGCAGTACTTTGCCCCAGTAACTAAAATGGTTATTACTACTATGGTCTCATTGTCTTTTCAACTGTTCCGGTGCTGTTTCCAAATAGCAGGGAAAGCTGTTGTCAGTACGTCTCATTGTCTTTTCAACTGTTCCAGTGCTGTCTCCAAATAGTAGAGAACGCCATTGTCATTTGGTCTCATTGTCTTTTCAACTGTTCCAGTGCTGTCTCCAAATAGTAGAGAACGCCATTGTCATTTGGTCTCATTGTCTTTTCAACTGTTCCAGTGCTGTCTCCAAATAGTAGAGAACGCCATTGTCATTTGGTCTCATTGTCTTTTCAACTGTTCCAGTGCTGTCTCCAAATAGCAGGGAAAGCTGTTGTCAGTACGTCGCATTGTCTTTTCAACTGTTCCGGTGCTGTCTCCAAATAGTAGAGAACGCCATTGTCATTTGGTCTCATTGTCTTTTCAACTGTTCCAGTGCTGTCTCCAAATAGCAGGGAAAGCTGTTGTCAGTACGTCGCATTGTCTTTTCAACTGTTCCGGTGCTGTCTCCAAATAGTAGAGAACGCCATTGTCATTTGGTCTCATTGTCTTTTCAACTGTTCCAGTGCTGTCTCCAAATAGCAGGGAAAGCTGTTGTCAGTACGTCGCATTGTCTTTTCAACTGTTCCGGTGCTGTCTCCAAATAGTAGAGAACGCCATTGTCATTTGGTCTCATTGTCTTTTCAACTGTTGCAGTGCTGTGTCCAAATAGTAGAGAACGCCATTGTCATTTGGTCTCATTGTCTTTTCAACTGTTCCAGTGCTGTGTCCAAATAGTAGGGAAAGCCGTTGTCATTAGGTCTCATTGTTTTTTCAACTGTTGCAGTTCTGTGTCCAAATAGTAGGGAAAGCCGTTGCCATTAGGTCTCATTGTCTTTTCAACTGTTGCAGTGCTGTGTCCAAATAGTAGAGAACGCCATTGTCATTAGGTCTCATTGTCTTTTCAACTGTTGCAGTGCTGTGTCCAAATAGTAGAGAACGCCATTGTCATTAGGTCTCATTGTCTTTTCAACTGTTGCAGTGCTGTGTCCAAGCAATAGTGAGACTGAATGCAGTATGTACGGGCAAGACGCCTTCATGTTCAAGCTGGACGGTACCTGTCGATGTGTGTGCCCCGGAAGCGAAGGCGACTCGGCTCCTATCATGGCTTGCGGGCCTATTCACACGACCACCACGGCCGCTGCAACCACCCCAGTGCCAGCCACCACCACCACTTTGTCAACAACCACCACATCTGAAGGTATTTGTACCTGAGTCACTGTCTTCGTCACAACAAAACCTGCACAACACTTTTCATTTACAAGAGAAAGAGATAAAACGCCGACCACACACACACACACACAAACACAAGCGCGCGCGCACGCACACATACGCGCGCACACACACTCGCACGCACGCACGCACGCACACACACACACACACACACACACACACACACAGGCGCACGCACACAGACACACACACACACGCACGCACACACAAGCTCGCACACAGACACATACACACACACGCACGCACGCACACACGCACACACACACACACGCACGCACGCACGCACGCACGCACACACACACACACACACGCACACACACAAATATAGAAGCTTTAAAAGTTTACTATCTTCAGCCTTTTTGACAACAAAAATACAAGCGAAACAGAACAACGACAACCTATCGTATCGAACCACAAGTGAATGAAATACTACAAGTTGACGTCCTTGATCATTGGCTCTGTCGAGGCCCGTTTTTTATCGCTGGCTTCCCTTTAAACCGTCCATAGATCGTCGTCCTCCCCAACACTCCTTTGTACGTCATCGAGAATAGAGGAGTGTGGGTAGGGAAATCCTTTCATGCAATGACGTCAGCGCCTTTTGGCGATTGGTCAATGCATTTCGTAGCCATAATGTCGGTCACGCTTGAAATTATCAATATATCAATATGAGGCTTATATCGCGCGTATTCCGTGGGTACAGTTCTAAGCGCAGGGATTTTTTTTTATGCAATTTATATCGCGCACATATTCAAGGCGCAGGGATTTATTTATGCCGTGTGAGATGGAATTTTTTTCCACAATACATCACGCATTCACATCGGCCAGCAGATCGCAGCCATTTCGGCGCATATCCTACTTTTCACGGCCTATTATTCCAAGTCACACGGGTATTTTGGTGGAAATTTTTATCTATGCCTATACAATTTTGCCAGGAAAGACCCTTTTGTCAATCGTGGGATCTTTAACGTGCACATCCCAATGTAGCTAATTGATATTGCTTTCCAAACTTATACGATGTGAACGCGAGCTATTAACTTAACTTGCCTCGAACAGTGAGATACAGAGAACAGTACACAAATACGAACGGAGAGACCCAGAAATTCGAGTCGAGTCAATACTGATCGCCCACGCTCGAGAACTCAAATGTAATATTTGAGGTTACAATCTCCCTCGCCAACCGTGCGATAGAATAGTCCAGTTGGTTAAGTGCCCAATCGCTTTCTCTAACATATTCGTGGTGCCGGGTTCGATCGTCTTCGACGGCAATATTTTTTCTCTACACTCGTAATTCTTGTTTTTTACATTTAGTCAAGTTTTGACTAAATGTTTTAACATAGAGGGGGGGAATCGAGACGAGGGTCGTGGTGTGTGTGTGTGTGTGTGTGTGTGTGTGTGTGTGTGTGTGTGTGTGTGTGTGTGTGTGTGTGTGTGTGTGTGTGTGTGTGTGTGTGTGTAGAGTGATTCAGAGTAAACTACCAGACCGATCTTTATGATATTTTTCATGAGAGTTCCTGGGTATGATATCCCCAGACGTTTTTTTTCATTTTTTCGATAAATGTCTTTGATGACGTCATATCCGGCATTTTGTAAAAGTTGAGGCGGCACTGTCACACCCTCATTTTTCAATAAAATTGATTGAAATTTTGGCCAAGCAATCTTCGACAAAGGCCGGACTTTGGTATTGCATTTCAGCTTGAAGGCTTAAAAATTAATTAATGACTTTGGTCGTTAAAAATCTGAAAATTGTAATTAGAATTATTTGTTTATAAAACGATCCAAAATTACGTTTATCGTATTCTTCATCATTTTCTGATTCCAAAAACATATAAATATGTTATATTCGGATTAAAAACAAGCTCTGAAAATTTAAAATATAAAAATGATGATTAAAATTACATTTTCGAAATCGATTTAAAAACAATTTTATCTTATTCCTTGTCCGTTCCTGATTCCAAAAACATATAGATATGATATGTTTGGATTAAAAACACGTTCAGAGAGTTAAAAGAATAGAGATATAGAAAAGCGTGCTATATATTCCTCAGCGCAACCGCTACCGCCCTTTTCTGGATTGTTAATTTCACTGCCTTTGCCACGAGCGGTGGACAGACGATGCTACGAGTGTACGGTCTTGCGGAAAAAATGCAATGCGTTCAGTTTCATTCTGTGAGTTCGACTGAGCTTGACTAAATGTTGTATTTTCGCCTTACGCGACTTGTTATTCATTGTATTCATTCCAAACGTTTTGGATGATGTAATGAATCGAAATAATCAAAAAGTTGCATAATTATTGAGTACTTCCAGCAGGACAATTTCCCCAGAATTACCCTTTCTATTTTTACACCCCCGGTATAGGTTACACCCCCGGTATAGGGGTGTGTATAGGATTCGGTCGATGTGTTTGTTTGTTTGTTACACCCCCGGTATAGGGGTGTGTATAGGATTCGGTCGATGTGTTTGTTTGTTTGTGTGTTTGTGTTCGCATATAGATCTCAAGAATGAACGGACCGATCGTCACCAAACTTGGTGAACAGGTTCTATACATTCCTGAGACGGTCCTTACAAAAATTGAGACCAGTCAAACACACGGTTAGGGAGTTATTGGTGGATTAAGATTCTACAAGGACTTCTTATAGAGGAACATATTAATGGTCAAAGGGAAATAACCTTCTCAGTTGGTGGCAGTGAGAATGGTAAGGACGGGGGTGTTTTTCCTACCTCGGAGGAATTTCTTGCTTGTCACTTTTGTTTGTGTGTTTGTGTACGCATATAGATCTCAAGAATGAACGGACCGATCGTCACCAAACTTGGTGAACAGGTTCTATACATTCCTGAGACGGTCCTTACAAAAATCGGGACCAGTCAAACACACGGTTAGGGAGTTATTGGTGGATTAAGATTCTACAAGGACTTATAGAGGGACATATTAATGGTCAAAGGGAAATAACCTTCTCAGTTGGTGGCAGTGAGAATGGTAAGGACGGGTGTGTTTTTCCTACCTCGGAGGAATTTCTTGGTTTTTTTTTTTTTTTAGTAACATCTGCTTTGGTGAAAATGTAATGCCCTATAGGCAACACTGCGACTACATGTGTGACAGGGGAGGCTACCGCTCCTTTCACAGCAGACTCTGCACCCGAGTTGTTGGCCTTTAAGCCAACACCGGTGAGTTAATGATGAGATCAAGAAAAGACAACGTACAAAACACAAATACGAACGGGGAAACCGACGAGTCAACAAATGCTTGATTCGAGAACCCGGGCACGTGAAGTTATGTTGGCAGTTCAACTTTTAGTTTTCACGCCTTTATTTCGTGTTCCTGGTTGGTAGGGTGGTAAGGCGTTTGTCTCCAGAGCCGTCGGTCACGAGTTCGAGTCCCCTAATTGGCAAGACTTTTGTACAACATTTTTTCTCAATTGTTCAACTTTGTCTCTTTTTTTTCTGAACTCTATATTCTTGTATTTTATTCTTTTTGATTTATTCCAAAGGTTTTGAGTCGTGTATTGAAAATCGAATATAGTGCGAGAGTGCCCTTGAACGGCTTTCCCAGAATACCGTATTCTATCTTTAGTACGGGATATCCCCAAGAAAAGGTCAAAGGGCATATGTATCACCGCGTGTCAATCAATCAATCAATATGAGGCTTATATCGCGCGTATTCCGTGGGTACAGTTCTAAGCGCAGGGATTTATTTTTTTTTTATTTTTTTTTATTTTATGCAATTTATATCGCGCACATATTCAAGGCGCAGGGATTTATTTATGCCGTGTGAGATGGATTTTTTTTGATTTTTTTACACAATACATCACGCATTCACATCGGCCAGCAGATCGCAGCCATTTCGGCGCATATCCTACTTTTCACGGCCTATTATTCCAAGTCACACGGGTATTGTGGTGGATATTTTTATACAATTTTGCCAGGAAAGACCGTTTTGTCCATCGTGGGATCTTTAACGTGCACACCCCAATGTAGTGTACACGCAGGGACCTCGGTTTTTCGTCTCATCCGAAAGACTATCACTTGAACCCACCACCTAGGTACGTTAGGAAAGGGGGGAGAAAATTGCTAACGCCCTGACCCTGGGTCGAACTCGCAACATCTCGCTTCCGAGCGCAAGTGCGTTACCACTCGGCCACCCAGTCCCGTGTCGACTGCTGGTAATGGTAGTAGAGTACTTCTAGTATGATAGGCTTCTAATATAACCAAATACAATGTATCATGGCGTGCAGAGAGAGAGAGGGAGAGAGAGAGAGAGAGAGAGAGAGACAGACAGAGACAGACAGAGACAGAGAGACAGAGACAGAGACAGAGAGACAGATAGAAAGAGATCGGGGGGATAGGAAGAGAGACAGACAGAGAGAGATTTAACTGTTGCGTCTCTCTGTGAAACAGGGGAGCCCATGGAGTGCGTGGATCTTAGGGAAGACTGCGCCCAGCTGGCGGAGGACGGAGAATGTGCAATGGACATGGAGCGCATGTACATGTTCTGCAAGAAGTCCTGCAACTTCTGTGACAAAGGTGGGTACCTTGCAAGGCTCTCTAGTGAATCAACATTATCTATATATGTGAATGCCTGGCTAGATCTGAGATGGTGATTAAATATGTTCACACGGGAAGAACTGTGCCTTTAACATTGTCTATATTGAAGCAGATTTAAAGACCCCGTAAGTATGTTAAAGGTACAGTGTAAGCCATCATGTGCAACTCCGAAAATCAGTCCTGACTTTTAGTTGTAATAACATCATCGTTCTACTTGCACTGATACAACAACAAAACAGAAGCCTGGCTGCTCCCTGAAATATCTTAATGAATTAATTTCGCAAGTGAATTAAGCCTCTTTCAATCAGCGAAATTAATTCAGCCTAAAATGTCACTCTGTACAGAAAGTTGTAATGCTGCGGGCCAAACTATGCCAACTACAATGCTGGAGAATCAAATGCTATATTGCATTATAGGTCAAAATCAAAAGATCGAGATTAGAACGTGTCCATAAGCAGTCTGCTTGTTAACGTTCTTAATGTTGTTACTGTTTATAACGTGTATACAAGAAATTAATAAAAACACGCTTAAACCAAAAGATCGAGAAAGCCAAAAAGACCCGGGCAAAAAAAAAGTGCATTGTTGAAAAGTCGGCTTGTTGACGAACCGAAAGGTCGGCGAAAGGAGGACTCTTTGACTATTTGGGAAGGACAGTGCCTTTAACTTTTGTAGATTTTCACTGACCTCCCTTCTCATCTTTTCCAACCGCAGAAAACAATGTGCCGGTGTAACACGAAATTTTTACCCCACGAAAAATTTACTCCGGAGTAAATATTTCGAACGAAATTCTTACTCCGAGTACACTTTTCGTGCGAGAAAAGAACTCCCCAAGGCACGAAAAAATTACTCCCTCCACGAAATTTTTACTCCCCATTTTATTTACTTCCAGTAAAAATCTTGTACGCGAAAATTGGATGCGGGCGAAGGGATAACGCCAATATGTGATCTCGCGCAAACGAATGTCGCGCTACCCTCCCTCCACCCCTTCCACCACCAAGACTAACAGGGCACAAGGGAGTAAAAAATTCGTACACCTGGCATGGGAAGTTAAATTGCTCGTGTTGGGGAGAAGTAATTTATTCGTTATTTATTCGTCAGGGGAGCAACATTTTTGTACGAAATGCTTACTCAGAACTCACCTGTCTTGGGGAGTAATTTTCTCGTGCAATGGGGGAGTGCTTTTTTCGTAAAGGGAGTAACTTTTTCGTACAAAATGTTTACTCGGGAGTAAAAATCTCGTGGGAGTAATTTTCTCGTGTTACACTGGCCTGTTGACTGAACCGAAAGGTCGGCGACAGGAGGACTATTTGACTATTTGGGAAGAAGTGTGCCTTTAACTTTTGTAGATCTTCACTGATCTCATTTCTCATGTAAACGCATCTTTTCTGTCCACAGACAACATGTGCTTCGTTGAATAGTCGGCTTGTTGACGAACTGAAAGTCGGCGACAGGAGGATTATTTGGGAATTTTGGCGTAACTCTTTTCAAACAATTTTTTCAGGAGAAGGACAAAACTGATTAATTTTACACTGAAATTGTGTTTATATTCGTTCAAGGTATGGATAGTAGAATATAAGAATGCAAAATCATGTATTGTCAATCGTATTAAAGAGAATACTCCTCATAGAGAATGATTATTTTGTGTTTAAAGCACAAAAACATCAAATTCGCCAAGAATCTAAAGATACGCCAAAATTCCACAACGTCGATTTGTAGATTTTCACTTACCTCCCTTCTCATCTAAACTCATCTTTTCCGTCCACAGACAAGATGTGTATGGACTTGGATCCCAGCTGCCCTCTGCTTGCCCTTGGCAACTTCTGCAACAGGGAGGGTTTTGTGAAGCTCATGAGCATGCGTTGCAAAAAGTCCTGCGAGCAGTGCACGCCTGTCGGTAAGCGAAGAAGCGTGTGATATAGCACATATATTGTATGTTTAGTATGGTTTTATTCATAGTTACTATGTGAAGATAATTTCTTGAGATTGAAATAATAAAGTTCATTTGATTTGATTTGATTTGATTTGATTTGATTTGATTTGATTTGAAGCGCGGAGAGCATAGATTCTTGTGGTTCGCGCTATACCAGCTTTCATTATAATTATTATTATTATCATTATTGTCATTATTATTATTGTACTGCTATAAGGAGTAGAATATCTTTGGTGATGGCTAGAAAAGAAGAGGGGGGGGGGGGGGGCGAGAGGAAGAGATGAGGAGAGACTGAGAGAGGGAGAGAGAGAGAGAGAGAGAATGTATGTGTCAGTCTTGTATTGGAGACTGGAGGAGGGAGAAAGGTGGTGGTGGGGGGGGGGGGGGGGATTGGGATTGAGGGGGAGGGGGGGGGGCTGAACTTGTGGTTGTGAATTATGCGATGAGGAGAGAGAAGGTGGGTGTGGAAGGGGGGAGGGTGTTTATTTAAAGGTGAGGCTGCGAAATAAAGAGTGTTGTGCACAACGAGCCTGCTGATGGGTAAGAGAGAGAAGTATGGAGGTCTAGCCGGTTAGACTGAAAAAACAATCAATGTAACCTGATCAAGTTAAGAAGCGGAGCCGGCTTGAAGAGAAAGAGGTGGAGAAAGAGGACTGGGTCAGGGGCGGAACTGTTAAGCCAGAGGGGGGGGGGGGGGGTTACAACCTGGGGTCCAAGGGTAGAACCCTTGTGGGGTACATGGGCAAGGCCCCGTTGAGAAGCTGAAGAGTTATAGCTATTTTATGAACAATTTATGGCTTATCCTTGATTTTAAACATGATCAACTGGTGTCAGCAGTCACTCATTATTTCTTTTAAAGTTAGTATTAAATCTTTTTTCAAGTTTTTGACAGCCGGGGGGAAGGGGGGGTTCCGGAACCCCTGTAACCCCCCCCCCCCCCCCAATCCGCCCCTGGGGTACGTGGAAGGGGGGGGGGGGGTTTAGAGAAAGAGGGGGCGGGGGCAAAGTATGTGTTTAAAAGAGCCATGTGTATTATGAATGAACCTGTCAAATGTTTCCACTGATGCCGGGAGAGTCAAAAGATGTAGAACTGATAAGATGGGTTATCGAAAGCACTTCTGTTCTACACCTTTGTTTAAACAAAAACTAGTTAAAAATGAACGTTATAATTCACTTACTTTGGATATTTTTCACTAGATCCCTGCGAAATGCAGCGACAAATGGGAATACCTATTGGTGCGGCGAGCTCATCACCACGTGCCCATTTCTCTATCGCTACGGCCGTTTGGGGATTTCTCATTCTGGCTTGGACACTCGACTAATGGGAGCACACTCACCCAGAAAGGCTATTGAAAAATGAGTCTTGGTGAAATGAGTTTTAGTATAATTTAGATGATAATTCTCCAAAATAAATTAGGGTGTCTTGTTGGACAACCAGTCAAGGCATGGGAGCACACTCACCCAGAAATGCCATTGAAAAATTAGTCGTTTGGTGACATGAGTTGTGTTTTTTGGTGAAATGAGTTTTCGTATTTTGATGATAATTATAATGAATTAGGGTGTCTGGTAGGACGATGAGTAAGCATGATAATGTTTGCTCCTGTCTAAAACAAACCGGTTGAGACTGCCAAAATGGTTTTCACAAATTTCAAGACATATTGCAATGCATCGATTGAACACTGGATTTCCCTTCTTTGAGCTATGTGACGTCAGAGACCGACAAAACTTCATATTTAGGCGGCCATCCGAGACTACAAAATAGTTCATGCTTACGTGCGTTCAATCATAAAAAACTAAAAGGAATTCTAACCAGAATCAATCGATACATAAATGTTATTTGCATTTTTGACCAAAATATGACATTTTACACAGATCTCGACAGTCATTGTTCACCTCGACCGCTAGCGCGGTCTCGGAGGAACACTGACTGGCTCGATCTGTGTAAAATGTCATATTTTGGTCAAAAATACAAATAACGTATATTAATTGCTTTTGTCATTAACATCATCATCATTAGTG
Source organism: Littorina saxatilis (assembly GCF_037325665.1). Classification (NCBI taxonomy): domain Eukaryota; kingdom Metazoa; phylum Mollusca; class Gastropoda; order Littorinimorpha; family Littorinidae; genus Littorina; species Littorina saxatilis. The sequence goes on from NC_090253.1 coordinate 13,216,579, forward strand.
TTGATACTATTATCATTATGCATGCTTTCTTTCTTTATTTATTTATTTGGTGTTTAACGTCGTTTTCAACCGTTCAAGGTTATATCGCGACGGGGAAAGGGGGGGGGGGGGGGGGGGGGGTATGGGATAGAGCCACTTGTTAATTGTTTCTTGTTCACAAAAGCACTAATAAAAAAATTGCTCCAGGGGATTGCAACGTAGTACAATATATGACCTTACTGGGAGAATGCAAGTTTCCAGTACAAAGGACTTGACATTTCTTACATACTGCTTGACTATAATCTTTACAAACATTGACTATATTCTATACAAGAAACACTTAACAAGGGTAAAAGGAGAAACAGAATCCGTTAAGTCGCCTCTTACGACATGCTGGGGAGCATCGGGTAAATTCTTCCCCCTAACCCGCGGGAGGACCAGGGAGGGGTAAATCCTTCCCCCTAACCCGCGGGGGGGCATTATGCATGCATTGTTATTATTATCTTTGTAGATTTAATACCGCTGGCCTTTTTTCTAACTGAAATAAATGTGATTTAACATGAAGATGCGACTTAGCACAGTGATAATTAACTTCACCATCCAAAGATCTGGTTTTATATACAAGTTCAAATTGTATTACATTTACACTCAAGTTGTTATTTCTTTGTGATATACAGTTAAGCATTTTTCAACTGATTTGTGATCTAAAATAAGTGGATTTCTTTCTTTATTTGGTGTTTAACGTCGTTTTCAACCACGAAGGTTATATCGCGACGGGAGAAAGGGGGGAGATGGGATAGGGGAAAGGGGAGAGATGGGATAGAGCCACTTGTTAAGTGTTTCTTGTTCACAAAAGCACTAATAAAAAAATTGCTCCAGGGGCTTGCAACGTAGTACAATATATGACCTCACTGGGAGAATGCAAGTTTCCAGTACAAAGGACTAAACATTTCTTACATACTGCTTGACTAAAATCTTTACAAACATTGACTATATTCTATACAAGAACCACTTAACAAGGGTAAAAGGAGGAACAGAATCTGTTAGTCGCCTCTTAGCGGGGTGCAGAGAAATAAGGATGTGGAAAAGAAGACTTTTGGTAAGTGAAATAAAGGTGATGGATCCAGTCAGGTAGAAATAAGACAACAAGAAAAGAATTGGAAATCTGCAGGGAATAGTAGGGAGAGTTTTCTTGGAAGGAAATATAGGTGACAGGACTGGTAAGGCAGAAATAAGACAAAAGAAGAGAAGTAAAGGGGTGGGGTAGCTTGGTAAAAACACTCCCGCCGCGTGAAGGCGACCCCATGGGAGCAAATAAGTGGATGAAATGACAGTCACACTGCATAATTTAGAAGGTACATGTACAAGAAACTCATCATTAACACATTGCATCATGAATAAAAGATGTTTCTCAATCATATACCCTTAAATGTAAATGTTGCGTGCATTTGTGTGTGTGTGTGTGAGCGTGTGTGTGTGTGTACGCTTTCAAATATCCATCCGATTTGATGCTTTAGACACAAATACTCCAGTACTCTTATGTTTTCATCAATTTTATTCGCACTTTTGTTTTGACAGTGTTCACAGTTATTTACAATGCAAATAGCAGAGCATGGTACTTGAATAATTACACAGAGGAAATAATGAAACCTTGCAGACAGCTGATGCTTAGGTGGCTAACAAGTAGATCTTCTTCACAATATACAGACCTGGGATCCCCGTTATGCACTTGGAGCATTCTCGAACAAACTTGGTGTATTTTTAGAAAAAGAAGGGCAAAGCCCATATGACTCACATGCTTGACCTTGATCTTTACATGACCTTGACCTTCAGGGGTCAAGGTCAAATAACTAAACCTAGCAATGACATACACTAAGAACTGCTTTACACATTTTTCCTACCAAAATACATGTGACCTTGTCCCAAGGTCAAGGTCATCCAAGGTCATGCAACACAAAGCTGTTAATTCAAGACATAGGAAGTACAATGGTGCTTATTGGCTCTTTCTACCATGAGATATGGTCACCTTTAGTGGTTCACTACCTTATTTTGGTCACATTTCATAAGGGTCAAAGTGACCTTGACCATATGTGACCAAATGTGTCTCATGATGAAAGCATAACATGTGCCCCACATAATTTTTAAGTTTGAAACAGTTATCTTCCATAGTTCAGGGTCAAGGTCACTTCAAAATATGAATACAATCCAACTTTGAAGAGCTCCTGTGACCTTGACCTTGAAGCAAGGTAAATCAAACTGGTATCAAAAGATGGGGCTTACTTTGCCCTATATATCATATATAGGTGAGGTATTGAATCTCAAAAACTTCAGAGAAAATGGGAAAAATGTGAAAAATAGCTGGTTTTTTAGACATTTATGGCCCCTGCGACCTTGACCTTGAAGCAAGGTCAAGATGCTATGTATGTTTTTGGGGGCCTTGTCATCATACACCATCTTGCCAAATTTGGTACTGATAGACTGAATAGTGTCCAAGAAATATCCAACGTTAAAGTTTTCCGGACGGACGACTCGGGCGAGTACATACTCACTTTTGCTACGCATGTGAGTCAAAAATGAGCGTCCTCCACACAGCATTTCAATCCATGATTCAAACAAGCTTCACACGCGTCCCTCGCACCGTTAAGTTTACCAAACAAATTAAAACAAATGCTTCTTTCAATTTTGACTGACAAAAACTGTAATCATGTGTCAAATTGCTGGATCGGCTTTGGGATGCGCTCGTCAAGAAAAGAAGTCTAGGAATTTTTCTCGTCATATTTTTCTCCAACGACCGTACCAAATACGGCTAAATCTTTGGATTCCCAGGTCCGAGTTACATGTTTTCAACCACACATGCAAGCACCAAGAATACTAGCACGTACACATAACAATCGTGTTCGATATGCATTAAGGAGCAAATGAAAACAGAATGTTTCTTTAGGGGCACCAAATTTAAATGAGTTAACTTAAGTGTCAAGACCGCAAAAGAATCCATACGCTTCTGCCTGCTACTGCTAGAGTGACTGACAGTAGCTGTTTGAAAAAAACACAAATCCAACCTAATGCTGTCACCTCAGAGCAATTAAGAACGACCCAGTTTACAAAGCCACCAACAATGCATTGGTTTAATCAGTGACTTAATAACTACTGCACAGGTACCCAACATCGCTTGTATTTTCAGCACTCGCTTTCTGAGTTTCTCACACACACACACACACACACACACACACACACACACACACACACACACACGCACACACACACACACACACACACAATTACATGCTTTCACAGCTTTTTTTATTAACATGCACAAGTGACATGAAAACTTGTGTCAAACATGTTAAAAAGAATAGAAAACAAGCCATCAAACAAAAGCATTGCAACCTCAGTCTCAAAACGATTTTCAATACCCAGACAAGCACTTGCCAGTGAGTAAGAACCAGCACATTTGTGTGCACAGAAATACTCATCTTGCACTTTGTCTGGAGTCCGAGTAAACCAATGTAACTCTGACTTAATGACCCTTTCAATGTAAACGATCGTCTGAAGTGATACTCACACCTTAACTTCTTTTCATCAAACCCGCAACTCGGCCAAACATAATTCAATTGAACGTCTTCCACAGTTACAATCTCACACCCAGGCACAAAAGCAAACATACAATCTCCATCTCCAACAATGAGATGGAGGGGTAGCATCTCCTTGTAAAAAGTCTCAAAACTGTCTTCCAGTATTGAAACCATGCACGCACGCACACACACACACACACATAAACACACATCCACAAGCACACCAACCAACTCAACGTTCGTCAATGAGTGGGGTAGCATCCCCTTGCGGAGAGTCTCCTCCGTAGCGACCATACGACGAGGAAGTCCCCGGAGCCGGAGAAGCACCGTGCCTGGGACTCTTGGAGCGCGGAGTTCCCCTGGGAGTGCCTCGGGGAGTGCCGCGGGGAGTACCACCAGGGGTGGAGCCTCGCGGAGTGTTTCCGCCACCCTCCGTCATCTCCGACTGGCGCTGTTTGGCCCAGAGCTCCGCAGCGCGAGCCCAGTCCGTTCCCACTCCGACCACGCCACCAGCCGCAGATTTGCCGACAGCTGGAGACGCACTGGTGCGTGGTGTGTGCGAATGCGACGGAGTCCTGGCCATGGGCGTGGGGTTGTTGGCCGGGGTGCGTTGGGGCATGGCCGGGGTGCGGGTGGCTGGGGTGCGGGTGGCAGGGGTGCGAGGGGTGGCACCAGGCCACATGCTGCGAGGGGTGGGCTGGTAGGACGGAGTGGCAGCGTGCCCCCCCACGGGCGTGGCCATGTGACCCCCGGGTGGGATCATGGAGGATGGGGTCATCAGTGGGGTCATCAATGGGGTCGCCACCGGCTGCAACAGATGACACAAAAATATAAAAAATAAGTTTCTGCAGGCTCGGAACACTAGAGAATGTGAAATCCCCCTGCAGAACAAAATAATGGATATGCCTCAACAACACCTTACTGAAATAAGGGTGTTTTAAGTTTCCAAGCCCTAGCTTCCTAAATATTCAAGAAAATGGTAATAACAAGCTCAACCCTACTGGGACCTTCACATTAGAGGAAGGTCAACAAAACTTTGGTCATGTCCGAAGGTTATCAACCTCTGGAAGTGTGTGAAATTTTAAATACTGTACCTTCCAAAAGGTTCCTGAAAATTATACTTTTCCTTTTTTAGTTTTTTTTGTTACCCAACTCAACCCTGCTGTGACCGTGAAATTTGGGTCAACCAGACTTGGTTCATGTTTGGAAGTCATAAAACAATAAGCTTCAAAGAACTAGCTTTTATATCATACGAGAAATGTTAAGTTTTTCCACCCACTAACGACCAGCTACCTGGCCGTACATCTGAACACGGCCCATTATTATGACTCATTCATTACTCATGACTGCCATACATCCAAACAATGCTCATCACTATGACTCATTCATTACTCATGACTGCCATACAGCCATACATCCAAACAATGCTCATCACTAGCACTATGACTCATTCATTACTCATGACTGCCATACAGCCATACATCCAAACAATGCTCATCACTAGCACTATGACTCATTCATTACTCATGACTGCCATACATCCAAACAATGCTCATCACTAGCACTATGACTCATTCATTACTCATGACTGCCATACAGCCATACATCCAAACAATGCTCATCACTAGCACTATGACTCATTCATTACTCATGACTGCCATACAGCCATACATCCAAACAATGCTCATCACTATGACTCATTCATTACTCATGACTGCCATACATCCAAACAATGCTCATCACTATGACTCATTACTCAGGTGAGCCAAAACTCAACCCGAAGTTTTAAACTTTTGCTCTCCACTTACCCCTTGGAAGCCAGGCTGCATGCTGGCGCCGTAAGTACCAGGGAAACCTCGGGAGGAGAATGACGGTGTGGCGGCATGAGGGGTGGCCAGTGGCATGCTGCCGTACATCTGTCGATTTGGCGTCCGTCCTGGCGTCATACCTGACAGCAATGACAGTTGCATGTCAAACCAACAGTATCATCTCTTCATCCACTTGTTTTAAGACTTCCCCACTTTTAATTTACAACTCTTCTTCTGTGTGTGTGTACATACACTCAGCTACCCCAACAGGGCCCTGGGGAGGTAGCCCAACAATTTCTATATTCTCTTCACAATGTCTGCAAAGAAACCCCCATTCAAGATCCCCTCTCCTTTATCTCTTGCTCTTGTTGCAATGCAGGATGACACTCACCTTGAAGAATGTTGGGCGTGGCGTAGGCAGATGCGGCTGCAGGGGTGCGTGTGCTGGCTGGGGTACCTGCAAAGTCACGCAACAAATACATTAGCTACACGCAAACACACACACTTATACACAAACTCGCATACATACACACCGACACCACTCACTTTAGATATATATACATACACACACCCACAGAGACAGATGCTCATTGACAAGGAATACTTTCTTTATTTGGTGTTTAACGTCGTTTTCAACCACGAAGGTTATATCGCGACGGTGACAAGGAATAAGGGGAATTGAAACAGACACACACCAACACTCACACACACAGTCACACATACACATACATTGACTTGGGAAAGGGAACACACACTCACACACACATACAGATACACACACATACATTGACCAGGGAAAGGGAACACACACTCACACACACATACAGATACACAC
>NC_090253.1:13578369-13590869 GCF_037325665.1 Littorina saxatilis
CAAACATTTGACATACGTACATATCAACGTTCCGCTCATGACCTGATGATGACCGTAGTGTCTGGGCACAAATGAGGACAGCTGAAATTAATTATCTTTGGAAGCCAAACACATCCGCGTTTATCTATCATTGTGCCTTTCTCTCCTTAACAAAATAAAAAATAAAAACACAAAACAAATAACATTCAAAAATAAAGAATCATACAACAATTACGACAAGCATTTCGTTCTGTCAATTAACCGTTCATCTCTTTTTACTTTTTATTTTATTTCTGTTCTTGTGTTTATGTCAACTTTGTTTTAAAGAGAGACCGAAATGAAAAATCGCTCTATTTCTTCCCAATTTTTCTTTCTCGGTAATTTGATACAGTCTCTAATCAAACATATTATTCAGTTGGGAAAACTGGAAGATTTGGTAGCGAACTAAACAAAAAACATGTTCCTGACTCAACACTGCTGCGATTGGGGACGTAAATCTGAACTTCATTCCAATGGAAAACGTGCAAAGCCTGATTGGTGGCATAAGGATGTGTGGCTTTTCTAAAGCATGTCCTTAATTGAGTGAAGTCGACTTCGCGAAGCTGACTGCACGGAGCTTTAAAGCACTGAGTTTTTGGTAAACATACTTCGGGCTCAATTGTTTGTTTGTTTGTTTGCTTAACGCCCAGCCGACCGCGAAGGGCCATATCAGGGCGGTGCTGCTTTGACATATAACGTGCGCCACAAATAAGACAGAAGTCGCAGCACAGGCTTCATGTCTCACCCGGTCACATTATTCTGACACCGGACCAACCAGTCCTAGCACTAACCCCATAATGCCAGACGCCAGGCGGAGCAGCCACTAGATTGCCAATTTTAATGTCTTAGGTATGACCCGGCCGGGGTTCGAACCCACGACCTCCCGATCACGGGGCGGACGCCTTACCACTAGGCCAACCGTGCCGGTGTAACACGAAATTCTTACTGCACGAAATATTTACTCCGGAGTAAAAATTTCGTACGAAATTCTTACTCCGAGTACACTTTTCGTACGAGAAAAGAACTCCCTAAGGCATGAACAAATGACTCCCTCCACGAAATGTTGACTCCCCAATTTTTTTACTTCCAGTAAAAATCTCGTACGCGAAAATGAGATGCGGGCGAAGGGATAATGCCAATACGTGATCTCGCGCAAACGAATGTCGCGCTACCCTCCTTCCACCCCTTCCACCACCAAGACTAACAGGGGACAGGGGAGTAAAAGTTGCGTACACCTGGCGTGGGCAGTAAATTGCTCGTGTTACGGTGGAATAATTTATTCGTTATTTATTCGTCAGGGGAGTAACATTTTCGACCGAAATGTTACTCGGAACACACCTGTCGTGGGGAGTAATTTTCTCGTGTTTTGGGGGAGTAAGTTTTTCGTGAAGGGAGTACAATTTTCGTACGACATTTTTACTCCGGAGTAAAAATCTCGTGGGAGTAATTTTCTCGTGTTACACCGGTCAGGCTGAATGAAGGACCGATTACTAGCCAGCAGGCTACAACTAAACACACTTTTTTTTCTACCACCAGCAAGTACAGTACTTTAAACTTTTGGGGCTTTCTAATTATTGTCATGTCTGCAGCCGTAAACGAAAATGAAATATGTGATTGACCGTTGACCTGCAATGTTGTGTTCATGTAAGGGACATGAATCAAAATAATCAACAGGAGTATTTATCACTATTATCAAGCGGTTTCAGAGCATGAAGGAATTTTCGACATGTACACTTGCATATATATCCTTTCAGACCCAGATAAAAGGAAAAAAATCGGAGTACAAACAAACAAACAAAGAAGCAAGCAAGCAAACAGTCAATCGCACACACACACACACACACACACACACTCGCACGCTCGCACGCACGCACGCACACAAACGCACTCACACACACACACACACACACACACACACACTTAAAGACAAAGACACATGCACACACACTCTTGCGCACATGCAAACATCGCGTCATTTCCTGTGCAAATATATACTAGTTTACATAAGCACATGCGCAGGAAACAGGATCGACAGCGGAAATTTGTTGTGTCTTTGTCACAGGTTCTGTAATGCGAGACAAGTTTGTCGCAGCACACAGGGTAAATAGGCTGTTAAATACACGTGGAGGTGTAACAGCCTACACTGTTGACTCAATGCCCAAATGCATTTACTGGTGCACTCTATTTCTGTACACAGAGAGAGAGAGAGAGAGAGAGAGAGAGAGAGAGAGAGAGAGAGAGAGAGAGAGAGAGAGAGAGAGAGAGAGAGAGAGAGAGAGAGAGAGAGAGAGAGAGAGAGAGAGACGTAGACTGGTGCATGCAGGCAAATAACCTGCCAGAAACGCAGACATTGATACAAACAAGGGCTCTTTATTTCAATCAAAAAAATGATTAACTGTCATGATGAAAGAACAAACGGGTATGGCGTTACCAAATTGTCCCTTCTCTTTCGAGCTCAAGGAAAGATGACACTCTGAACCGATCACTGCCGTTTCATCGGACACTCCCGTGCTGGTTGTAGCTGATTACACAAAAAACGATGCTAGGACGAAAGCATTTATGACTAATTGTACCAATTTTGTATCTCTTCAAATGGCACAGTATAAAAAGGGCTGAGAGACCGGTGTCCGATCATCAGTACAGGCTTACACTTTCTTGCAAAGTGAGCGTTTTCTTCTCCATTGCTGGTGGCACTAATTGTAGGTTACCAGGGTTTTCTACGACTTTGGGTTGAGATTTCTGCTGGAAAAAGTTCCAGAAAGCAACGGTTGTCGTCAAAGCCAGAAAGATGAGAACGATGGTCGCGTGTTTCCGTTGTTTGGCTGCTGTTGTGGTATGAATTTCTTTCCTTTGTTTTTGTGTGTTCATGTGCATTTCGTAAGGTTTCTCATTACAATGGAAATCAGTCTTTAAGACCTCCTAAAAGCTGAAAAAATCATGTCTGAAAAAAGAATGTCTTAAAATTAAAGGTAAATGACAGAGTTTGTGAACAAAAAGTTTAAGAATACAAGGTTTCATAATGGAGAAATCTTAAAGCGGGTAGCTCTTAGAAGGGGAATTCCTCTGAATGTTAAAATGTTCTAACGCAACTTGATGTTATCATGCTAAAAAGTAGAGTGTTGTGATGTTGTATGTTTATTATTTTATTTTTATGCTGATATTCAGATCTTGTGTTGAAATAGTCTATCGTGATTTTTAAATGATACAAAGGAACAATGCAATGTCAGCTTTCATTGTCATTGTTATTTTCCCCTTGCGTAGACCATACCAGGGCCGGATCTGGGGGGGGGTTCCTGGGTTCCGGAACACCCCCCCCCCCTGGCCATCCAATGTACCTCTCAGAGAGAGAAAAAAAGTGGACTTTTTAAGCTCTTCCCCCAACTCCCTCAGTTTATTTGGTCTTCTAAAACTATTTCAAATTTTGAACAACATCAAGTCGACAACGGCCTGCCCTCCCCGTTATAAGTCCATCATCATAGTAATATTCAAAGTAAAGAGTCCTGTCAGACTTATTTACTAGGCATATATGTCTTTGGGATTATTCCACTGAACCACTATGGTAAATGAATATATGAAGTATTTTGTTACTGTTGAAAATGTGTAATTTTGATTCCCAGTTGCAAGGAAAGACCAAAAAATGACCTCACAAATGCAAAATTTCCTCGGCTTCTGGGAGGCTTTGCCCCCCAGCGGGGCGTTGCCCCCGCACCCCACCGGGGCCTGGACGGCCCTTGGACCCCTGCCTTCAGTTGGAACCCCCCCCCCCCCCTCAAACGAACTTGGTCCGGCCCTGCATACTATCAGTCTTATCATGCACATGACTTAGTGGTACATTTCAAGGATTTCTTAGTCTTAGTTGTAAGAAGGGGTCGTGTGTGTGGTATATCATAGAACAGAAGTAATTTATAATTAGAAGTAGATCATATACCTGTGAATAGAACTATGACGTGTTCAATGTACATTTTAAACACATTTCTGTAACAAGTTTCGAACATGTTTCATACTTATATAGCTACTTGCAAAAAGTGGCACATATAATAAACATTTTAATTGTTGAGGAGACTTTATGTTAAAAGTACATATAAATTAGTACCGACTCAAGTTTGCACGTAGTTATTTCCCTTGCACCCTAGGATTCGTATAAGAATGAGAATGAGAATGCTTATTCCATTACCCTCGGACAATAACATAAATAAAAATAAAAATGGAACTCTCCCTCGAGGATAGCAAATATAAAACTGAAACAAATTGAAGAATATGAGGATTGTTTTGAAATTATGTGTTGCATGTTTTCAGCACTTCGCTTTTGAACGCCATGCAGTTGGCAGCCTATTTTTCCTGTGGACAAGAGAATTAGCTAATAACAGCATCTTCTCGAATTTGCACGTAGTTATTTTCCTTCAACCGTAGGATTCGAAATGGACACAACCTCGATAATAGAAAACAAATTCGTTATGCTTGTTTGTGGCATTTTGCTTCCCTTCAAACTTGTGCCGGGATTCTGAATGTACACACCCTTGAGAATAGGAAACACATATATATATATAGGCCTATAACTGTTTTGAAAGTATCGTTTGCTTGAAGGTTTCAATAGACTTCAGAATTAACCATGGTGCTAAATAAATGTCTTCAAAACTAAATGTCTGTGAAATCGAAAGGCTATAAATGCTAATACAATTGAGACTAAATATTTTCAAAACTGCGAACATTACCAATCAGTTTTTTTGTTTTTTTCAACTTTATTGTTTTTAAGTCAAGTAATCCGGTAGGCTTCGTGGGGACTTTATGTTTTTTTCAACTTTATTGTTTTTAAGTCAAGTAATCCAGTAGGCTTCGTGGGGACTTTATGTTTTTTTCAACTTTATTGTTTTTAAGTCAAGTAATCCGGTAGGCTTCGTGGGGATTTATGATTTTGTTTTTCTCATTTTCTTCCCTTGCCTGTTTTTTTTTGGTCTCCCTTTCCGTTTAATCGACAGTGACTTGTTTGTCTCTCATTTCGTGGCTGTAAGATTTCATATTTACGTGTTCACAATTGTTTGTCTCTCATTTCGTGGCTGTAAGATTTCATATTTACGTGTTCACAATTGTTTGCATACCCATTTCAGCTGCTGACAAGTAAAGGTAAGCCATGATTAATACCAGTGCCAGTGTGTGTGTGTGTGTGTGTGTGTGTGTGTGTGTGTGGGGGTGTGTGTGTGTGTGTGTGTGTGTGATTGTGTGTATGTGTGTGTGTGTGTGTGTGGGTATGTGTGTACCCCCGTTTCCACAGGTTTGGTTGCCTAAATCACCATAAGGCAACCATCCACACGTGGATGGCAACCTAAACTCTGGATGACAACCTAATTGTGTGGATGGTCGCTTCATTTAACACCGTTAAATTGACTTTTTTGACGGAAAGAATGTCATAACAATGTTCAAAATGACATTCTTTCCGTCCTCTATAGGCGACGAAATAGGTCAAATTTTGTGCATTTTTTAGTGCAAAATTCTTCGATGCCGGAGCGAGTACTGCACCCAGTGCTGTTGTAGTGCAAGTGCACTAGAAAGGCACTACACCCAGTGCCGCCTCTTAGGTAACCATCCACACTTTAGGTACGTGTGTGTGGGTGTGTGTGGGTGTGTGTGTGTGTGTGTGTGTGTGTGTGTGTGTGTGTGTGTGTGTGTGTGTGTGTGTGCGTGTGCGTGCGCCAAAAGAAGCACTTGTATGAGCGGACAATATTCCTTTTACATAGGGCTTTTAAAAGGATATTACTTTTCGTGTAAACGGTCGTCATTCATCACCAAATATTTGTTGAGAGTTTTCAGAAGGCTGCCAGCTTCACTCGCAGAATGGAGGTCGGTGTGGTTGGGTTGCTTACATTCATTTCGCAGAATGGTAAAGGTATCAGCACGAAATTAATTCAGCAGCAAGAAAGAAACAAATCTGTTCACGTTGTACAGAAAGCAGGCAGACTGTTGATTTTTTGTATGTGTTCCAGTAAAAAGACGCTCTTCTTTTTCCTTGTACAAGCCTAGCCAGATTAGTGACGGAGAACATCATCGTATACACTGGGTGGCCGAGTGGTAACGCACTTGCGCTCGGAAGCGAGAGGTTGCGAGTTCGACCCTGGGTCAGGGCGTTAGCAATTTTCTCCCCCCTTTCATAACCTAGGTGGTGGGTTCAAGTGCTAGTCTTTCGGATGAGACGACAAACCGAGGTCCCTTCGTGTACACTACATTGGGGTGTGCACGTTAAAGATCCCACGATTGACAAAAGGGTCTTTCCTGGCAAAATTGTATAGGCATAGATAAAAAATGTCCACCAAAATACCCGTGTGACTTGGAATAATAGGCCGTGAAAAGTAGGATATGCGCCGAAATGGCTGCGATCTGCTGGCCGATGTGAATGCGTGATGTATTGTGTAAAACAAATCCATCTCACACGGCATAAATAAATCCCTGCGCCTTGAATATGTGCGCGATATAAATTGCATAAAAAAAATTTAAAAAAATCCCTGCGCTTAGAACTGTACCCTCGGAATACGCGCGATATAAGCCTCATATTGATATTGATTGAAAAAGTAATATTTTAGATCTAAATAACGTTTTCCATGAACACTCGTAGTCGAATTTTTTTAAATTTTTTATAAAAGACACAACAGAAAAGAAACAAAAAAGAAATGATGCTGTGACAAGTCTTAAAACGTCCCCAAGATGGTTTTTGCAATTGAATCTCAGTTTGGAACGTTAGCAGACTATCTGTATGGATGTTGGCGGACGTTCTTGTCTGAAGTACTTTGTGTGTTCTTACTTCGTATGTTTTATTGTTGTTTGTTTTTGTTTGTATGGTTGTTGTCATAATTATGTTGTTCAGTTGTTTTAAGAGCAGATGAACCACACGTTTCCATCCATTGTTTAATTGTATGGACAATAAATGATCTGATGTCTTATGTCTTATGTCTGTTACGTATTTCATCTTCAGCCTCAGCTCAGCTAGGTGACCAGTGCAAGCTCAAGGCCGACGTGGTCTTCATCGTGGATTCCTCACGAAGCATCTGGCCTCCTCACTTTGAGATCGAGAAGCAGTTCTTGGCCAACATCACGACGCAGCTCAACGTCGGCCCTGACGCGACGCACGTGGGCGTCATCAGTTTTTCCAAGGGGGCGCGCGTGGAGCTATATTTAAACAACATGACGGATGACGTCGCGGCGCTACAGGAAAAGATTCTGAACATCGCGTTCATGTCTGGTGGAAGGACGGAAACTTACTTGGCGCTCAGGTAACGCTATGCGCAGATGTGTGTCAAGGGAGAGCTTGTGAGAAGAACTACTCGATTGCAACATTAAGTTTCGATTCTAGAATTAACGCTGATCAAGGGTGGACGAGGGGAGGAAGGGGCGGGGGGGGGGGGGGTGGTGCACCTCCAGGTATATATATATATTTTTTTTTAAAAGTCTGATTCCGTGGCAATATCTAAGCTCAGATGGCACCAGCTAGCACCCTTTTGCTTCTTCGGTCAAAAAATGTTGCTGCGTGTTTACCGTTTCTTTGTACCCCTCGGGGTAGGTGAAAGTAACTTTTGCCTCTCCCTGCAGCATGGCACGCGAGGAATTGTTCAGCCCTGCCAACGGGGCGAGGGACGACGTTCCCCACATCATCATCATCATCACTGACGGCGACTCCAGCGACAGGAAAATGACAAAGAAGCAGGCTGACATTGTCAGGGACAAAGGCATTCAGGTAAGTGGTCGTGATCATCGTTGCCATTGTCGTGGTAGTCGACTTCATTCTCCTCCCCGTTTTGGCCTAGTCCTAAGTTTCCACTATAATCGCCATCGTCGTCGACATTATCATTGGGATGATTGTGGTTTTACGCCCTCACGGTAAAGCAATTAGGGCCATGCTCCCGGGTGATATCCAGATTTGAAAGCGAACATTAGCAGGAACATTATTATCGTCTTCTTTTGTTTCTTCTTTTCGTTGAATTTTATATTCGTTATTGTTCTCGTTATCATCATCATGATCATGATCATCAGCATCAGCAGCAGCATCGTCGTCGTCGTCGTTGTTGTCGTCATCATGATCATGATCATCAGCATCAGCAGCAGCATCATCAGCATACCATCATCACCACAATCAACCCACAACCACCACCACCACCACATTGACTCCTCCTTGTCTGTGTCCGGCCAGGTGTTCGTGGTGGGCATCGGTCACTACCTGGACCCCGAGCAGCTGATGGAGATAGCCACGGAGAGCTCCGAGACCTACGTACACACCGTGGACAGCTTCACCTCTCTTGAGAGCGCCATGCCCAACCTCATCCCTGCCGCATGCCGCGGTGAGATGCGTTTTGATGTTACGCTAGATGCTTTGGTATTTGGGGCTGTTTGAGGTTGGTTTGGTATGCGAGTCGGTTGTTTTCTTGATTGCTCAGTGGATGAGGGCATACTTATGTCTGGCATACCTAAGGAAAGTCTATGCGCACACATATTCTCACGCACACGCGCACGCTTACGCACGCACACAAACACACAGACCTACGCGCACGCACACACACACACACACACACACACACACACGCGCGAGCGCGCGCGCATGCACACTACCCCTTTACATGCACACACACACACACATACACACACACACACACACACACATACACACATAAATATACACACACATACCTAAAGTGTGGATGGTTACCTAAGAGGCGGCACTGGGTGTAGTGCCTTTCTAGTGCACTTGCACTACAACAGCACTGGGTGCAGTACTCGCTCCGGCATCGAAAAATTTTGCACTAAAAAATGCACAAAATTTGACCTATTTCGTCGCCTATAGAGGACGGAAAGAATGTCATTTTGAACATTGTTATGACATTCTTTCCGTCAAAAAAGTCAATTTAACGGTGTTAAATGAAGCGAGCATCCACACAATTAGGTTGCCATCCAGAGTTTAGGTTGCCATCCACGTGTGGATGGTTGCCTTATGGTGATTTAGGCAACCAAACCTGTGGAAACATGGGTACACACACACACACACAAACACACACACACACACATACACATACACGCACAAAAAAGCCATGTGGATTCCAGTTTTAGCAGAAATAGGAAGATTTCCTTTAGGACTAAACATGTTATCACAAAGCATATCGTATTGGGCACATATTTTGAAAACGGAGAATAAATCACTTATTCATCAAATATATGAAGAAATGTTAAACCAAGCGCCAAAAAATCCGTGGCTAACTTTCATCAAAGAGCTTTTGTACAAAATAGGTTTTAAACATGTATGGCTTAATCAATATACATTTGACATCGGTAAACTACAAAACGCCATTCAAGAAAAGTTAAGGGTTAACTACATCAAGTTTTGGGAGAAAATTAAATGTGAAGGTCGTCCAAGGCTGAAATTTTATTCCTCTGTAAGCAAGACATACGAAGTTCAGCCATACCTTATAAGCATTACGAATATCAAGCATAGACATTTACTGAGTAAATTAAGGACAAGTACACACTCTTTAAAAATTGAAACTGGAAGACATAATAACATACCAAGAGAAAATCGTTTATGTAATAAATGTAACGTTATTGAAGATGAAATTCACTTCCTAGACGGATGTCAAAAGTTCACTGAACTGCGAAATGATTTTATAAAGGATCTATCAAATATAGATATAAAGTATTCCAACAATAAACCTAGTGAAGTATTTTGCGAAGACAGAATACAAATTCGTCTAGGAAAGTTTATTTCAGATTGTTTTAATCGCTCTTTGTGTCAATAACCAATTTGGTTCCGACAATAAAATATATTCTATTCTATTCTATTCTATTCTATTCTATTCTATTCTATTCTAAACAAGCACACACACACACACACACACACACACACACACACACACACACACACACACACATATATACACACACACACATACACACACACACACACATATACACACACACACACACACACACACACACACGCACACATACACACACACACACACACACACACACACACACACTCAAAAACCCACACATCGCTTTACCTTCCCACTTCTTTATCACAATTCGTATTTAACATCCAGCATTTAACTGAAATTACTCACCACTGCCCAAATCTACAACTAATTCTTGCTCAGTTTCAGCCACCACCACCTCTCCTCCAGAGAAAATCACTACTCCCCAGAAAGAGACACC
Organism: Littorina saxatilis; assembly: GCF_037325665.1. NCBI lineage: Eukaryota > Metazoa > Mollusca > Gastropoda > Littorinimorpha > Littorinidae > Littorina > Littorina saxatilis. The sequence continues at coordinate 13,588,573 of NC_090253.1, forward strand.
TGGCCCTGATGCTACAGATGAACCGATGATCAGTGATGAGACTAAAAAAGGTACAGAAATAAAAGCATCGAATTTTAACACCCGTCGTTTAAGACCCCGAGATGTAGGACTTCTCTTTCATGACCTCCCTTCTTCTTCTTCTTCTGCGTTCGTGGGATGAAACTCCCACGTACACTCGTGTTGTTTGCACGAGTGGAATTTTACGTGTATGACCGTTTTTTACCCCGCCATTTAGGGAGCCATACGCCGTTTTCGGAGGAAGCATGCTGGGTATTTTCGTGTTTCTATAACCCACCGAACTCTGACATGGATTACAGGATCTTTTTCGTGCGCACTTGGTCTTGTGCTTGCGTGTACACACGGGGGGTGTTCGGACACCGAGGAGAGTCTGCACACAAAGTTGACTCTGAGAAATAAATCTCTCGCCGAACGTGGGGACGAACTCACGCTGACAGCGGCCAACTGGATACAAATCCAGCGCGCTACCGACTGAGCTACATTCCCGCCTATGACCTTCCGATTTCAGATGTTCGGTTTGTAACTTTTGTAAATGTACTTCCATGTTAAGATTCTCTCCTGTTTAGGACCTGATTTTGTTTCCGATTTTCGGAGGTCTTACAAAGGGATTTATAGATTTTGTTTTGTTTGTTTGTTTGCTTAACGCCCAGCCGACCACGAAGGGCCATATCAGGGCGGTGCTGCTTTGACATATAACGTGCGCCACACACAAGACAGAAGTCGCAGCACAGGCTTCGTGTCTCACCCAGTCACATTATTCTGACACCGGACCAACCAGTCCTAGCACTAACCCCATAATGCCAGACGCCAGGCGGAGCAGCCACTAGATTGCCAATTTTAAAGTCTTAGGCATGACCCGGCCGGGGTTCGAACTCACGACCTCCCGATCACGGGGCGGACGCCTTACCACTAGGCCAACCGTGCCGGTCGGATTTATAGATAAATTACATGGTATAACAAGTCGCGTAAGGCGAAATTACTAATTTAGTCAAGCTGTCGAACTCACGGAATGAAACTGAACGCACTGCATTTTTTTCACCAAGACAATACAGCTTCGTCGATCCCCGCGAGAAGGAAATAGCTCACTTTTCACGTGCAAAACGAAGTGAAGTTGACAAGCCTGAATAGCGCGGTAGCTTATTGCACTAAGCAGCAAAGCGCGCTTTTCTGTATTCTGTTTAACTTTCTGAGCTTGTTTTGAATACAACATATCATATCTATATGTTTTTGGAATCAGGAAATGATAAAGAATAAGATGATATCATTTTAATTTTATTATTAACAAACCTATTTTCGTTAATTGTTATCACAGTAATATCTTGGATTTAATCAAGTTTTGACAAAATGTTTTAACATAGAGGGGGAATCGAGACGATAGGGTCGTGGTGTATAGATTTTTAGACTTATAATTTGATGAAGAATATGATGCAATCTGTTTTTAATCTGTATGCGATAATCGATTTTAATGACAACTTTAATGAGCAAACTAATTAACTAACTGTTAAGCTTCCGAGCTGCAAATCAATCCCATAGTCCGGACTTGGTCAAAAATTGCTTGTCCAAAATGTCAACGAATTTGGTAGAAAAATGAGGGCGTGACAGTGCGGCCTCAATTTTCACAAAAAGCCGGATATGACGTCATCAAAGATTTTCTTTCTCTTTCTTTCTCTCTATTTTCCTTATTTATTTATTTATTTATTTCGTTATTTCTTACTCTCTATTTTGCTTCTTTCTTTCTTTCCTTCTTTGTTTATTTTTGCTTTGTTCCCTTCTTTTTACATTTAGTCAAGTTTTGACTAAATGTTTTAACATAGAGGGGGAATCGAGACGAGGGTCGTGGTGTATGTGTGTGTGTGTGTGTGTGTGTGTGTGTGCGTGCGTGCGTGCGTGCGTGTAGAGCGATTCAGACCAAACTACTGGGCCGATCTTTATGAAATTTTACATGAGAGTTCCTGGGATTGATATCCCCGAACGTTTTTCTCCTTTTTTCGATAAATGTCTTTGATGACGTCATATCCGGCTTTTCGTGAAAGTTGAGGCGGCACTGTCACGCTCTCATTTTTCAACCAAATTGGTTGAAATTTTGGTCAAGTAGTCTTCGACAAAGCCCGGACTTCGGTATTGCATTTCAGCGTGATGGCTTAAAAATTAATTAATGACTTTGGTCATTAAAAATCTGAAAATTGTAAAAAAAAATAAAAATTTATAAAACGATCCAAATTTACGTTTATCTTATTCTCCATCATTTGCTGATTCCAAAAACATATAAATATGTTATA
>NC_090253.1:13595869-13603572 GCF_037325665.1 Littorina saxatilis
AAACAGGAAAACACTTGGGTAGCACGACGCTTGTTGCTGCTAGCTTTTTACTGGGGAGGAAGCAACCTGAATGTCCTAGCAATTGGACAATAAAATAATGCAAATGAAAAAAAGTGAAAATAGTATCAGGGCTTTGATAAGCCTTTTTCTCAATTCTCGCTAACTTTTCAGCCCGCTGTCAGCAGAGAAAGAATCCCGCTGACGTCATGTTCGTAACTGACTTCACGCACGCTGGGGGCCGTGACGTCACTCGCACCACTGACATCATCAAGGAAGTCGCTGGTGGTTTCATCACACCGGGCAAAGTCCGCGCAGGACTGGTCTCCAGCGAATGCCCGGATGTCACAGACGTAGGCTGGAACCAATCATCAACCGCGGAAGAATTCGCTGCGGCCGTGACCTCTGTGGGTCAAGGTGACCTGGCTGAAGTTCTCTCCCGCGCGAGACAGAGTCTGACGGTGGTAAGCCGAGGAGCCAGGAGAGGCGTGAAGCGATTGGCTGTTGTCTTCGTGCACGGACCAATCAGCGATCTGAAGGCAGCGACGCGGGAAGTGCAGCGAGCCAAATCGTCAGCCAACAGACCAGGGGTGGAGTTCATCTTTGTGGGGGTGGGGGAGGGGGTTCAGGAGAAGCAACTGCTGCAGTTGTCGGCGGAGAGGGACCCTAAGGCTGTGAGACTGCTGATGGGGAACGTCGGCAAGGGCGAGGTCACCTGGCAGGACGTCCTGACCCAAGTCTGTGAAGGTAAGATGCAATGTGGTGTTTCAGTTATCAGGCGAACCACACATGCTAGCAAGCACTTGCACACACGCAAGCTCCCTCGGGCACGCGCACGCTTGCTCGCTAGCACGAACACTCGCTCGCACGTACGCACGCACGCACACCCATACACATACACACACGCACACACACTCGCACGTACCGTCTGTTTGTCTGTCTGTCTCTGTCGCTCTGTGTCTGTCTTTCTCTACAGGTCTCTGTCTGTTTATCTGTCTGTCTTACACTCTATTTGTATGTATCTCTCTCCATCACCCCTATTTCTCCCTCTCTCTCCCTCTCAATTTACGGACAGAAGGACTCTGGAAATGTTCCACCATGCTCATGTAATGCCTCACATTAATTATGTTTTGACGCTCTGGAATGACAGCAGTGATGTCCACTCGAAAAAGTTAGACTCTCTCTATCGTCGCTCGGCCAAACTCATCGTAAAGGATAATGCCTCAACAGATATGAAATTAAAAATGCTTAACTTTCTTCCACTGGAAAAGCATCTCAAGTTAAACAAAGCCATTTTCATGCATAAATTGTATTACGGTAAAGTGCCGATTTACATTACATCATTATTTATTAAAGCTACCCACAGATATGGGTCGGTCAACTTGATCCCACCGATTCCACGAATTGACCAGTCTTGCTTTTTTGGGTACTTCAGTTTGGAATTTGCTTCCATCATCCTTTAAGCACTTAAAGTCATTAAAAAGTTTTAAAAAATGTGTTAAAAACCACTTAATGTCTGAGTAGTTTAACGCCTTTTGATTTACCACACTTAGTATTACGTCAAAGATATGCTGTGCATTGTATGTTCTGAACATATTTTTGTTGTACTATTGCTACATGTTCGATTGCTACCAGCTTGTATTTATAATTACCTGCATAGTGTGCATTTGATTTGATGAACAACCACATATGTATGCTCTTCATGCCTCATCTTCATCATCATCGTTATCATCATCATCATCGTCATCATCATCATCATCATCGTCATCTTTATTATCACGTGCTGAAGTTTTCCGACCTCCTCATGTTGGTTAACGTTTTAACTTTTTAATTTTTAATTTTTTAATTATATAATTGTGTGTCTATGCGTCCCGAGGACAGATTGTAAGAAAAGGCGTAGCCTTAAATCTTAATCCTTGTTAAATAAAGTTCAATTCAATTCTCTCTCTCCCTCTCTCTGTATCTTTCTCTCTCTCTCTCTCTCTCTCTCTCTCTCTCTCTCTCTCTCTCTCTCTCTCTCTCTCTCTCTCTCTCTCTCTCTCTCTCTCTCTCTCTCGAGCTCTCTCTCTCGAGCTCTCTCTCTCTCTATATATATATATATATATATATATATATATATATATATATATATACGACTAGTGTCTGTCTGTCTGTCTGTCTGTCTGTCTGTTCGCGATGCACGGCCAAAGTTCTCGGTGGATCTTTTTCAAATTTGGACACCGTATTCAGCTACACCCCGGACACAACCTCATCGATGAGATATTTCAACACGTGCTCTCAGCGCGCAGCGCTGTGCGCGCTGAACCGATTTTTTTGTGTTTTTTGTCGGGATCCACTACCAGTAACTCTTCCTTATCTTCTGCAGTGTTTTCAGCCGCGATTATCTCCCTTCCTCCGTGTGGCGTCAATCCATATTCCCGTTACTACGTTACTATTTTTAGAAGGTCACTGCACGTTACTATTTTTAGAAGGTCTCCAGTGTTTTGCGCGTTTATCTCCTTTCCTGGTATTCGGCTCTACTTCTTCCCGGCGAAGCCGGTACCCGGCGAAGCGGGAAGAAGTAGAACCGAATACCCGGCTTCGCCGGGGACCCGGCTTTGCCGAGTGTACGACGGCTTTGCCGGCGCACCGTGCGAAGGAAGGGAGATAAACGCGCAAAACACTGGAGAAGATAAGGAAGAGTTACTGGGAATGGATGTACAGAAAAACCAAAATCGGTTCAACGCTGCGCGCTGAGAGCACGCACGTGTTTAAAATTTTCCACGATTGTGTCCGGGGTCTACCTGAATATGCCCACCAAATTTGAAGCAGATCCATCGAGAACTTTGGCCGTGAATCGTGAACACACAGACAGACAGACAGACATACACAAGCCGTACATAGATATAGATATATATGTTCCCCCGCCCCTTTGCCAATACCACATACAAAAATCTGGTGAAACCTAGCTTCGCCAGAGATAGTCATTTGATAACTTATACAGTTTTATCTCCACTTACCGCCGGCTTTCCCCGTTCATTGTCACGTCCATTTTCTGTTTCAGCCTTGGAATCTGAGTAACCGCCTGACCGCGGATCCTGAAAATACAAGCGTATCGGGGTTGATGAAAGTGACATAAGAAAGACTCTGACTCCCGGATTTGTGGCTCACCTGTAATGGGCTATTTTGTAGTCATAAATTATGTCGGCATACTAGTGCCACAAGCAAAATTTACAAACTGAAATAATTGTGACTTTGGCAAATATTTTTTGAAGATGATCAAGGGATTATAAAACTGACTGAAAACAGTCATGCTCAGACTAGCGGATTTCTGGTTCTTTTGTTGCTGAAGGATTTGTTGTGCAACCAATAAATTATGTCGGCGTAGTCGTGACACAAGTGAAATTCGGAAATTGGTCTCAGACAGGCTGTTTTGTGTAATATTATCATTAACATCTGCATCTATCCGAAGATGCCACACAATTATTTAATCATCCTTAACAAAAAGAAGAAGAAGAAGAAGAAGAAGAAGAAGAAGAAGAAGAAGAAGAAGAAGAAGAAGAAGAAGAAGAAGAAGATGAAGAAGAAGATGAAGATGAAGAAGAAAAGAAAAGATGAAGAAGAAGAAGAAGAACAAGCACAGATTTAGAGTTGAAGAGTTCAATGCTGAGAAGTTTGAGGAGAGACCGGGGAGGTGTCAGATGTGTGTTTTATTCTGATCTTACAGAGACGTTCAGATATGTTTTTTATTATCATTTGAATTATACTCATCATTATTCCTTATTTTGAAAGGCGTGAAGGCCAAGAACAATTTGTGGAAGAACATAATATTGATTTCAATTATCAATCTTTATCGGGGAGGGATAGATGATGTAAACTTTAAAGCGAACATGGTAAAATCGCACTAGGAGCTAATTACACCGTTTTTCTCTTCAATTAATTTGACCACAATATTCATGAAACAGAAGTGTTTGCGTTAAAATTTGTTGTGCATATTCTTCAATGTATGTAGAATAATAGTATATGATCCCAACAAATATTGAGAGAGAGAGAGAGAGAGAGAGAGAGAGAGAGAGAGAGAGAGAGAGAGAGAGAGAGAGAGAGAGAGAGAGAGAGAGAGAGAGAGAGAGAGAGAGAGAGAATGTTTTTTTTCGTTTTTAAAGTTTTTAAGTATGATAAGATCGTTGTTTGAAAAGAATTTCCAAATAAAAAAATGTTTTTGTTATCTCTGTGTCTTAAGGCTTTTTGCGTGAACCTGTGAGAGTATAAGCTGAGCTAAACACAGGGTCGGCTGACTCTGTGTGTGTGTGTGTGTGTGTGTGTGTGTGTGTGTGTGTGTGTGTGTGTGTGTACCCATGTTTCCACAGGTTTGGTTGCCTAAATCACCATAAGGCAACCATCCACACGTGGATGGCAACCTAAACTCTGGATGGCAACCTAATTGTGTGGATGCTCGCTTCATTTAACACCGTTAAATTGACTTTTTTGACGGAAAGAATGTCATAACAATGTTCAAAATGACATTCTTTCCGTCCTCTATAGGCGACGAAATAGGTCAAATTTTGTGCATTTTTTAGTGCAAAATTTTTCGATGCCGGAGCGAGTACTGCACCCAGTGCTGTTGTAGTGCAAGTGCACTAGAAAGGCACTACACCCAGTGCCGCCTCTTAGGTAACCATCCACACTTTAGGTATGTGTGTATGTGTGTGTGTGTGTGTGTGTGTTCACGCACGCGTTTGTATGTGCGTGTGTGTTTGTGTATGTATACTTGGTTGTTTATGAGTGTGTATGTGTGTGTCTCTCTCTTTCTTTCTTTCTCTCTTTCTCTCTCTCTCTCTCTCTCTCTCTCTCTCTCTTTTTCTCTCTCTCTTTTTCTCTCTCTCTCTCCCTCTCTCTCTTCTTGTATGTACTGTCTGTCTGTCTTCCAAAGTTATTTGAAATATCCGGACTTAAAGTGCATTTCTCTCATAATCAACTTCTCCTTCAAAAGGTCGGATTAGCAGAACGACCATGCTATTTGCAGTTGACCCTCACTTCCACAAAAGCTTCATATAAGCGGGATTAACGAAACGACCAACCTCTTTACAATTCGCTCTCCAACACCCCTTACTGACGTCATTCGTTTAACGTCAGACGCGCGTTAACGTCTGGGCGCTTTTCGCTGGTATTTCCCTTCGGTCTTATTTATGAGGGCGGTCCTCCCTATCTCAATGCGTTGACTGCGTCATAGGTGCAGATTGTTTAACCTAAAGGCATATCAAACTTTCGCTGGCGATGAGATTCTGTTGACATTCGATCATTGGTTATGGGGGCAATCCCTTACATGCTGGGTAACGGAAGCTACACTGTAAATTGAAGTGTTCAACTTTTGAACATCCTTTCTCTAACCACGTTTGAACACAGTGAAATACAGTCGCAGCAAAAAGTAGCACGTGCTCTGCGTGCATACGTACCTTCCAAAATAACTTTATTTGTCAATGTTTGAAGGAGAACGAAAATGTTAGAAAAATACGGAATGCAAATGGAGGCCAGATTTTATTTTTGCTGACATCTCTTTTAAGAACCTGGACTCGATAGGGCTTTCCATGAAGACAATTCAACTCTGCACAAAAAGTATTGCGACATTTTCCTACCCCAGCTAAAACGTTCAGTCCCGTGTCATTTCATTCCAGCTTTCTATGCCTTTCAAAGCACTTCACATTTTATGGCAGAAAATGTCTTGCAATAAAAGATTCAATCGGGTTACACGAATTACCTGAATTAATTGCAGATTCTCGGCCATTTCATCGAATGTCACACAGCTCGGCATCGAAAAAAACAAAAACAAGTCGCGTAAGGCCAAATTACTACATTTAGTCAAGCTGTGGAACTCACAGGATGAAACTGAACGTAGTCCGCCGCTAGTGCGGGGCGGGGATATAGCTCAGTTGGTAGCGCGCTGGATTTGTATTCAGTTGGCCGCTGTCAGCGTGAGTTCGATCCCAGGTTCGGCGGAAATTTATTTCACAGAGTCAACTTTGTGTGCAGACTCTCTTCGGTGTCCGAACCTACCCCCGTGTACACTACATTGGGTGTGCACGTTAAAGATCCCACGATTGACAAAAGGGTCTTTCCTGGCAAAATTGCTTTGGCACAGTTAATAATTGTCTACCTATACCCGTGTGACTTGGAATAATAGGCCGTGAAAGGTAAATATGCGCCGAAATGGCTGCAATCTACTGGCCGTATAAAATTTCATCTCACACGGCATCACTGCAGAGCGCCTAGAACTGTACCCACGGAATATGCGCGATATAAGACTCATTGATTGATTGATTGATAGTGCAAAAGGCAGTGAAAGTGACGAGCCTGTTTGGCGCGGTAGCGGTTGCGCTGTGCTTCATAGCACGCTTTACTGTATCTCTCTTCGTTTTAACTTTCTGAGCGTGTTTTTAATTCAAACATATCATATCTATATGTTTTTTGAATCAGGAACCGACAAGGAATAAGATGAAATAGTTTTTAAAACGATTTCGGAAATTTAATTTTGATCATAATTGTTATATTTTTAATTTTCAGAGCTTGTTTTTAATCCAAATATAACATATTTATATGTTTTTGGAATCAGAAAAAGATGAAAATTAAGATGAACGTAAATTTGGATCGTTTTATAAAACAATTTTTTTTTTGCAATTTTCAGATTTTTAATGACCAAAGTAAGCCACCAAACTGAAATGCAATACCGAAGTCCGGCCTTTGTCGAAGATTGTTGGCCAAAATTTCAATCAATTTGATTTAAAAATGAGGGTGTGACAGTGCCGCCTCAACTTTTACAAAAAGCCGGATATGACGTCATCAAAGACATTTATCGAAAAAAAATTAAAAAAAACGTCCGGGAATATCATTCCCAGGAACTCTCATGTCAAATTTCATAAAGATCGGTCCAGTAGTTTGGTCTGAATCGCTCTACACACACACACAGACAGACACACACACACACACTCACACACACATACACCATGACCCTCGTCTCGATTCCCCCCTCTATGTTAAAACATTTAGTCAAAACTTGACTAAATGTAAAAACAGATTATCTGAAACACCTTTGAACCAAAATCAGCATAATTGGCGCGACAATGCAGAATTAGAAGAATAAACAAAGAATAATTTTGGAAAACCCACTGCGACTCCCCAGTTTTAAGTTGATAGTCATTTAAAGTGGTGAACGTTCAAACTGTAGGACTGTCCATTCATTAAGGTAATGTGAGGCACTAAAATTACCAAAAATAAATTTGGAGAATACATGGAATAATGTCGTTTTCTGGGTAGTTATTGAAGTGACTTATAAAGGAAATGAAAAATTTGCAAATTTTCAGGGACAAACACTGCCATTGCTATGGAAACTGGCATAAACAGCGCCACATTGGATTTCTAGGAAACAATTTTACAGTAACATCATACATCAGAAATGCATAATATTTGGCACACAGATACATATGTATATTTATTGTCTTGAATATGTAGATAAGTCAGATTGCCATTATATTGATTATTGGCTCCTGTTGATGAAGGACAAAGCCTAGAGCTACCAGTGTGTGTTTGTTTGTTTGTTTGTTTGCTTAACGCCCAGTCCACCACGAAGGGTGATATCAGGGCGGTGCTGCTTTGTCATTTAACGTGCGCCACACACAGAAGTCGCAGCACGGGCTTTATGTCTCACCCAGTCACATTATTCTGACACCGGACCA
>NC_090253.1:13603772-13646272 GCF_037325665.1 Littorina saxatilis
ACAAATTGTTTACGAAATTGTTTGATTCTCAAGTTCAACCGATTGTGCAATATGGTGCTGAGATTTGGGCTTTCCAAAAAGGTACGGAAATAGAAAAACTGCACTTATTCGCCATGAAACGATTCCTACATGTAGACATGAGAACACCAAACGACCTTGTGTATGGTGAATTTGGAAGATTCCCAATATATCTAAACTCATATGTAAAGTGCATTACATATTCGCTAAAATTAACAAGAATAAAAAATTCTAAGATTCCATGTAAAGCATACAAAGTTCTCTATAAGTTAGATTGTAATGGCAAGATTACATGGGCGACGGATGTTCGAAAGTGTTTGTTCTCTCATGGGTTTGCAGATGTATGGTACAACCAAGGGGTGGACAGTATTGGTGGATTTCTGAAATGTTTTAGACAACGATTGATCGATTGCAGATGGCAAGACTGGAACGACCATATGCAAAGCAGTGATCGATTTTCTACATACAGATTGTTTAAGACCGGAAGCAGTACTGAAACATATATAGATATGGAAATGAACAGCTATGTGAAAAGTGCATTAACTAAATTTAGGTTCGGAGTATCGGATCTTGCTGTACACAGATGTAGGTATAGTGTACGGAGTGAGGAAGATTTGTTGTGTCGTCTGTGTAAATTGGCTGAAGAAAATGAAATACACTTTATGTTTTGCTGTCCTGCACTACGTGACCTAAGAGTATTATTGATAAAGCCAAAATATTATAATCATCCATGTATGTACCGTTATACTTTGCTTATGTCTACTGGAAATGTCAGCCAAATATCCAAATTAGCACAATACATTTATCAGGGAATGAAAAGATTAATCACTGTGACATGATTTATGTACACATGTATTACTGTTTGATGTGTACAAATTTGGGTCATTTATGAAACAACACAATATTTTACTATGATTATGTTGTATATGGGCGCATACCCTTCAGAAGGGGCTCTGGACTAAAACTGAACAAACTTTTGTATTCGTATTCGTATATTCTCTCTCTCTCTCTCTCTCTCTCTCTCTCTCTCTCTCTCTCTCTCCCTCTCTCTCTCTCTCTCTCTCTCTCTCTCTCTCTCTCTCTCTCTCTCTCTCTCTCTCTCTCTCTCTCTCTCTCTCTCTCTCTCTCTCTCTCTCTCTCTCTCTCTCTCTCTCACAGATTAGTCCCCTCTCTGGGCGAGGGCTGGTTGAAAAAAAAGCTCGTTGTATTGCTTATGCCACAACCCTCGAAAAATAAAATTTGATTTGATTTGATTTGATTTGATCTCTCTCTCTCTCTCTCTCTCTCTCTCTCTCTCTCTCTCTCTCTCTCTCTCTCTCTCTCTCTCTCTCTCTCTCTCTCTCTCTCTCTCTCCGAGCAGTGCATTCTAGCTACACAAACGGTCAACAGACTTTCGCCTTCCCGTGACATAAGCATGTCCGACATTATTGATTTTTTACCACACAAAGACTCTAATCCTCTTTTCATTAGCGACCAAGTCCAAGTCTGCAACCAACACAAAGTTATATTGATCATGATCTGATCTTCATGGTTTCCATGTCTTTCACATGCAACATGTATATCCCTTAGTGACAGACACGAGCACGCAACGGGTTTCCATGGTGCTAATACTCTGTATGAAACGGAAGAAAATAAAATTTAAAAGGACAGATAATATTTGTCGTTATTTGCTTGGTTATTTGTTCGTTGATTTGTTTGCTTGATCCTGTGTTACTTCGTTCCCTGTTTGTTTGTAGTAGTTGTTGTTTGTTTGTTTAATTGCGTGTTTTGGGGTTGTGTCTTTTGGTATGCTTTTGGTGGCTTCATTCTTTTTGTGTGTTTGATTCTGTGTGTTTGTTTGTTGGTGTGTTTGCTTGTTTAACTCGTTCTTTCTAATTAAACTACTCCGTGTATGTATGGACACACTCACATATATAAAAGCAGAATAAAAGAGACTAAAAATTCCGCGTTCGGTTCTTAGGGAGATATGTTAAACGAACTAATACACGATTTGATTCACACTTGTTTGTTTTCAGGGCTGGGACTAAACTTGTTTGAGGGCGATATCCTTGGATTTAACCCAAGAGTGAGTCAATAAGTGTTCGTTTGTGCGTGTGCGTTCGTGTGTGTGTGTGTGTGTGTGTGTGTGTGTGTGTGTGTGTGTGTGTGTGTATGTGTGTGTGTGTGTGTAGTTACGTGGTTGTGTATGTGTGTGTGGTTGCGTGGGTGTGTGGGTGAGTGGAAGTGTGGGTGTGGGGTAGTGTGGTTGTGTGGTCAGGGGCGGACCTAGGGGGGGGTTCCTGGGTGCCCGGAACCCCCCCCCCCCACCCCCCATCCGTTTGTTTTTTTACCTTGTTATCTTCCACGAGAGGCCTCCGATTGACCTAAAAAATAAAATTCCTTCAGCATCTGGGGGGCTTTGCCCCCCAGACCCCCCACCGGGGCTTTGCCCATGGACCCCACCGGGGCCTAAGCGGCCCCTGGACCCCTGCTCCAATTTGGAACCCCCCCTTATCCACAACTAGGTCCGCCCCTGGTGGTAGTGTGGGTGTGTGGTTGTGTGAGTGTGTGGTTGTGTGGTTGTGTGGGTGTGTGGTAGTGTGGTTGCGTGGGTGTGTGGTAGTGTGGTTGCGTGGGTGTGTGGGTGTGTGGATGTGTGGGTGAGTGGAAGTGTGGGTGTGGGGTAGTGTGGTTGTGTGGGTGTGTGGTAGTGTGGTTGCGTGGGTGTGTGGTAGTGTGGTTGCGTGGGTGTGTGGGTGTGTGGATGTGTGGATGTGTGGGTGAGTGGAAGTGTGGGTGTGGGGTAGTGTGGTTGTGGGGGCATAGCTGTCTGCACAGGTATGCCTTCAATTGAAATGTGTTCCTTTCTTTCTCTTCATATTGTTTGTGTGTGTGTTCACGGTTTATGAACGAATCCATTTTCTGTGCTCTTATCAAAAATCAACAATGACAATGTCATTGTTTGTGCAGCACCGGGCGGCCATTAGAAATCCCAACTTGCTGTGGGCTACACGAGTCGTGCCTTACGTCATTGATTCCTCCATCGGTGAGTGACGACATACCTGTATAAGGCCAAACAAAAATATATGTTGGTTTTGGGTAACATGACCAAAAAAATATAGGGTCGGTAGGTCGGCTTTTATTTTCTTATTTTTTTAATTTTTAGTCTGGGTACGGTTCGCAAAATGTGCCAAAGATTGTTTTTTGTGTGTGTTTTTTTTAGAAATGAAAAAAACGTTTTAGGGTCGGCGGGAAAAAATAGGGTCGGTCGGGTTACCCTAAACCAACATATGTTTTTGTTTGGCCTAACTATTCTTTCACGTTAGCTCTCGCCTCTTCCTCCAAACGTGACATGAGGAGTGTATACCAGTTTTTTCACAAATGCCAAGAGTTATTCTGGTACTCGTTATGCATTCACTTTCTTTCTCGCTTTAGTATTTTTTCGGGGGATCATTTCCACCATTACTTACGAAACACTGAGGCGATCGCTTTGGAAAATGGCAATGTAAAGTTATATACGGTGAAACGACTCTCCTAGTACGTTCTACTGAATGAATACGATGAAATAGGAAACGGAGAAACGGGAAACGGAGAAACAGAAAACGGAGAAATGGGAAACGGAGAAACAGAAAACGGAGAAATGGGAAACGGAGAAACAGAAAACGGAGAAATGGGAAACGGAGAAACAGAAAACGGAGAAATGGAAAACGGAGAAACAGAAAACGAAGAAATGGGAAACGGAGAAACAGAAAACGGAGAAATGGGAAACGATCAATGTAAAGTTTGTCCTTTTGTTTGTATCTGGAAAGAAAATCACTTGGGATAGTAAAGATGTTAACTTTCTCCAGTATTTTTGAATCACATGGAAAGGAAATCGTTTCAGAAACTAACAATGGTCATCTTACCCCAGAGTTGTTTCACCACCGAGAAAGAACATCATTTGAACACAGGCAAGCTCATATACATTTATTCTTCGCAGAATCCAGTGTGAGAACCTATATCCACGAAGCGATCGACGAATACCACTCACAGACATGCATTCGCTGGGTGGCCAGGACCAACGAGGCAGACTACGTTGTCTTCAAGAAAAAGACCGGGTAAGAAAGGAATTTCTTCCGGAAGGCACCCTCTTTCACACGCATACGCAAGTAAAGTAGTAAAAGAAATTACAACATTAAACACAAGTAAACACTCCCATACACACACACACACACACACACACACACACACACACACACACACACACACACACACACACACACACACACGCACACACACACACACACACACACCATAACCACCCTCATCTCGATTCCCAGTGAAATCTGAAAACATGTAGTCAAACTTTAACTCAAATGTTAAAAAGAACAAGAAATTCCTCCGAGATAGGAAAAACACCCCCGTCCTTACCATTCTCACTGCCACCAACTGAGAAGGTTATTTCCCTTTGACCATTAATATGTCCCTCTATAAGTCCTTGTAGAATCTTAATCCACCAATAACTCCCTAACCGTGTGTTTGACTGGTCCCAATTTTTGTAAGGACCGTCTCAGGAATGTATAGAACCTGTTCACCAAGTTTGGTGACGATCGGTCCGTTCATTCTTGAGATCTATATGCGAACACAAACACACACACAAACGAACAAACAAACAAACACATCGACCGAATCCTATACACACCCCTATACCCGGGGTGTAACCTATACCGGGGGTGTAAAGATGCAGAAATACTGTTCTGCTGGGACAGGCAGTGGTCGTTTACCACGTTGGTCGGCTGGTTATTGTTCTTGTTTGTTTCTTGTATCATCCCTACAACCAAAATAGCTATATATATAAAACATAAAATAAAAATAAAATTATAAAAATGAACTTATAAAATACCTAGCGTACCCACAGCACCTTTTGACATTGGCTATCCTGGCTTGGACGGATTCAAGTTTGTTTCCTTTCTCCGTTAACTTGGCCGTGGTATTGTTTCAGCTGTTACTCCATGGTGGGCAAGTCAGACGGCGGGCCCCAGGAGTTGTCCCTGATGGGGCCGTGTGCCAAAAAAGGCACCGCTATGCACGAGATGCTGCACGTGCTCGGCTTCTTCCACGAGCACAGCCGTCCTGACAGGGACCAGTGGGTGGAGATTCTGCTGCAGAACGTTCAAGCTGGTCGGTTTCTTCGAATCTATTCATTGGTTTAAACAAGATGTTATACAATTTAAACATGATACAATGTTACAATGGGGACATGAACTAAAGCGAACACTTATATTACGTGCCCCATCCATTAAATCCATCTATGTGTCCACCCAACCACTCATCCATTCAACTGTCCATCGCTTTATTGATTCATTCCTCCATTGATTCATCTACTCGCTCATCTATCCATCGTCTCGCTTATTTATCCATTCATGCACTGGCCATCTAATCCATCTATCCACCCGCCCGCACATCTATTCATCCGTACATCAACTTATATATCTACCCGTCCCTTGATATATCCGCCAGTTACTCCACATTTCCATTTATCCAAAGGCTACCCAGCGGTCTATGTATAGACCCTACAACCGGCGTCGTTGCTGAAATCTTCACTCTCACACACACACACACACACACACACACACACGCACACACACACACACACACACACACACAAACACACACGCACACACACACACACACACACACACACACACACACACACACTCACCCTACCCGCCCCCACACCCCACCCCGAAACCCTACAAACACACACATCCACTCAACCCACAAACACACTAACCTCATCATTTCACCTCGAACCCATCTCTCTTCTCCACATGCAAAGAGAGGAACTTTTGACTTGAACCCTTCTCTGACTTCTCTCTCTTCTCCACAGGCAGAGAGGAACTTTGACTTGAACGCGTCTCTCTCTTCTCCACAGGCAAAGAGAGGAACTTTGACTTGAACGCGTCTCTCTCTTCTCCACAGGCAAAGAGAGGAACTTTGACTTGAACCCTTCTCTCACTTCTCCACAGGCAAAGAGAGGAACTTTGACTTGAACCCTTCTCTCTCTTCTCCACAGGCAAAGAGAGGAACTTTGACCGCCTGCCAGTGGACTTCGTGGACACGCTTGGCGTGGAGTACGACTACGGGTCAATCATGCACTACTCGCGGTCAGCCTTCAGCTACAACGGGCAGCCCACCCTGCTGCCCAAGCGAGACCCCTACGCCAACCTTGGTCAGCGCGATGGCTTCAGCCAGAAGGACGTGGAAAAGATCAATAAGCTCTACCGTTGTGGTATGTCAGCGATGGGCAGAAATGTTTAAAATAAAAGCAAAGTTAGAATCTTTTGTCGTAAAGACCTCAGCTACCATGCAAAACTTCTTCAGTCCTAGACGTTGTCCTCCATTGAGCTCACAGTAGACTTTGCTAAGGCCACAAAAAAAAATAGTCTGTTTACGGTAACCCGACCGACCCTATTTTTTTCGCGCGACCCTAGACTTTTTTTTGGCATTTGGGAAAAAAATAAAAAAAATAAAAATCTGTGTTTTTTGCAAAATAACGTAAAAATATGGTTTTTTGGAAGAAAAAAAAAAGAAAAAAAAATCCCGACCTACCGACCCTATTTTTTGGGCCTATGTTACCGTAAACAGACCTTTTTTTGGGGGGGGGCCTAATACTTCGCGAAGTCTTTTAACTATAAAGAAAATTAGTGACAAGACTGATAATTTTATATCCTTAGCGTTCGTTTTTGGACTTCTATTTTTTTTAAAGGCTGATGAATACTATTACCTGGTCGAAGCAGGCAGTAGATGAGTGGTTAGTTTCTGACGTCACATTTCTTGCGACAGACAAGACTAGTTTGCGACATCACGAAGTCAGTCTTTTTTAATTTTTAGTATATAAGAATGAAAATCGAAAGCAGTCTATTTTTCAGCTCAGAGTAGATGTTTTGAAATGTCAAGCCTATTCTGTGACTACAAAGAAATCTTTTCTATTTTGTAATATATCTTACATTCATGTTTGACCAATCTGTGATATCTGCAAGGCGTTATGTTCGGGTGTTTAAAATGCTAGTCCTCACATAGCATTCCAAAATGACTTTGGATGACATATAAATTTAATCTTTCCAGATCTGGGACCAACGGGGCAAAATCCAGGCACCCAGACCACACCCATCAGTCAAACACCGCCTTTAGTGACTAAGCCAATAGATTCGCCCGTAACAAAACCACCTGTTGTAACAAGGCCTCCCATTGGCTGGACATCGTGGAGTGGGTGGTCCGAGTGCAACATGCAATGTGGCCACTTCCGTTACCGCTACTGCCTGAACTCTGACCACACTTACTGCCCCGGAAGTAATCAAGAGGTCAAAACATGCGATCCTCCATGCCAAGGTAAAGACCTCGTGTACGTCTGTTGGCATTGGCTGTGGCATTTATGTATGTGTTTATTTGTTTTTAGTTTATGCTTCCTTTAAGTACAATGGCTCTCTTCCGAATTCTCTAACTTGTATTCCGGGACGCACCTCCTCACCTTCCTTCTCCCCTCCCCCTCCCGTTCCCCTTCTCCCTCCCCCCCTCCCCACAAGATGTTTAACTTCTTAAAGGAGATCAGGATGTTTAACACGATATTGAAATATCAAATTTGAAATGACTTGAGCTTTTCAGAACTTTCCATTCAGAGCGATAGACCTACGTGGATGTACATTTTAAGCATGAAAGGCCTGTCAAGTGAACTGAGAACGGAAAACAAACTTTAACCGGTCCCGGATAGCCATACATTGGTTGAAAAGACGCTAGAAAAAACAACAATAACCAGCCAACCATCCCCACCATGTTTTTTTCCAGTCGCCGTGTCCCTGGGCTGCTGGACCAACGAACCGTCCAGCTTTGCCATCCCGTCGGTGGAGGGTTTGTTTCCCAAAGTCAACGACAGCTACCACTTTCGCGTGGCCGCATTACGACGCTGTGCCGACGTGGCCACATCCACGGGGAGCTTGGTGTTTGCTCTGCAGAACGGAGGACAGTGTCTGACGGCCCCCGACGCTCAGATCACCTTCAGCACGTACGGTCCGTCTGGCGGCTGCGGGAACAGCGGAAAAGGGGGCGCTAACGCAATGAACGTGTACTCCTTCAACAAAGGTAGGAGTCGAGACATGAAACCAAATGCTAATAGACGAGTTCCGGAAATAGATCTGTCTGCATGGTTTGTGTGGGTTGTGAGAGAGTGAACAGTCTTCAATCAATCAATGAGTCTTATATCGCGCATATTCCGTGGGTACAGTTCTAGGCGCTCTGCAGTGATGCCGTGTGAGATGAAATTTTATACGGCCAGTAGATTGCAGCCATTTCGGCGCATATTTACCTTTCACGACCTATTATTCCAAGTCACACGGGTATAGGTAGACAATTATTAACTGTGCCTAAGCAATTTTGCCAGGAAAGACCCTTTTGTCAATCGTGGGATCTTTAACGTGCACACCCAATGTAGTGTACACGGGGGGAGGTTCGGACACCGAAGAGAGTCTGCACACAAAGTTGACTCTGTGAAATAAATTTCCGCCGAACCTGGGATCGAACTCACGCTGACAGCGGCCAACTGAATACAAATCCAGCGCGCTACCAACTGAGCTATATCCCCGCCCAAGTCTTGCTTATAGTGAGGCAAGCTTTCTCGACATGCTCATTGTCCTCGGTTTTTGTGTGGTCCTGGACACAACCTTCGGTTTGTTTGTTTGTTTGTTTGCTTAACGCCCAGCCGACCACGAAGGGCCATATCAGGGCGGTGCTGCTTTGACATATAACGTGCGCCACACATAAGACAGAAGTCACAGCACAGGCTTCATATGTCTCACCCAGTCACATTATTCTGACACCGGACCAACCAGTCCTAGCACTAACCCCATAGTGCCAGACGCTAGGCGGAGCAGCCACTAGATTGCCAATTTTAAAGTCTTAGGTATGACCCGGCCGGGGTTCGAACCCACGACCTCCCGATCACGGGGCGGACGCCTTACCACTAGGCCAACCGTGCCGGTACACAACCTTCGGTAGAGACTGGCCTATAATGTCACGTGGGTAAGTTTGCTTCAAGAAAACCAAGAGTATTCACTCTTTCACAACCCATACAAAGCCGACAGAGTTATTTCCGAACATCGTCTAATCTATGAACATGATAATTTTTCTTTAACGAAAATGAGGCACAAATACCAATGCTTTATACATGGGTGGGATTCTTCTAGTATATGCCGGAAATCCGGATTCGATTAAGGCCTTTTTTTTCTCTCTCTTTTTGTTGTTGTTGTTGTTGTTGTTGTTTGGTTGAGATTGGTTCGTCTGGTTCTTCAGGATTCGTGACATTTTTCAGTCCCACCCATGTTTAAACGCTATGAATGTGTACTCCTTCAATAAAAGTGAATTGTGAAACCACATTTATAAAGGAACGATCGAGGGAGGAAGGGGGGGGGGTTATTGCAGTGCATCGCGCTGTTATTCCTTTGATGTCGGTAAGGGGCAAATTATACCTGCCCAGAGTCAGCGGCACTGCAGATTATTGAGGTTATTCTTTTTTTTCCCCAGCCCGCTACACGTTGTGTGAAAAGAAAACAGGCCAAGTACTCGTCATAATCCCTATCGCAGCATGCAGCGCCGCTGACTCTGCACAGGTATAATTTGCCCCTAAAATGTACACAATTTCGGGAACAGTAAGTCATGAATGCAAGATGCGTAAGAAAAGGGAGCTAAACCTATGTTTCCATCTCAACAGATATTGATGGCGGCTGGGGCCTGTGGACGGACTGGGGTCAATGCACAAGATCTTGTGGTGGCGGCCGGAAGTACCACTACCGGAAGTGTGACAGCCCGACACCCATCGGCAACGGTCAACCCTGTCAAGGTCGCGACCAGGAGTACACTTCATGTAACAATAAAGACTGCCAAGGTAGGAATTGAAGTAGGGAAGTCCCCCGAAAGCGGCGTATGGCTGCCTGAATGGCGGGGTAAAAACAGTCATGCACGTAAAACCAACTCGTGCAAAAAACATGAGTGAGCGTAGGAGTTTTAGCCCATGAACGAAGAAAAAGAAGAACAGGGAATGAATGTTTGCCTATACCAGAAGATTACTTGCGAGTATTATTTCATAAGATGTCCAAATGATCGCATACTAATACTTCAACATTGTGGCCTTATATATCTCTCATCTGAAGATAAACAAAATTATTGCTAGGCTCTGATATAAATTCACTAACGAATCCCTTCAGAGTGTTTAGCTTTGAACATCTTCCATGAAAAAACAATCACAGGTGGGGGTTTTCCGTTGTTGTTGTTGCTGTTCTTTATTGAGCCATATATCTTTTAAAAAGAAAATTATTTTGTTTGCTTCTGGTATGATTTCAGTGGCTTCTGGCTGTGGAGTGAAATACCACATTGGTGCCGCGGGTACCTCGGGTTTCATCAACGTTCTAAACTACGAAAACTACATGACGTGTGAATACGTCATTCATTCCGGCGACGATGACGTCACCGTGTCTATCTCCGTTACCCGCATGGGTATTGAACCTTCTGTGGGCTGTATATACGATGCGCTTACGGTACGTTGATCGTTTCAATTTTAGTGTCGTTAAGTAGGAGATGAGCTTCGCAAATTCATTGTGCACTCGTGGTGAAAACTATGCAGGCAGACGAAGAGAGAGAGAGGGGGGGGGGGGGGGCAGTCAGAGGGATGGAGGGGTGGAGGCAGGAAGTATCTTTGAGAGAGAGAGAGAGAGAGAAAGAGAGAGAGAGAGACTGAGACTGAGAGAGAGAGAGAGACAGAGAAAGAGAGAGAGAGAGAGACTATGTTTGTCTGTCTGCCTGTGGGGATGGGGATTTCCTCTGTGTCTGTCTGCCTGACTTTTCGTCTGTCTGTCTATCTGTGTCTGTCTCCTCCCTCTCTCTCTCTCTCTCTCTCTCTCTCTCTCTCTCTCTCATTCTTACTTCTCCCTCTCTATCTACCCTCCCCCCCCCCCCCATCAATACCCAGTCTTTCTCTCTTTCTATATTTGTTCACGCGAAGTGCATTTACACAATAATTGCGTAAAGCATACCTTATTGTTTTGCAGATGTACGATGGAGCCAACGATACAGATGGACAGTTAATCGGTGCTTTTTGCGGCCATTCCCCCCTCCCTCGTCTACAATCGTCTGGTCCAGCCCTCTACATCAAGTTCAACTCGGACTCTACCACTACCGGGACGGGGTTTACCCTGCAGTTCGTCATCAACAGCAAGACGCGTAAATATTGGGCATACGGTAGTAGTTAGACAACAATGTGTGTGCGTGCGTGTGTGCGTGTGTGTGTGTGTGTGTGTGTGAGTGTGTGTTTGTGTGTGTGTGTGTGTGTGTGTGTGTGTGTGTGTGTGTGTTCAAGTTGTGTGTGTGTGTGTGTTCGGTTCACAGGTTTCTTATTTGAGATGAACACGGGTCAACTGTATGACTCCGATGGTAATCATGCCCCTTCCCCTCCCTCCCTCCCTCCCCCCACCCCTAACCTCCTCCCACTGTCGTGACAAGTAAAAGAACTCGGTAACTTAGCCACAAGTGTAGGTACCTAATGACACCTAAACACGCACGCACACACGCGACTCTTCTTGCTTGTAGCTTTCAACAGGTAGGAAGCGACCCGATTTACGAATTCCACAAATAACTCTGTTGGTTATTTTCTTGGTTATGGAAGAGTTGCTTTTCTTCGGAAAAAGTGAGGCAAACGAACCCATATGACAGTAAGCGGCAAGTCTCCACGCGTGGTCGGCGATCTGTACACCGAGGGGCACGATCACATCAGCGACACCGATAGTCAGCTCCGATGTGCGCATGCGTAGCATTGAGCGGGCAGTGAAAAACACAAATCGGAGCTAATACGTAGTCACTGGGATGTCAGCCGTTAGCATGATTTCACTGGCACGGATCGCCGACCACGTATTGAGACAGGTACGTCACTCGCTAGTAATTGGTCTACAGTATCACGTTTTGTTTACCCCGGTACTTTAAAGGGTAAGCAACTTTTCGAAAACTCACAAAACGTGACAAAGTTATTTCCGAACATCGTCTATTTCCCGTCAATGGTATAATAAAATATGAAAGGAAATATAATGATAAAAGCGACGTTTTCAACCACAGGAATGGCTTGCACACAGCCAATCAAACCCTATCACGGATCGTTCACGGGAAGCAACTTCGTCGGTGACACGGTTGTCTTCTCCTGTAACCCTGGCAACCACATTGTTGGCCAATCAGTGCTTCGCTGCGTGGATCAGCCCGGGATGGCGGTATGGACAGACAAGTTTCCTCTCTGCTATCCGGGACGTCGAAGACGAGGTGTGTTGATTGTTGACTTTATTTCAGATCTTGAACAAAAACACGCACACACACACACACACACACACACACACACACACACACACACACACACACACACACACACACAGAAAAAAGTGCGCGTGAACTAATATTAGTCGGAAGAAGTTTACAAAGAGCGAAGTTGATCTTGACCAAACAAAGCATCCTTCACCACCCCAAAATAAGACTGAGGTTCGGGGTTCGAATCCTGGCTGCGTAAGTGTTGGTTGGTTGCTTGGTTGGCTGCTTTGTTGGCTGCTTGGTTGACCGCTTGGTTGGCTGCTTGGTTGGCTGCTTGGTTGGCTGCTTGGTTGGCTGCTTGGTTGGCTGCTTGGCTGGTTGTTGATGTGTGTGTTACCCACAAAGCACAAAACCAAATACCTACGAAAAGCTCCTGTAATCAATATCAGAGTTTAGTTGAATTGACCACGAAGATAATCAGCACAGCATGCATTCTTCCGAAAAGGGAGTATGGCTGCCTAAATGGTGGGGGAAACGGACATATACCCCAAATCCCAGTGGAACTAAAAAAACAAAAACAATTTAAAACACACACACACACACACACACACACACACACACACACACACACACACACACACACACACATACACAGAGAAAACAGTGCGCGTGAGAGCTGAAGCCCACGAGAAATAAGAATTTCAATATCTTATATACAATGTTGACAAATCACTTTAAAACTAGCCGGTCAATTTCGCGATCAAGTCGGGTCTGGGTCATTTTACGAGAAATGTCCCAATAATTGGAGACTTTGTACAATACATAAATACCCCCCCCCCCCCTCTCTCTCTCTCTCTCTCTCTCTCTCATTCTCTCTCTCTATTTCCCCCTATCTCTATTTCCTCTCTCTCTCTCTCTCTCTCTCTCTCTCTCTCTCTCTCTCTCTCTCTCTCTCCCTCCCTCCTCCCGACATCGGCATATTATGCTGATGGTGGTGGTGCCGGACGACAATGACGTTGATACTCGACAACGATGATGTCGCTGCTGCAGCTCCTGCTACTGCTGCTGCTGCTGCTGCTGCTGCTGCAGCTGATGATGATGATGATGACCGCGAACATGCTCTTATATCGTTTGTAATACATGTACAAACCTTGACACACGAGTTTCTGTTTTAAACACAGGTATTGCAAATGAGGTCAGAACAAAGTGTTCCTTTGAGGGCAACTTGTGCGGCTTCCGCCATGATGGTGACGTCAGGCGACGCTGGAGTATAGTCAAGGGGGACAACTCGTCTGCTCTTCACCGTCAGCGACCCCTAGCCGACCACTCTGGCTCTGAGCAAGGTAGATAACCGTGGAACCCCCCTTTTAAGCCCGCCAAAATTCTGCAAGGACACTCTAGGACCAGCCGAAGTGTCCTCACATAACATTGCAGGAAAGGTCTAATTGTATCAAGATAATAGACAAGGGACAACAGCAGATGACCTTTCTTGAGAGGTGTCCTCTCTTCGGGAGTGCCTGACATCGCCGGTAACACTCTACACGAAACAATGAAGTTATTGATAGATCCACAAACGATGCTGGTGGGAGCAAATGAAACGATTATTACAATGGATTTATCTGGAACAATTTTCTAGTTAGAGGTACAGTTCTCAGGACTACAGTAGTTTTGCGAACACACTGATGCTTTATGAAAAAAGAATACGGCAAATCTAAGTGCATTTTGTGATTGACTGGATTCATGTTCTTTGAAAATAACACATTTGCATGACTGTTTCTGTTCGTGGAATCGAATCGAGTTCGACTGGAACCACATATTTAAAAAAAAAATACGTTTGCAGGAAACTTCCTGTACGTGGAATCGAATCGGGCTTGGCGCCCATACGACTCTACTCGCGTCACTTCACAGCGCTACGTCATTGATGACATCACTCCACACTGCCTCCATTTCTGGTACCGTGTCCATGGCAACGACCTCGTGCCCTTGCACGTGTTGCAGCATGACGACGACGATGTGGAGAAAATCGCCAGGACGTTTGAAGGAGAATCACAGGGAGAGTGGAAAGAGGCGAGGGTGGACCTGCAACCCAAGTCTTCTATACAGGTAAATAGACGATGCTCGGAAATAACTCTGTCGGGTTCGTATGGGTTGTGAAAGGCTACTAAAGGGGAGGGGGGGCTTAACGTCACCTAATAGGGTCGACGTGTATGTAATAATATGCTAAAACCAGGTTGTGATAGATGCTGTGCTAACTTTGTTTTTCTGTCCCCAGAACTAGAGTCTATTCGGGACATGACGTGGTTATATGCTAAGAAAAAGATAGAGTGAATACTGTTGCTTTAATAGGGTCAAACTTTCCCACGTGACATTATTGGCCAATCACTATCGAGGGGTGTGTCGGAAACACGTGACAAGGAGCACGCGAGGAAAGAGTTATTTCCGGAGATCGTCTCGCCGCCCGGAAATACAAATTTTGCATTTCTGAGATTGTTGGCATGCCATATCGCCAGGGCAAGAGGCATAACCTCGCAAAGTCTTAAACACTTCCTTGTACAAATAGGAGAGCTATTCCCAAAATACTTTCACTGTAAGTCAAGTTAATGAGTATCTTGCGGGAATACAAATACCGTAATTTGAGTTACGTCAACTGTATTGTTATTTTTTCACATTTGCCGCAAATACAAGTGTTGTATGTCGACTTACAGCTTTTGTATTGCGGATTTTGACCAAAACACTGCTAGAAATAGGCTTTCGTTCCTCACATACGATGATTGTAAATTTCTTCTTGGTAAAACAATTTATTCCCCCCTCTGCTTCTTTACCTCTGTAAACTTGTAGAGCTAGTTATTTTTCGATAATGACCCAGCAACCAAACAAATAACGAGCCAGCAACAGCCTGAATCCTCGATAGTGCAATGGGTTGAGAAGCTGTTCTGTTTTGGTACTACTTTTGCGACTGAAAAGTTCCGAACGCTCTATACGTACGAAGTATACATCTCTGGAGCAAACAATACAAACATACCGCGTTTAAATTAACAACTACAGGCCTGAACACATGAATCTCCATATAAAATCCATGAGTGTTGTTGTTTTCTGAATCTAGATCTGCCGTGCACAACCCGTTCATCACAAGCAAATTCCCAAGGCAAGTAACTCATACTCTAGCCGACAAGAGTAGTTCCCCTTCTTTTAACGCAGTTTCTTCGACAACACTGACTGCAATCCGACGGTCAGTTTTCAACAATATTTCATTTTATAAACAGATCACACGCAACCAAATGCACACACCTCATCAATTTAAACAACATAAAGCGGTTTCATACACTATTTTCCCCAGAAAACTGAACTTCATACAGTAATTAACGTTGGAACACGGGTGCAAAAGTTCGTCTGCTAGTCCCATTTGACGAAAGAACATTATCTCAAGCGATACTAAAACATAAACAGAACACACAATATCTGCCTTTACCGCCACAGCAGAATAAAAGCACATCTGTGTACTTGATTTTAGTCTAAAACAGGGAAACTGACAAGAAGTGTTAACAGAATGGAATGATTTGCACGGAACTATACAACCGCGCATTAATCGATCGCCTGCGCAGGTTGACTGGTTGAGTGATTCGGATTCGATCAAACTTTCGCACAAAAACTCCTGTTTTCTTTGAATAACTGAAGAAAGGGGGAATAAAGAGGTTACACACCTCGTCTCAGTGATTATTAAAAATAATGGTCTCAGTTCGCGGTCATGAAAAAGCTCGCTGAAGCTCGCATTTTTCATGATCCGCTAACTTCGACCATTATTTTTAATAATCACTGAGACTCGGCATGTAACCTCTACTTATTCCCCCCCTCTGCTTCTTTACCTCTGTAAACTTGTAGAGCTAGTTATTTTTCGATAATGACCCAGCAACCAAACAAATAACGAGCCAGCAACAGCCTGAATCCTCGATAGTGCAATGGGTTGAGAAGCTGTTCTGTTTCGGTACTACTTTTGCGACTGAAAAGTTCCGAACGCTCTATACGTACGAAGTATACATCTCTGGAGCAAACAATACAAACATACCGCATTTAAATTAACAACTACAGGCCTGAACACATGAATCTCCATATAAAATCCATGAGTTCGGTTGTTTTCTGAATCTAGATCTGCTGTGCACAAACCGTTCATCACAAGCGAATTCCCAAGGCAAGTAACTCATACTCTAGCGACAAGAGTAGTTCCCCTTCTTTTAACGCAGTATCTTCGACAACACTGACTGCAATCCGACGGTCAGTTTTCAACAATATTTCATTTTATAAACAGATCACACGCAACCAAATGCACACATCTCATCAATTTAAACAACATAAAGCGGTTTCATACACTAGTTTCCCCAGAAAACTGAACTTCATACAGTAATTAACGTTGGAACACGGGTGCAAAAGTTCGTCTGCTAGTCCCATTTGACGAAAGAACATTATCCTAAGATAATACTAAAACATAAACAGAACACACAATATCTGCCTTTACCGCCATAGCAGAATAACAGCATATCTGTGTACTTTATTTTAGTCCAAAACAGGGAAACTGACAAGAAGTGTTAACAGAATGGAATGATTTGCACGGAACTATACAACCGCGCATTAATCGATCGCCTGCGCAGGTTGACTGGTTGAGTGATTCGGATTCGATCAAACTTTCGCACAAAAACTCCTGTTTTCTTTGAATAACTGAAGAAAGGAGGAATAAAGAGGTTACACACCTCGTCTCAGTGATTATTAAAAATAATGGTCTCAGTTCGCGGTCATGAAAAAGCTCGCTGAAGCTCGCATTTTTCATGATCCGCTAACTTCGACCATTATTTTTAATAATCACTGAGACTCGGCATGTAACCTCTACGTAAAGTGCTTTGTGCTGATTTAATAACACACTTCTATTACTAAAACCTGCAATACAATTGCCGTAACTTCTGATTTCTGGTAAAGAGGTTCCTCTCAGTCTGGATACAAATGACGTATGTCGACTTACCTCAGTTGTATTTATGCCTATTTCTCAATACAATGACCGTAAGTTGACTTACGGCAGCATTATTTCCGACTTTTTGACCAAAAAAATCAACGTTCTCTTCAAAATGCATAAAATAGTCATTTTTCGAAAACCATTTATGACAGGGCAACTTACCGACTCCTAAGGATGATCAGTAAGAAAAATCAACAAATGTTGGGCAAATGAGACTGAAATAATCTCTCTTTTTTTTGTCTCCTGTAAAATTGGGTTTTTAGACATACGGCACTTGTATTTCCGGGCGGCGGTCTGTTATGGCGGAATACCTTGTGCCAAAAGTCTCAATTTCCAAGAACAGGTTGGTTTATTGTCGATTATGATTTGCAGTGTGCAGATCCTTAACCGACATCGCCTAAGGTATTATCGATTAAAATGTGTCTAGTTTAGTTCAAAAGTCAATGTACCCATAATTATGGTTATATTCATGAAGATTTCAAAAGTGTAACACTAAAGCCAAGACAAACACCGAGACAATGGGAATGTGGTCAAGTCCCGTTAGGATCAAATCCAAACCAGCGATAGGCAGTAATAGTGCGTTTACTCTTTGAGTATTAATTGTTATTTCATTCTCTCTTCTTTTGTTTTTTACCAGATTTCCTTTGAAGCGTCACTTGGGCAGCTGTTGGAAAGCTCTGCTGCTGTGGATGACGTCATCATCAAGAGAGGGCGCTGCCCATCATAAAGCTGAACAATGTGCCTTTGTTCAAATAAATTCCTCGTTTTCTCTTCTCTCTCTCTCTCTCTCTCTCTCTCTCTCTCTCTCTCTCTCTCTCTCTCTCTCTCTCTCTCTCTCTCTCTCTCTCTCTCTCTCTCTCTCTCTCTCTCTCTCTCTCTCTCTCTCTCTCTCGGGGCGGGGACGTAGCTCAGTTGGTAGCGCGCTGGCTTTGTAGCCAGTTGGTCGCTATCAGCGTTGGTTCGATCCCCACGTTCGGCGAGAGATTTATTTCTCGGAGTCAACTTTGTGCAGACTCTCTTCGGTGTCCGAACACCCCCGTGTGCACACATGCGCACGAAAAAGATCCCACGTTCACAGCGAAAGTCTCAGGGCTTGGAAAACACGAAGACACGCATGCATCATCTCTCGTCTCTGATTATCATGATCGCATTTCGATACTTTGACGAGACAAACCCAATGCTGGTGTGTCGAAGAAGACAGCCACAGCGGGCTTGTTCGAATCAAAGTATCACACCATATCTTCAGCGTATTACCAATACCTGTCCCAATATAGACCAGTTTGTCGAAGAGGACGTTAAACCCTAATAGTCAGTCAGTCTCTCTCTCTCTCTCTCTCTCTCTCTCTCTCTCTCTCTCTCTCTCTCTCTCCACTCTCTCTCTCTCTCTCTCTCACTTTCTCTCTCTCTCTCTCTCTCTCTCTCTCTCTCTCTCTCTCTCTCTCTCTCTCTCTCTCTCTCTCTCTCTCTCTCTCTCTCTCTCTCTCTCTCTCTCTCTCTCTCTCTCTCTCTCCAAATGCGAGAACTTGTTTTGTGTTCACTCTTTTCTTCCTTTGTTTTTGCATTATCATTTACTCGTCATTATTTGCTAATTGTCTTTATTATCTTTATGTCGGACAAATAATGCGTTTTTGTATTAAATACGCTGCTGTTCGTACGTACATGTTAAAATTAACCCATCCTTTTTACAACCTTCATTGTGCGTTATTTTTTCAGTTGAAATAATTTACATAGTCAACGCCTGCCTGACTTTCAATTGTTGGCAAACAATAAAAAATAGTTTATATAAACATCATTGTATAGTTGTGGTTTTTTTAAATTATCATATGTGTTTTATTGTACCTTACTCTTTTGTGTTGATTGTTTTTGTATGAGTGCAGTGGATCTTGGTGTATAGTGTGTTTGCTATAATCTACATATTGATTAATTAGCTGCGAAGTAAAATAAAACAAGTCGCGTAAGGCGAAATTACTACATTTAGTCAAGCTGTGGAACTCACAGAATGAAACTGAACGAAGTCCGCCGCTAGTGCAAAAGGCAGTGAAAGTGACGAGCCTGTTTGGCGCGGCAGCGGTTGCGCTGTGCGTCATAGCACGCTTTACTGTACCTCTCTTCGTTTTAACTTTCTGAGCGTGTTTTTAATCCAAACATATCATATCTATATGTTTTTGGAATCAGGAACTGACAAGAAATAAGATGAAATAGTTTTTGAATCGATTTCGGAAATTTAATTTTGATCATAATTTTTATATTTTTAATTTTCAGAGATTGTTTTTAATCCAAATATAACATATGTATATGTTTTTGGAATCAGAAAATGACGAAGAATAAGATGAAATTGTTTTTGGATCGTTTAATAAAAAAATAATTTTAATTAGAAGTTTCCGATTTTTAATGACCAAACTCACTCATTAGTTTTTAAGCCACCAAGCTGAAATGCAATACCAAACCCCGGCCTTTGTCGAAGATTGCTTTGCCAAAATTTCAATCAATTTAATTGAAAAATGAGGGTGTGACAGTGCCGCCTCAACTTTTACAAAAAGCCGGATATGACGTCATCAAAGGTATTTATCGAAAAAAAGAAAAAAACGTCCGGGGATATCATACCCAGGAACTCTCATGTAAAATTTCATAAAGATCGGCCCAGTAGTTTAGTCTGAATCGCTCTACACACACACACACACACACACACACGCACACATACACCACGACCCTCGTCTCGATTCCTCCCTCTATGTTAAAACATTTAGTCAAAACTTGACTAAATGTAATGAGAGAAATATTCTAAGAAAAGGCTTTTTGTTTTGCTTGAGTGTAGCTCGAAGCAGATGTGACACAGTACAGATGTGACACAGTACAGATGTGTACAGATGTGACACAGTACAGATGTGACACAGTACAGATGTGACACAGTGCAGATGTGACACAGTACAGATGTGACACAGTACAGATGTGACACAGTACAGATGTGACACAGTACAGATGTGACACAGTACAGATGTGACACAGTATAGATGTGACACAGTACAGATGTGACACAGTACAGATGTGACACAGTACAGATGTGACACAGTACAGATGTGACACAGTACAGATGTGACACAGTATAGATGTGACACAGTACAGATGTGACACAGTACAGATGTGACACAGTACAGATGTGACACAGTACAGATGCTAGTAGTAAAAAAGATACAGACAGAGTATCAGGATTACACGAGCTTATGTTAGTTTTGCATTTTGAAATTGAAATGCGACCGATAGCGAGCTTTCCCATATTTGGAGAAAAACAGCAACGATGAATAAAGATGGCGAAACCAAGAGTCTGTGTTATTTCTGGTATTGTTTACTAAAGTCTTTGAATTCTTCAATTTCTCTCCACCATCTGCAGCTATCAATCCAGCATCACTCATATAATTATTATAAATCAGACAGATGTCACACTCAATGAAACACCAAGTATACGGTTTCCGATCAGCTGGAAATTAGACGTTAGGAATTTTACTCTCAATTCTTTCTTTCTTTATTTGGTGTTTAACGTCGTTTTCAATACTCTCAATTGATCAACTCTAAATATTCTTAATTTCGTCGCAGAAGCAGACGCACGGACACATTCTGGCTCATGTTTGTTCCCGTCACACAAAACTGGCCGATTTTCTATCCGAAATCGCTTCGGAGCGTCGGTACTACTCTACCTTCCAAAACAACTGTCCCTGCGTCGCAAACTTCACGTTCATAACAACAGCTGTCGTCGTCTTCTTTGATACTCGGCGGCAAGCCTCGTGCACTATGCATTCCTTCTGAAATTCCTGTTTAGATGAGGATGTTAAAGGAAACATCGCTGGTTGAGGCGTTGAATCGATCGATATCACGTTCTCTTGCTTACAAGCGTATAACGTGTGTACGCATGCGCATAGAGACTTCGATCATCTTCCGGGTCAAAAAGGCTCGATTTGACGTCTAGGAAAGGTATGTCTACAGTGTATCGTTGCTCAAGAAGGATTCTTCGAGACAATGTATTGCTCAAATTAATGGTGATTTCAACGATAAAATGATGGGAGCTTAGGATTTTTAGATTAAAGGCACAGTAAGCCTCCCGTAAACCATCACAGATACTGTCAGGCTTTTAATTTTACACACAGTACAAACACCCTTCCATTTGAACGCTCACCAAACGGGAACATCCTAGGTGCCCTACGTAAAGAGCGAGCAATTTTCAAAGAATTTATTTTTGCGTGGTTTATCTTACCCCTGAGCCATCGTGAACCCGTGTGATCCAGTTTCCCTTTTTCACAATGCAGTCGTCAGTTTGTAATTTGAATGGGGCTCGCTGTGAGCTTATCTGCAATAGCACGTTATGTACCTCTGACTTTTCACGAAAAAAACGAATGTGATTCATAAGAACTGTAGCGATGGCTTTTGACTGCCTATAAACCGTCGTCTACTACGAAAATGACGACCTTGCGTGACCCTGCTTTCGGGCTTTTCAAACTTTCAAAACTTCGAATTGTACTGATCTTGTCTTGATGAAAAAAGAATTCTTTTATGATTTAAGAATGTTTGTGTAACAAGCTGAGAATTTATTATTTAGATTTTAAAAGTTAGGTCTGGCGCCAAAACGCACTACGGTCCGAATCATTCTGGGCCCGTATGCATGAACTAGAAGTAAGAAACACTGGAAGTAGAGGCCTCTTTTCGAAGTGGGAACTCCCGAAGTCAACTTTCTAACACTGTTCACAATGCATGAACTGACTTGAACGCCAAAGTAGTGACAGCGAGAGTATTAAGGTCAAGGTCGGGGAAATTGGGGGAATCCCTACTAATACGCATGCGCACGTTTCTATCAACATGGCAGTCAACGAAAATGGCAAGGCACGTGTGCTGCTCAAAAAGAAAGTAGACACGGAGGGGCGTTCTGCGCCTTTTTCAGATGGTGAAATTGCTGTACTCTTGACAGAAGTGTTTTACGAAAGAACGGTTATTCTGTCCAAATTTCAGAACAGTCTAACTGTTAAACATAAAGACGCTGTCTGGTCCAAAATTGCCAAAGAAGTGTCGGTCGCTCTCTCTCTCTCTCTCTCTCTCTCTCTCTCTCTCTCTCTCTCTCTCTCTCTCTCTCTCTCTCTCTCTCTCTCTCTCTCTCTCTCTCTCTCTCTCTCTCTCTCTCTCTCTCTCTCTCTCTCTCTCTCTCTCTCTCTCTCTCTCTCTTACGACACACGGACACGTACACTCATGCACATACTGACACTATGACACAAGTGACACTGACAGCACACATAAACACACACACACACTGCACACACACACACACGCGCGCGCTCGCGCACACACATATACACACACACACGCACCCATACACGCACGCACACAGTCACAAACAAATAACCACACACTCACTCTCTCTCACTTTCTCTCATTCTCTCTCAATCTACACTCATACACACACTGAAACTATGACACAAGTGACACGTCACACACACACACACATATGACACCCACACACACACATACACAAGCACACATACTCACCGTAGTGACACACATAATTATACACACGCGCGTACAGTTGAAAGTCAAGACATGATATGATTTTTTCAAAGCATAGGAAGGTTTCTTTTGCAAATGAATAATATTAACACAGAGGCAAAACGTTTTTGCAGCCGGAATGCAATTGCGGAGGCTTAAAAAGGAAAAGATTAATAAAAAAAATATATAGCTCCTGGCGGAACTTGAACCCGGAGCGAATGAACGAGAGTCCGGAACCGTTACCACTGCACTATGTTACTCGTGTAGAATAGAGGCATGATGAAAAAAGGCATTCTGAGTTATTCAGTCGTGCTGGTTTGAAAGCTCGCCACCTTCGCCGAATGACTCGAGCACGTTTTTTTCGGTCAGTAACTGATCGAACTGTCGCTTTTGAGTCACTCTGTTTTAAGCATTTCACCTAAATTAAACAAGAATGTCACAGTCCGTGTCTATGGTGCAAGGTAGGAGACCGTCTCATTGTAGCCAAGTTACGACAGTTGCTCGATTGACGCATTTCACGTCTTCGATATTGTGTCTGAGATCATTTCCCAATGAGCTGCCTTTAAAAACGGTATGTCCTGCAATTGTAGTATGCGCTGGAGGTTTCTTTTGGATGGGTAAGGACCCTTGAGATGCGATATCGTCGTATAATTATGTCAAGCGAGAGGCCCTTGACATTGGAAGTGGGAACTTCGAAAGCAAAGTTGCCAGCTACTCGGTATGCACGAGCTAAATTGAACGCCGAAGTAGTGGCTTCGAGAGTTCTGAGGTCAAGGTCGAGAAAATTGGGGGAATCCCAATTAGTGCGCATGCGTTTGTAAACGGTAGGCTTGGTGACCAGAAGAAACGAATCTCATCGCGAGTTCGTAAATGGGCAAACGTTGATCGCGCTGTAGCTTTTACTATAATTGTTTTTAAATGGTTGAACGAAAGCTGTGATAATTGTCCTTAAATAGAATGACTGTCTATAATAATGATTTCGTTGACCAGAATGTTGGGGACAATAAAAAAAGGTTGTTTATGTGGTAGCGAAGTCGGTTAACTTAAAACTCTTTTTGTAGTGTTTTTTTAATGATTGTGTATCGGTAAAACTGCTGGACAAAAATAGTTTGGTCAGAGCGAATGTTTGTGTTACTGGTAAATTTAAAAAGGCAGAACTCCATTTTTTGGGAATCAAGATATAAGGTGTAGTGAAAAGAAGATAAGTTCAGCGAATTTCATATTATTTGAGAAAATGTGTGTCCGAATTTTTAAAACAGAAAAATTGTTGTACTTAGGTGTTTGTAAATTACGTTTGTCCTCGTTAATTGTGAAGAGGATGTATGTTTATATAAAGTTCAAAGTCAAGATTGGATTTTTGTAGCCTACGTGCGTGTGTGCATGTGTATTAGACATAATACATAGACATAGAGCACTTCAATCTCAATTACGATAAACTCGGGTGTGGTGAATCACAATAAACAGCATAAAACGTAAGAACATGAATAAAATATCAAGGCGCAAATATAGTCAGCTCATCATAGTGTGGGGAGTGGGTACACACACACACACACACACACACATACACACACACACACACACCGTCGAACACACACACATAACGTCGAACACACACACACACACACACACACACACACACACACACACACACACACACCGTCGAACACACACACACACCGTCGAACACACACACACCGTCGAACACACACATAACATCGAAAACAAACACACACACACACACACACACACACAAACACACACACACAAACACACACACACACACAAACACACACACAAACACACACACACACACACACACACACACACGGCACGCGCGAACACGCAAACAAACGTATGAAGGAACAGACGCACAATTATACCCGCACACACGCACACACAGGCAGACAGCGGGCATACACACACACACACACACACACACACACACACACACACACACACACACACACACACACACACAGATAAAGCAATGACAAAAAAAATAGCAGAAACTTAGACTTCAACACTCGAACACACACACACACACACACGCACACAAACACACGCACACACGCACACAAACACACACACACACGCACACACACTCACACATGCACACAATGATGCCCATTTTCATAGAAACACAGTAACCCCCTCGTATAAGCGGGAATGAAAGAGTGGTGGCCAATGACCCAGAACAAACAAAAGTCAAAGCTGGCAACTCAGGTTTGTATTCAGGGAAATTTGCACGAAATGCATGCAGAAGATACGACTTTTCCCTCTATTTTCTCTCTTTGGGAGCGTCAGCTCGGTTTGACATGAAAAACTGAAGAAAAGCCCTGCCTTTTTGCACTGAGAAACTGTGGAAGTAGCGTGTTTACTACTGGGTCTGGCTGTAGTACATTTACCCTCATTTACTTCCTCGTTAGCTTCCAAAGTAAACTCTTTTTTCGTCCCATGCATGCGAAAGTGAGGATGTACTTCCGATGTCACTCAAAACTTTAGAAGTAGTCGCAAAATACCCTGAGTTACTTCCTCGCTTTGCTTCGAGGTAATCCCTTTTTCCGGCCCATGCATACGAAAGTGAGGCAAGTACTTCCGATGTCACTCAAAACTTCGGGAGTTGTCGCGAACTTCCCCCATAAGCATACGGGCCCTGATAATCATCGCTCCACGGCTATCGCCAGGAAGGGAAGTAACTCATTTTTGACCTGAGTTCAGGATGGGTCCGATTGAGAAGGAGACAATCCGAAAAATTATTTCTTTGAAAATTGCTCGCTCTTTACGTAGGGCACCTAGGATGTTCAGGTTCGGTGAGTGTTCAAATGGAAGCGTGTTTGTACTGTGTGTAAAAGCCTGACAGTATCTGTGATGGTTTACGGGAGGCTTACTGTCCGGGCGTGATTTCCGGTATCATAACAGCCGTCCAGCACCAAAACGAGGCGCCATTGTTGTAGCAGCCCAAGTCCACGAAAATAAATTCTTTGAAAATTTCTCACGCTCGACAGAAAGCAGCCAGGATGTTTCCGTTCGGTGAGCGTTCAAATGGAAGTACATGCTTGTACTGTATGTAGACGCTCGGGGAGCTCTGTGATTTTTTTTCATTTTCATTTCATTTTCATTACTTTATTGTCCCATCGCTGGGAAATTCGGGTCGCTTCCTCCCAGTGGAAAGCTAGCAGCAACGGAGTCGCGCTACCCAGGTGTCTGCGTGTTTAGGTGTATTCAGCCACCTGCACTTATGGCAGAATGACCAAGGTCTTTTACGTGCCATTGTGATGACACGGGGGTGGGACATGTCTTCCGTCTCTGGGTCTGCACATAAAGTTGACCCGTGTCCGTCCCGGCCCGAATTCGAACCTGCGACCTTCCGATCACAAGTCCAGTGCTCTACCAACTGAGCTACCGGGCCCCCGGTGTGTGTGTGTGTGTGTGCGCGCGCTGCGCGTGATGGTTTACGGGAGGCTTACTGTGCCTTTAATCTATGTACACACAAATACACACACACGCGCGCGCGCGCACACACACACACACACGCACGCAGACACACACGCACGCACGCACGCACCCACCCACGCACGTACACACACACACACACACACGCGCGCGCGCGCGCACACACACACACACACATACTCTGCACTTCCTATCAATTCCCAATCTGCCGAAATACATTTCGTCAAATGAATGTCAAATGAATATTGACTAAATCCTAAAATTTAGGCTTGAACTAACAAACTACACCTCCCCCCCCCCCCTCCCACCCCGTCCACTCCCACGCACCTAAAACTAAATTGAGTCCGCATTAAAACGAAACCTTCGCTCTTTTTTCGATCAGGCAACATGGTTAACGCCTCCGCCTTTTCGATAGTTTTCGATAGTTTTCGTATTTAGCTCGTATATACATGTGCAACAAGCTGTTGATAACACTAATTGTTTCATATTATCTGAAACAGCATCCTGAACTCAGGTCAAAATGAGTTCAGCTCATTCTCTCCCTGACCGGACGCGACAGTCCTACGCGAATCTATCAAAACTAGGAATACAGAGTTATCTCCCATATGTTTTTCGCGAGCTCTGATCTAAATTTGAGATCAGTGTTCGCGAGACGAAAATGATTGCAGATTGGCCGACTTCGACAGTGATCTCCGTTCTGTTCTTCACAGTTATGATAAAGACATCGTTCTAAGGTAAAAAAAAAAAGTCGAAATTTTGGGACTGCTGCCGGAAGGAGACCGTATAATATATGGTTGCATCACTACAGAAAAAAATCGTCTGCTTCAGCGAACGCCGAAACCAAACGATTGATTATCACGTGACACTTTTGCCATATTTAGAGTTGTTTGCACAGTAAATACAGCCGCGAAATAATAGCTCCCTTGAAACTGTCTAACAAATCCTTTGTAATTTAACAATTACACAACACCATAAAAAATCATTATCGACGATCGCGAATCTGCTTATATCAATAATACATTACAAAAAGCTCTAAATATGTTAAAAAAAAAAATTAAAAAAAAATCGGTTTCCTTGCCAGACAAAGAAACTCATTACAAGGCATCCTGTCAGGGAGAGAATGAGCCGAACTCATTTTGACCTGAGTTCAGGATGCTGAAACAGCTGCTGCCGTGACTAGCGCCCATGGCTATGAATTCATTAATCAAGCGTATGACGGCTTTCGTTCGTGTCATCCAACGGCAGAGAGCAGCAGAATGATTTTTTATTTTTCTCTTTATCACAATCGTGCTGGGTGCGCAAACACATACTGCTCTAGGCAAAAGTGTACGAGAGATATTCACGAACAGGAGCGCTTCACAGTCAGAATGACGGGACAGGCTTTATGAATGTGCAGAGGATTTTTCATTTCGTAAGTTTTGTTGTTTGCATCGTTGGATAATTCAAGGCTCTTGTTGTAGTTGTTGTTATAGTTCAAATTAGTGGTGGTGGTGTTTTTGGTGGTGGTGGCGGTGAATGTGGTGGTGTGTGGTGTCGTCGTCCTTGTTCTTGTTGGTAGTGGAGGTACTGTTTTCGTCGTCGTCGTCGTCGTCGTTGTTGTTGTTGCTTGCCGCCGTGGTGGTGGTGGTGTTGTCGTCGTCGTTGTCGTTTGTCTCATTGCTGTCGTTGTTTCTCTTGTTTGCGGGGGTGGCAATCTGCCAAATAAACCAGGTGTGAGGGTTGCTGCTATTGAGAATGGATATCAAAATGTTCGTACTTCTTTCATCCTGTACGTGGTATAACTTCCACCAGGATAATTAGTGAGAGTGTTGTTGTTGTTGTTGTTGTTGTTGTTGTTGTTGTTGTTGTTGTTGTTCCTGTTGCTGTTGTTCCTGTTGCTGTTGCCGTTGCCGTCGCGATATAACCTTCGTGGTTGAAAACGACGTTAAACACCAAAGAAAGAAAGAAAGATGTTGCTGTTGTTGTTTTTGTTGGTGTTGTGTTGTGTTGTGTTGTGTTGTGTTGTGTTGTGTTGTTGTTGTTGTCGTCGTCATAGTCATCGTTGTTGTTGTTGTTGTTGTTGTTGTTGTTCTTCTTCTTCTTCTTCTTCTTCTTCTTCTTCTTCTTCTTCTTCTTCTTCTTCTTCTTCTTCTGCTTCTTCTTATTATTATTATTATTATTACGGTTGTTTTGGGCCTGCCGGCAACATCTTTCGATTTGTATTGTATCACTGAAAAGAAATCTATACTATGGTATACCCATGGGCAATGATCTCGTTACCTGAATTAAATAACGGAAGGATTTAGGCGTTGCTGTTTTCCCCGCTCGAGGTGATTCTTAGGTCTGATTATATCTCAAGAGCAAATAGATGTGTCCCAACTGCTGAGGAGTTGATTATCAGGATTGTATATCTTATTCAAGCCCAAACGACATTACATATGCTTCGAACAATTTTTTCCAAAATATTCACAAGTAGTTTGCACGGGAGATGTATCGATTAAGTTGTTTGTTATCAACCAATCAGTATATCTTGCGATGTGTAATAAGAGGTGGGTTTTTCTAATAGCATTTCTTCTTCTTTTTCTTCTTCGTTCATGGGCTGAAACTCCCACGTTCACTAATGTTTTTGCACGTGTATGACCGTTTTTACCCCGCCATTCAGGCAGCCATACGCCGCTTTCGGGGGAAGCATGCTGGGTATTTTCGTGTTTCTAAAACCCACCGAACTCTGACATGGATAACAGGATCTTTTCCGTGCGCACTTGGTCAGTGCTTGCATGCAAAATGAAGGGTTTCATATCAGTTGAGCTGTGTTTTGCTGAAAAACAACGTGCAAAGGCTGAGAAATATAGGTTTAAACACGTTCTGTTTCTCGTGACAGGTTGCGTCATGCTCACCCATTCTATAATACAGTGTTCTAGGTGATAGAACGTGTAGCAAAGACCTGTACGCCTACGTGAAGATATTGCGTCACCCGTGCCTCACTTTTTTTCAACAATGTTCCAAATGCATACGTTGTTTTGTTCCCACCAAGAAAACAGATCTTGGCAAACGCGTGACGTAAAACTACGTAGATTTACCCGTACACGTTCCCGTACACGTGCTGAAAAGTTCCATACCTAGACCTGTCTATCTTTTCCACACACTGAACAATAGTAGACTTCCCAAAATGAGTCAAATCAGGTTCCCAGTCGACACAGAATCGTCTGGTAGTCAACGGCACGGTGATTCCCCCTTATTCATTAGAACCCCCGCCTGGCCAGCCTCTGTGCCCTTGCCTCATTTAATTAAAGCCTCACGCGTAAGAAAAAAAGAAAAGAAAAAAACAACAGATTACATTAACATTAAATATGTTTGTGTGTATCATGCTGACAACAACAACAAATATAAAAAGCATCACATCAACCACACATGTCAATAAACATAGGTCCACGTTAAAAACTTTTTTTTTTTAAAGCCTCACCCGTTTGTACACAAGGATCAGCCCTGAACTTGGACGCATGCCAAATATCGAGAGTCGGTGTAACACGAGAAAATTACTCCCACAAGAATTTTACTCCGGAGTAAAATTTCGTAAGAAACTTGTAATCCCTTTACGAAAACATTACTTTCCCAAAACCAGAGACAAACGTACTCCCCTGACAAATAGATAACGAATAAATTACTCCACCACGATAGGTTCCCGAGCAAAAATTTCGTACGAAGCTTTTACTCAGGGGAGTAAAGATTTGGGGAGTTAAAATTTCGTGGAGGGAGTAATTTTTTCGTTCCTTGTGGAGTTCTTTTTTCGTACGAGACTTTTACTGGGAGTAAACATTTCGTACGAAATTTTTACTCCGGAGTCAATTTTTCGTTGAGTAAAAATGTCGTGTTACACCGGGAACTTTTTTGTACAACATGAGAATACAGACATTTTTGTGGAGTGAATTTTAATTGACACCACTGTTTTACCAGCTGGCTTTCATTCACTAAGCCAATATAATCAAACAACTCACACTCTGCGCAAAACAGCAGGTACGCTATTGATTTTTGGAATGTGTCTAAGTGACAGGATGCGTGTATTCCGTTCAAAGGCCTCGGCACATCTGTGGCGCTGAACGTCATTTTATTTCAGTTCATTTTGATTTTTTTATCACATTGCTGTGGAATTCGGGACGCTTCGTCATTGGAAAAGTACATGTTGCGAAAATGGAGAAATTTGCGTTTTGAATGGAGAAATTTCCCCCCGAAATCGGCATATGCAGCCTGAATGGCTGGGTAAAAACGGTCATACACGTACAAATCCACTCGTACAAAAACATGAGTGAACGTGGGAGATTCAGCCTATGATCGAAGAAGAAGAAGGAGGTGAAATGGAGAAATTCGCGTTTTAAATGGAGTAATTCGTGTTTTTGGTGGTGAAGAGTATGATCATAAGCGATATATATACACCCCTATAGGCCTATATGCCCAATATACATCAGAAACAGAAACGTTAAACTTATATATTGCCACTGTGTAACCCCCCCCCCCCCTTTCACCCCCCCCCCCACCCCCCTCAAGACCCTCCCCCTCCTCCACCAGCACCTCCACCCCTCGTTTTTAAGATCAACCCTCCCTCCTTTTTTTTAAGGACCTTTTTCAAATGTTCCCTTCATAAGATCTATACATTTTCTCCATTTTAAAACACACTCCTTCTTTAAGGCCTTATTTTTATTTATTTTTTTTTTTTTAACGAACGAACCAACTTTATTTTTCGAGGGTAATGGAATAGATACAGCAAAGATCTTTTTTCATCCAGCCCTCGCCCAAGAGGGAATTAACTAAGCAGTGCATAATATTAAAGCAGAAGGCCTTATTTTTAGATGTGTTGTTAAGAGGGGTTCCACTGTCGTTAATAAACTAACACTGACAGTGACACGTATGACCGTTTTACACGTGTGATTACATTGAGTTGAATAAGCAGAAACAGATGGTCTAGATTGCTACATTGTTCCGGAGTCCCTGTCTGAGCGATCGAGAAGAAGAGAAGAAAGATTGCTACATTGAAAATATGCTCTGTATAGACATAGACCATTTTTGGTCTATGGTATAGATCAATAGTAGGGCATTTTTCCTGCTGAATGTCTACTACCTCTATCCCATCAAGGTTGTGAGATCATCGGAGTTGCAGGCAGAGTATCCAGAATTAGTAGTGGTTTTGTGCCTTTAAAAAAAAAGATAC
The DNA here is from genome assembly GCF_037325665.1 of Littorina saxatilis. Taxonomy (NCBI): domain Eukaryota; kingdom Metazoa; phylum Mollusca; class Gastropoda; order Littorinimorpha; family Littorinidae; genus Littorina; species Littorina saxatilis. The sequence continues at coordinate 13,635,239 of NC_090253.1, forward strand.
ATTGAAGTAATCGCGGTGAGTACACATCTGAATGCCTTCTCTTTGGAAAGAGTTTCAAAGTGAAAGACTGCGATAGACAGACCGACGGGTAAAAAGCATCGGCGTGACTCGTTATGTATTTATGTATCGTGCGTGCGTGCGGGCCGTGCTTGCATGCGTGTTATCGATCGTACGTGCGTCTGCGTTCAAAATTTTTTTTTGTTGAGTCTGTGTGTCTTTGTTTGTTTGTCTTTTTGTCAGTTTTTTGTCCTTGTGTCTGTGTCTGCCCGCCTGTCTGTCTGTCCGTCTTTCCGTCCGTCCGTCCGTCCGTCCGTCCGTACGTACGTACGTCTGTCTGTATTTCTGACTTTGTCTCTGACTTTATTCTTGTGTGTATCTGTGTTTGCCCCGAAATACTCCCAAGCAGTCCAGACAATGTTTTTAATGTTTAACCTTCATTTATTTGCAGTGAAACGGCAGCTACAAAATGCCTCTCAAATACACGGAGGAACAGAAACAAGAACAAAATGGCGACGTTGAAGGGGAGGCCACTTCATCGTTCACGGTGGAAGAAGCTATCGAGAAAATTGGCTTCGGGTGGTTACAACTCAGAATCTATCTTGTCTGCAAACTCATCGTGGTCAGTTTACTTAATTTTATGGTGTTTTTTTATTAGTTGTGTATATCTATACTAAGTCTTGTGACATGAACCATGTGTATATATATATTTCGCAAGCTCATAGTGGTAATGTTTAATGTTTTGATCGTCAACATTTTGTTTAGGTTTAGGTTTAGGTTTATTTACTTGTGTACTTGTGGCATGGGCCATGGGTTTACAAATCCGTGTCAAGCTTTTGTTTGTTCCATTTTGTGTGCAAGCTCAATATCGTTGTCTAACGGCAATTATTCTGCTAGTCAAAACAAATTGAGTTGTATTTGTAAACATGTGCAATGTGTGCATAAATCCGCGTTGTTGTTGTTGTTGTTGTTGTTGTTGTTGTTGTTGTTGTTGACTCCAACATTGAGTTGTTGTTGGTGGCTTGGGATTGTTGGTAAACTATGGGGGACAACTCTTTCAAATCCCAAACAAAAACCCGGCAGTTATTTCCGAATGTTGCGTCCCATCTAGTCAGCGGCGCTTTTCCGGAAATGACCTGCGCTTTGTTGGAATTCCAACTATGGCCGCCATTGTTGGAATTCCAACTTCGCGCTACGCGATTCTGGAAATGAACCGCGCGCAGAGTGAGAATTTTGCTCTTTCTTAGAATGCGATGATTAAATGATAATTGATGGACTACAATGATCAGCGTATGTTTAAAATATCAATAGTTGGTTGTAATAAAACAGATGCATTAGAAAAAATCATACCAACTGCTATTTTTCTTACTTACGAACCTTGGAAAAATAAACACTGACTTCAGTCGGACGTCGTTCTGAACAAACGATCGAGCACTTCAGTTTGCCATTTTAACTGGTGCTTGTGAAGTTTACCCTTACAATTTAAGTAACGTTGACAACACTCATGCGTAACTTAATTGTTGCTTGATTGTCTTCTTCTTCAATGTACTGTGTTAAAGTTGAAACAGTATAGTTGGTTTGGGTATGTGTGTGGCTATATTTATGCATCCCCCCCCTCCACACACACCCGCACACACACACCCCATCATCATCATGCCAAACATCTATGAATGTATATAGTTGGGTTCAGGGTAGGTATTTGGTAACTGTAAGTAGGAGTCAAGGGACCAGTTAACATTTAGTTTGGGTCAGTTTGCACAAAAATGTAACTTACTGAGTGGAAATTGTATTTGCACTTAATTCTTTTCTTTTATCTAAAAGTAAGTATGTTATATTATTGTGAAGTAAAATCCATTAACAAACTCGCTTGATAATTTCTGTGTATTCCGTAAACTTTTGCGTTCTTCAAGTTATATTTTATTGTCAATACAAAAGCCACCAACAGCATTCAGTATCAAATTCATTATGATATGCCGCCTGCATCTTAACAGGTTTATTGTTAACATTATTGACTGTTAACTCATTGTGACCGGCCATTCTTGTGTCATTGGGAACACCCAGTGTCACAGAAATTGAAGATGCATGTATGTATATGTCCCAAGTGTGTTCTATGAGAGAAAGATTATATTCAATAGCTATATATATGGGCAGAAGCGCAGAACAATTTTTTATTACTTGCTTGAGAATGTGTAAATACTGAGAACAAAATGACATATTTTTGTGTTCAACACTTTTTTCATCATTGGAAACAGTTTAAGTAATGGTTGTGAACAACTTGTCCTGGTGGCACAAGATCAACAGGAGGTACCATAATTTTCATACAGAGGGTGTAAGAATTTGAAAGGATTAAAGTCAGTTAATGCAAAAATTAGCACTAAATGTGTGCTTGTGTGCATATGTGAAAAACCTGGTAATATGATATATTTGAATACATCTCCAGTTTCAATGTACACAGTGTCTGCCTATCCCAATCATTATGATGCTAAGCAAGGTGTGTGTGTTTTTTTGTTTTTTTGGGGGGTACAAGGGATGCTCTTATATTTCTTTGGAACAACTGTGCTATGTTATATGTGCTACATTTTGTGTGCTTGATTGCATCATATAAGTTGAGTATGACTTTTCTTTGAATAATGCCTTTTGGTCTTTGATAAACAAAGGGAAGGAAGCACTAGCTGCCAATGCATACATTTCATGATTTGTTTAATTAAATTCACACACCACACAAGAGGTAGCTTTCTCAGAAGGAGAGAAGGTCACTTTTTTCAACCAAAGCAACAAAGCGAAGACCAAAACAGAGATCAATGAACTGAATTTATAAACAAACAGAATATGAAAACAAACTTATGACTGTGATTAATGGCTTTACACTACATGGGTGGGAGTCTGAATTTTGCCTGCGACTGAACTTTTTTTTTACTGCCGGGGTCCAAGGGCCGCCTAGGCCTTGGCGGATTGCAGGGGCAGCACGCAGCCAAAAACGAATTTTAGCATTTAAGGTGAGGATTAAGAAGCCTCGCCTGGCTTTAAAACGGAAAAAATAACAAGGTTGGTTCAGGTACTCAAACCATAACATCTTGTTAATTGAAGGGATTTATGCACGTTTTTAACACCTCACATGATTACAATTATATAAAAAAAATGTGTACGTCCCACATGCATTATGTTTCATTTGATTCACTCTGAATCACTTCTGTGTCTTCGTAGGAAAGCCGCATGAAATTATATATGTCATTATATTGAGACAAGAAAAGACAATTCATACATCATGATGCTTGAGGAGCAATGCACACACACACTCACACCCTAGGTCAAATGCTTGTCTTTGACCCCACAGTCTCACAGAAACACCAACACAAAGAAATCAGTGATGCAAATAAAAACTTTAATTCTCCCACACAAAAAACACATAAAATGTATGAGCACCAATGAACACACACACACCATTTCATTTGTATAGGTTACAACACGAGTGGTTTTTTATATGGCTTGTATTTCAGTCAAGACCCAGCGGATGAATATCATCGGGAGACACGAGCCTTTGGCGAGTGGCTCTCGATTGATATTCCCGCTGGGTCTTGACTGAAATACAAGCCATATAAAAAACCACGAGTGTTGTAATCTGTATATCCCATTCTACCATCAAACACAAAGTGTAGACTACTAGCGGCACTTTTGCGATCTGTGGAGTGTGAAACAGTGTTTTCAGCGAGACATGGCCTTTTTGCAACCTTAAACTAAGTGACCGTCGCTGAAAAAATAAAACGAATGAGTGCATCTATAAGTACGCGGTAACACTACTTTCAGACCGTTTAAAAGCGTTAAGTAAAGGTTCATAAGTTGCAAGAAAGTAATGAAGTCGTATAGAAATCCATTTAGTTGAAGCGCACAATTCTTTTGCGTTTCAGGTCGGCGGAACGGGGAAACCGGTTTGGCCCCCATTTGGCTTACTCGACTCGATTCAGAATCGATTCCACGTTGTTTTTTTCGAACGCATTATTATACAATTAGTCTTATTGACAGAGAAGCAAATTTTAGGGAACACATATGTAGATTTAACCATTTGCTCCCTATTTGAAATGTATCTACATGATAAACTGTTTTGCGAGTGTGTTTGCATGAACCTAAACTGGTATTGATGCGATGAAAACAGGACCCAAGTCTGTCACCGCCGCTTGATTGCATTTTGAAAGAATATGACTGGATTACGGAAAAATACACACATGTTAAGTTCTTAGATACCTTCATCGCCAATGTGGACTTACTGCAGAGCCAGGCAAAAGAGTAGACTTGCTCGCAAAACACGTGAAACAGCTGATGATAGCGAAGCCCAACCGTGCCAGGTAAGGACGGTCTGACAGATTCTCAAAAGTCGTCTGCTAACGAAGCAAGGGGAGGGTACTCGTGTTTTTGTTTTGGTTCGCTAGCATCTGGTTATCTTGTAAGTTGAATGTTCGTTTTTTCCCACCTGCATTGCTTTCATAATGAAAGAAACGTTTGCTTATTGCATCTCATACATCAGATCAGTTCTGAGATTCATTTTTGCGTGCAACTGATATGGTTTTCTGAGCCGTGCAATACGATTTTGGAACTTCATACAAATGTGTCACATTGTTCGGCGCGAGGTCAAAGGTCGGGAGCAAAGTAGTTCTTCGCCCAAATCGGAATCTGCACTATCATATATTTTTTTGAGTCCATGATGTATTTATTGAGCTATAAAAATACAACATATATACCCATACTGAAGTAACAGAGACAAAGAAGGGAGGTCATGGGATATAGTTTTATACACACAAAATGGAAAGGCAAATATCATTAGGCAAGTTTGTTGTTCACAAATACAGAGATACAAAAATTAGAAGATGGAATTCAGAAGAAATGTTCAAGGGTAACAAAATATTTTACGGTGCACAAAGCTTTCATACCCACAATAATGACATTATTCAGGATACAGCCTCAGTTGCCTTATTGATTAAAACAAAGTACGTTACTGCTTAGTTTGTTTGCATGAAAATGGATCGATGGCAAAGAAATCACAAAAGACTGCAAAACGTAACTTATAACACCACAATTATCACACAGCAGAGGCAAACCTTGGTAACTGGGGTCAAACGGTAACGCAAATCTCAAAAGTTACAGAAGATACTTGTTTGAACTTGACAGTCAAACACACAAAAAACTATACTTCAAGAAAATTACAACAACAAAAATTAGTGACATCATTATGATCACAAAGCAGAAGCAACTAGAAAATTGGGGTCAAACTGTTCAGCACTATAATGTCACAGAAGACACACTTTGAAATTGGCACACTGACCCAACAAATAGACAGCACTAATAAATTAATCACATCACAATGATCTCACAGCAGAAGCACTACTTGTAAACTGCAATCAAACTGTACAGCACATCTAAATGCCACAGTAGAACATGTCTGTTTAACACACACACACACAATTAAGAGATAGCACATAACAAATGAATCACATCTTAATGATCAGCAGAAGCACTACTTGTGAAATGGGGTCTACTGTACAGCACTACTTAAAACTCACATTCACAGGAGAACACCTCTGTAAAAACTTGGCACACCCACACACAAAAATAAACAGACGGCACAAAAAAACCTTAAAAATTACAAAACACATCCGTTTAAACTTTGCACAAGAAACCATAAGACAGACAGCAAAAATAAATGAATCACATCTTGATGCTCAGCAGAAGCACTACTTGTGAACTGGGGTCAAACTGTACAGCACTACTTAAAACTCACATTCACAGGAGAACACCTCTGTAAAAACTTGGCACACCCACACACAAAAATAAACAGACGGCACAAATATATTAATCACATCAAAATAATCACACAGCAAAAGCACTACTTGAAAACTGACGTCAAACTGTACAGCACAATTTAAAAATCATAAAATGCCTCTGTTTAAACTTTGCACAAGAATCCATAAGACAGACAGCAAAAATACATTAATCACATCTTGATGCTCAGCAGAAGCACTACTTGTAAACTGGCGTCAAACTGTACAGCACGACTAAAAAAATTACAAAACACATCCGTTTAAACTTTGCACAAGAAACCCAGTGCCATTATGAAACAACAACAACATGATTTTTGAAAACACATATACACATACGTTCTGGACACCCCCTGAATATGTTGATTTAAACATATGGAAAATGTAACAAAGTTGTGCAATGCAATAATGACACAACGCAGTGACCCCAAAATGTGACAGGGGTATCTCAAACTAGATTCATGTTGGCTATCAACTACAACTACCCTTGAAGTTTTCATAGTTACAAAGCTTAAGATTCAATAACATCTGAGATAACTTCAACGTTAAGTTTTATGAAACAAACATGACTGCATGCCCCCTGTGACCCCAAAACTTGACAAGGGTCAATCAAACTTAGGTCAAGTCTGGAGATTATCAAACACTAGAAGTATACAAGGTTTCAAACCTGTAGCTTCAAAAACATCTGATATAGCTTCAACGCACAAGTTTTAATCCAATGAAACGAACATGACCCCGCTGTGATGCCAAAATTTGAAGAGGGTCAACCAAACTGAGGTCACTTTGTAAGATCTTTCTTTATTTGGTGTTTTATGTTGTTGTCAACCACGAAGGTTATATCGCGACGGGGGAAGGGGGGAGATGGGATAGAGCCACTTGTCAATTGTTTCTTGTTCACAAAAGCACAAATCAAACATTTGCTCCAGGGGCTTGCAACGTAGTACAATATATTACCTTACTGGGAGAATGCAAGTTTCCAGTACAAAGGACTTTGTAAGATCATCGAACCCTAAATTTTTCAGAGGTCTATTATTATTATTATTATGAACATTTGTGCGCCTAATCTAAATATAGCCCTAGGCGCTTACAAAATATAAAATACATAGTGAACATTATACGAAACACAAATCGACAAGGACTCATACACTCACAGACAGGCGCACAGCGAGAACGCGACGCACTCACTCATACCAACTACAGGCACATGCATTCTAGACGGAAAAACAGTCGTAAATAAATAAATAAAGTATTGGATACATAAAGTTTGTTGAGAGAAGAAGAATAGAGCTGGAAAGGGAAGAAGAAGGAGAAAGAAAGAGACAGATCAAGGACCAGCAGGAGAGGGTGATGTGTGGTCATTAACGGACTAGTGAGGGAAGAGGTGTGTTTTGAGTGAGGTTTTGAATGATTGCATAGATGTGGAGTGCCTGAGTGAATGCGGGAGTTGGTTCCAGATGGATGGGGCCTGGTAGGAGAAGGTGCGCTGGCCATATGTTTTGGTGCGTGCTGATGGTATCCTAAAAAGGCGGGTGTCTGCGGAGGATCTTAGGGAGCGAGAGGGGGAGTAGACATCAAGAAGGTCAGAAAGATAGCTAGGGGACGATAGATCAAAGTTTCTGAAGCAGAGTGTGGAGATCTTGAACTGAATCCTCTGTTGAACAGGCAGCCAGTGTAGGGTTTGAAGAAGAGGGGTGATGTGGTCATGCTTGGAAGAACGAATGATGAGGCGGGCGGCATGATTCTGAACACGCTGAAGCTTTTCGATGATGTAGTTGGGAGAGCCAGATAGAATGGAATTGCAATAATCGAGTCGGGATAGGACAAAGGCGCAGAGCAGAGTTTTAGTGGCATCCTCAGTGAGGAGATGACGGATGGAGGAGATGCGGCGGATTTCAAAGAAGCAAGTGCGACAGACATTGGCAACATGCTGATGGAAGGACAGGGACTGGTCAAGAGTGACACCTAGGTTGCGGACAGCAGGAGAAAGAGCAATAGAAGAACCATTGAGATCGACAGACGAGGGAAGAGAAGGATGATTGAGATGTTTTTTAGGAGAGACAAGAATCATTTCGGTTTTCTCCTCATTAAGCTTCAGCTTATTCAGGTCCATCCACGCCTTGAGGTCGGTGATACAAGACTGGGTGGAGGCAATGAGGCGAGGGAGGTCAGAGATAGGTCCAGAGAGATAGAGTTGGTTGTCGTCGGAGAAGCTGTGGTGAGAGAGAAAGTGGTGAGCGGCAATTGAAGGGATGGGTTGGGTGTAAAGTCTAGCTTGAAAAACAACCAAGCTAACCTCAAATGTTAAGTTTTTTGGCCGGATATATGGATTGACACATGTATATGAATTCTTAGACTCGCCAATTACTCAGGTGAGTCAATAAGAGACGATTTGGAAAGAACAACAACATGATTTTTGAAAACACATACACACATACGTTCTGGACACCCCCTGAATATGTGCAGAGAAAAGTCTGTGAGTGAACATCATACAGCACTAATGAACAAATTGAGAAGGAAAAAACCCCATGCAGGTGGAAGGTAGAAGACATAAATCAACACTTCCTCATCAGTCCTTGCACACAACACACACAAAATGTACATCTTCTGCCGAGACCTCAGCTCTCGTCATCTCCACCCCAGCACAGTCAAAGTGGCACCAGGAGTGACATTTCTCACTCTGCACCCAGTCTGCCAAATCCGGTTTTGAGCAAAATGGCATGCCGCACATTTTTTTTTTCTCGAGGACGTCCATGTTGCAGAAGCCTCTGATGACTGTATTTTCTGAACATCTGGCAGTGACATTGTCGCATCACAGCCACTGGAATGTTTGCCAGCAGCGACTCAGCATTCTGCACACAAGTAAGCAACAATCATAGCAAAACAACTCATTGAGGTCTGGATATATTTAAAAAACCAAAAAATAAAACAACAACAACAGATCAAGTGGACACTTACATAATTAACTGAGAAATACTGAGAATTCAGAGCGCAAAATGATATTTCTTTATCATATTATATATATGCTGTTGTAACTATAGTGCTTTCTACTGGAATTAAGAGAGGGTACAAGTTCTACAACTGACAGATGACACTTGTTAAGTGTTACGATTAATCTGCATGAACAGTACAAAATGAATTAATTAAGTCTAAGCAAGACCAATGTTGTAGGAATCAAAGGAACAAGGAAGTTTGGGGGCAAATATTGAAACTAGTTATATAAATATATATTAATGAACCTAATTAGCTTCTGTCTGAAGTAACTGAATAAATTTTAAGCCATGAGTTGTCATTGTTCAGATTAATTTTAAGCAAGATTAGTGTAAAGTTATGAACACCTTCATCTTTTATTACAATGATAGCTGAGCACTTAAAGTTAAAGAATATTCAATTAAATTGTAACTATGTCACGGTGTAACTGTAAAGTTATGAACAACAAAAGGTAATAACTTATTTTTCGGCCTGTGTTTAAGGTTTTAACTTGATTTCTGACTGGTTGTTGACATGGAAACCAAAATGTTTGACATGGATATGTTTTTGTTGCATGTCTGTGTTATTATAACTAGAGTATTACAGAAAAAAGTACAGAGAATGATACGAATCATTTAAACTTTAAAGGACTGAAAATGCATGACTCTAATGGCAGGCACACAGCTCGTATTACATGGACGATTGTTTAGGAAACCTGTTACACATTGAATTATCATTGATCACAGTTCACACATGGTTGCATAGAACTTTGAAACTGAGTTTTATTCACTGGATGGACCATAGAACATGTCATCTGATACTTTCAGTCTCAATGTCAACAGAAATTTGGCTGACAGTGACACTGACAGCCATGGAATCAAGAACAGTTGAGATAACCATAACTCATTAACTGTACAAAAATAAACATGCGAAAAAATAAATAAAACAACATAGCGAAATACTTTCAGTCACGTTTCATAACTACGAACTTACCTCTTGTTTGCTGGGTATGCAGAGAACGTCGTTTAAGTCCAATCCTGGAAAGTTCACGAGCTGAAACTTCTTTTCACGCACCCACCACTTGAACTTCGAAGACTTCCCATCTTCAATGTGGTCCGTACGTTTTGTTTTTAGAAACAGCACATTATTGTCATATTTCTTCTGCGTGAGCACGGTTGTATTTTCTGCGTAAGTTCCACGACAAAACTGTCCACCTCTTCCCTGTGGTCACCCATCATGGTCAAGGGCGAGAGGCAGACTGGCGATCAGACTGGCATCGCTAGTCGAAAGGAGGGCCATTTCTAGAATGAGTCGGTGCGTTTCCGGAAATGACGCGCTTTGTTGGAAATCTACTGAGGCGTGACGAAGTCCCGCGAGATTCCAACTCTGCCCCGGATTCTTACTATGCGCCCAACATTAACATCGTCAATTGTCTCCCATGTTCCCTTTCAGGCTACAGACGCGATGGAAGTGATGCTCCTGTCCCTTATCGGCCCAGTGCTTCAGTGTTACTGGTCACTTCACGAAAGCCAGGTGGCTTTTATGTCAACGGTATGATTACAACAACAGTAAGACGTGCACAGATACACAATTCAGCGGACCCTCAAGCACGATTATACCCATGCACGCACGAAAGAATGAACGCACGAATGAACGATACACACACGAAAACACATCCGCACAAAAAACACACGCACGCAAGCACACACACACGTACACACGCGCATACACACACACACACACACACATACATACACACACACACACACACACACACACACACACACACACACACGCACGTATTATTTCTGTCTTTTCTTTTTAATGGTTAGCACCCAAATCCATTTCACAACTTTTGGTTTCCATGTTTCGAAGTTGACATACTTTGAGATGCTTGTAAATTCACTGAACGCAGACAAAGAAAATGTGCAAGCATTTCTAATTCTGTCTCTGCAGGCCAAGGATATATATGTCGTGCCGAATTCACGTAATTGCCGATTCCGCGTAATGGGCAACATTTTTGCCCATTTCGCGTAATCGGCAAAACGCTGCCCAATACGTGAAATCGGCAGCGTTTTGCCGAAATCGCGTAAACGCCTCTAAAACTTGCCTATTTCGCGAATTCGGCAGCCGATTACGCGGAATGGGCAGCCGATTACGCGTAGTGGGCAAGTTGCCCATTACGCGAAATCGGCAATAGCAAGTTAAGTGTGTGTGTGTGAGTACGTGCGTGTGTGTGTGTGTGTGTGTGTGTGTGTGTGTG
>NC_090253.1:13653772-13663772 GCF_037325665.1 Littorina saxatilis
TGCGTTGGCCTGTTTGTAAGTTCCAACTGTGTCGCCTTTGTCATCCTCGACAGTGTAAACCACATTATGTCATCCTGCACTTGACCTTCATCCGGGCTCTCTGCTTTCAAACTGATTTCAAAATTTCGAATTTTGCTGACTTTGTCTTGTTGATAAAAGATTTCTTTAGTTTATAACAATGTTTGTCTCATAATTAGCTGTCAATTTGTTCTTTAGATTGTAGAAGTTTGGTTTAGCACCATTACGAGGTTTCAGAATTCTACCCATAAGTCAACGCGAAATAAATTCTTTAAAAAATCCTCGCTCTGTATGGAGATCATCTGGGGTGTTCTTTAGCGGTAAGCATTGAAACAAAATGATGTGTGTAGGAAAAAGGCCCCTAATATGGACCGGTTCCTAAAATGGACAATTTCAGTTCTGATAAACTAACGGTGCTCGAGCGCTCAAAACAATTTCTTTCCATACATTTACGCTCCCTGGATAACTTGCACACGTCAAAACAGTTGCGGACGCACAAACCACAAAACTGTAACGTCTGTCAAGGTTAACACTCTTTTCTGTCGTTCTGTCTTCCCTTATATTCTCTTGTCTTCTTCTCTCTATTGCGTGTTAACTTTCAGTTGGTTGGTTGTTTTATAACAAGAACAAGAACACTTACTGTATTGTCTGTCTTTCCAAAACAGAAATGTGGCTTTAAATCTGCCTCTCAATTACGAAATGATATTGCACAAAGACAAACAAAGATTAATTAAGCAAGAGGTTAAACATCGTGTATCATAATTCAATACAGTATTAAATATCACTTCTCCTCTATATAAAAAAATATAAAAAGATTAAAAAAATAAAAATAAAAATAAAATAAAATGATGACTATTAGTGTACAATCTAAACAAAAATGTTTCAACAACAACAGGTATGCACAGTTAACCATTTGTTTCTCTTACTCTGACAGTTTCTGCCAGAGTCAGCCCGTTTCCTGGTGGCAGCCGGGCGCAGCGAGGAGGCTCTGAAAATACTGCAAAGAACAGCAGAGATTAACAGAGAATCTCTACCTCCCGGTACAATTGTCAAATCCAAAGAGGTTAGCTTCCCTGTCTCAGTCTGTCTGTCTGTCTGTCTGTCTGTCTCTGTCTGTCTGTCTCTGTCTGTCTGTCTGTCTGTCTCTGTCTGTCTGTCTGTCTGTCTGTGTCTGTCTGTCTGTGTCTGTCTGTCTGTGTTTCTGTCCTCTGTCTGTCTGTGTCTGTCTGTCTGTGTCTGTCTGTCTGTGTCTGTCTGTCTGTCTGTCTGTGTCTGTCTGTCTGTCTGTGTCTGTCTGTCTGTCTGTCTGTGACTGTCTGTCGGTGTCTGTCTGTCTGTGTCTGTCTCTCTGTCTGTGACTGTCTGTCTGTCTGTGACTGTCTGTCTGTGACTGTCTGTCTGTCAGTCTGTCTATCTGTCTGTGTCTGTCTCTCTGTCTCTGTCTCTCTGTCTGTGTCTGTCTCTCTGTCTCTCTGTCTGTGTCTGTGTCTCTCTGTCTCTCTGTCTCTGTTTCTGTCTCTCTCTCTCTCTGTCTGTGTCTGTCTGTCTCTACCTCTGTCTGTGTCTGTCTGTCTGTCTCTACCTCTGTCTGTGTCTGTCTGTCTGTCTCTATGTCTGTCTCTGTCTCTCTCTGTCTTTCTGTCTGTCTCTGTTGGTCTGTCTGTCTGTTTCTGTCTTTCTGTTAGCCTGTCTGTCTCTCTGTCTGTGTCTGTCTGTGTCTGTCTGTCTCTCTGTCTGTGTCTGTCTGTCTCTCTCTGTCTCTGTCTGTCTGCATGTCTCTGTCTGTCTGTCTGTGTCTGTCTCTCTCCCTCTGTCTCTGTCTGTCTGTTTGTCTGTGACTGTCTGTGACTGTCTGTCTGTCTGTGTCTGTCAGTCTGTCTGTCTGTCTGTCTGTCTGTCTCTCTGTCTCATTCTCTACCTTATTAATACCTTGTGTTTCACCCGTTCAACTGCAGTTGACCAGATGTGTAGCTGGCCCGTGAAGAAAAAGAAGAAGAACAAGTCGCGTAAGGCGAAAATACAACATTTAGTCAAGTAGCTGTCAAACGTACAGAATGAAACTGAACGCAATGCAACGCAGCAAGACCGTATACTCGTAGCATCGTCAGTCCACCGCTCATGGCAAAGGCAGTGAAATTGACAAGAAGAGCGGGGTAGTAGTTGCGCTGAGAAGGATAGCACGCTTTTCTGTACCTCTCTTTGTTTTAACTTTCTGAGCGTGTTTTCAATCCAAACATATCATATCTATTATGTTTTTGGAATCAGGAACCGACAAGGAATAAGATGAAAGTGTTTTTAAATTGATTTCGAAAATTTAATTTTGATCATGATTTTTATATTTTTAATTTTCAGAGCTTGTTTTTAATCCAAATATCACATATTTATATGTTTTTGGAATGAAAAAATGATGGAGAATAAGATGAACGTAAATTTGGATCGTTTTATATAAAAAAAAATTTTTTTTACAATTTTCAGAGTTTTAATGACCAAAGTCATCAATTAATTTTTAAGCCACCAAGCTGAAATGCAATACCGAAGTCCGGGCTTCGTCGGAGATTACTTGACCAAAATTTCAACCAATTTGGTTGAAAAATGAGAGCGTGACAGTGCCGCCTCAACTTTCACGAAAAGCCGGATATGACGTCATCAAAGACATTTATCAAAAAAATGAAAAAAATGTCTGGGGATTTCATACCCAGGAACTCTCATGTCAAATTTCATAAAGATCGGTCCAGTAGTTTAGTCTGAATCGCTCTACACACACACACAGACAGACAGACAGACAGACACACATACACCACGACCCTCGTCTCGATTCCCCCCTCTATGTTAAAACATTTAGTCAAAACTTGACTAAATGTAACAAAAAGAACAAGAACAAGAACTAGAACTAAAACAAGAACAAAAACAAGAAGAATAACAACAACAAGTAAAAGAAGACGGAGAAGAAGAAGGAGGAGGAGGAGGGTGGATATTACGCGCTGCATTGCACGTTTTGAGTCTAGCTTTACCTTAAAGTTACTACATCTGGGGCGCCATTTGGGAAAGATTTCTGACGATTTGGACCTTAAACGTTCAAGGAGCATTCGCTGTGCTGTAATTTAGAAACACCTGCAATGATTTGCTCAAAACCGCTCCGAAACTATGCCATATAATTAAATGAATTTTAATCAGCGAGCGGTTTGCTTTGCCCAGCTCTCCTGTGTCAGAAGTCCGGACTTCTGTTCGTCATCATACTTGATTTAGTTTTCATAGATACCCATTCGTCAAAGCATATTAAACCCGTTAGATTGAGGAAGTCAAACCCATACTCCAGCAAACACATGCACATTCCGTACCATACAGGGGAAAAACGATTCGCATTACATAAACAATCACAAATTCCGTTAAAAAATATCACGGTCTAAAAAGACTACCAAACACAGCATTTAGATTTGAAATATAGAACGCTCAAACACTGACTCTAATACCTTCCTCGTGTGTGCTGACATATATTCAAAACCCAAAACGAACTCTGTAGCTCTCATCTCAATTTCACACCTCTATCTCTAGGAACACTGAGGGTCCAAAGGTAGGACGAAAATTAGGACTGGCGCAATAATTCTCACTGTGACGCCTTTTTGCGCCAGTCCTAACATGGATTCAAACATGGCCCCAAAACTATTTTACTATAACTATGACTAGGAGAAAATAAAAACGGAAAAATACGGAAAATAAAAAAAATACGGTTTATTTTTTTCAAAAATACGGAAAATACGGAAAATACGGAGAATTTTCATGCCTGAGAATTACAGCCGTTTTGAATTTAAGTAACTCAGCGCTCACACGTTTATTTTAAGGTATCCCTGGTGTCAGGTCACATAATTACAACCCCTAACCTGAACTGTGTAGCTCTTGGGGCGATAAAAGACAATGTGTTGCTAGACTATATCACTTTAACTATCTTTACACCCCCGGTATAGGGGTGTGTATAGGTTTCGCTCGATGTGTTTGTTTGGGTGTTTGTTTGTGTGTTTGTGTTCGCATATAGATCTCAAGAATGAACGGACCGATCGTCACCAAACTTGGTGAACAGGTTCTATACATTCCTGAGACGGTCCTTACAAAAATTGGGACCAGTCAAACACACGGTTAGGGAGTTATTGGTGGATTAAAATTATACAAGGACTTATAGAGGGACATCTTCATGGTCAAAGGGAAATAACCATTCTCACTCAGTCACTGCCACCAACTGAGAAGGTTATTTCCCTTTGACGGGGGTGTTTTTCCTACCTCATTGGAATTTCTTGTTATTTTCATTTTTCCAGATGTCACTTGGAAGTCTGCGAGATCTGTTCAGCCGAGAATACAGACTGACGACTATACTACTATGGCCAATATGGTTTGGTGCCTCCTTCGGTTACTATGGCATAGTCTTGGCCAGTCCACTTCTCCTTAGTCAGCAAAAAGCGAATTCAAGTAAACCCACGAACTTGTTTTACTTTCCTTGTTTGGCAACGAGAACATTTTTATGTTGTTAGGTTGGTGTACATATTAATTTCGACTCTGATATTATGTGGATGTCTGGAAGCAAAATAAGCAAACAAATGTGTTTCTACTGATTACCTCCTCCTCCTTCTCCTCCCCCTCATCTCATCCTCCTCCTTCTCCTCCCCCTCCTCTCATCCTCCTCTTCCTCCTCCTCCTCCTCCTTCTCCTCCTCTCCCTCCTCCTCCTCCTCCTTCTCCTCCCCCTCCTCTCCTCCTCCTCCTCCTCCTTCTCCTCCCCCTCCTCTCCTCCTCCTCCTCCTCCTTCTCCTCCCCCTCATCTCATCCTCCTCCTTCTCCTCCCCCTCCTCTCATCCTCCTCTTCCTCCTCCTCCTCCCTAATACTCTTCTTTTTGTCCTGCTCATTCCTCCCCCTCCTCCTCCTCCTCCTCCTCCTCCTCCCTAATACTCTTCTTTTTGTCCTGTTCATTCCTCCCCCTCCTCCTCCTCCTCCCCCTCCTCCTCCTCCTCCTCCTCCCTAATACTCTTCTTTTTGTCCTGCTCATTCATCCCCCTCCTCCTCCTTCTCCTCCCCCTCCTCTCATCCTCCTCTCATCCTCCTCCTCCTCCCCCTCCTCCTCTTCCTCCTCCTCCTCCTCCCTAATACTCTTCTTTTTGTCCTGCTCATTCCTCCCCCTCCTCCTCCTCCTCCTCCCCCTCCTCCTCCTCCTCCTCCCTAATACTCTTCTTTTTGTCCTGCTCATTCCTTCCCCTCCTCCTCCTCCTCCCCCCCCTCCTCCTCCTCCTCCTCCTCCTCCCTAATACTCTTCTTTTTGTCCTGCTCATTCCTCCCCCTCCTCCTCCTTCTCCTCCCCCTCCTCTCATCCTCCTCTTCCTCCTCCTCCTCCCTAATACTCTTCTTTTTGTCCTGCTCATTCCTCCTTCCTTCTCTTCCTCTTTGGTTTAAACAAGTTTATTCAATAAATTCCATTGGTACTATTACTGCATACATGAAAAAAGGAACATGGAGCACAACAAGCTAAGCTTATGAGCGTACTCTTAAAAGCAAATGAAATTTGGCGGACGATTTTAATATAACAAATTTGAAATAATGTCAAAATGATAATGGTAAATTATGGTAGACAAGCATGTAACAATAAAAGGGAAAAAAACAAAGAAAAAAACCCCATGATAAACTAACAACAGTACTCACACGCGCTCGCACACTCACTAGCACACACACGCATACAATGACTTTCTTTCTTTCTTTATTTGGTGTTTAACGTCGTTTTCAACCGTTCAAGGTTATATCGCGACGGTACAATGACTTCCACATGGTTGAAAATAGAATACTACCAGAACAAGGAAATGTAAACAGTACTGCACATGGTCGTTTCGAACATGGATGAGATAAATGCATTCATTATTCAAAACGTTTGCTTAATAAGATAAACCTGAATAACTGGTCAAATATCAATGCATTATTGCTGTCTTCCTCTTTGTCTTTATCTTCCCACACTCTAAACTAGAAGTGTTCCAAAGTGAACACACGTTTTGTAACCAGTTGTGAACACTGTGTGAGATACTATATAATTCTACTTCAAAAAGTAGCACACATGGTTAACACTAAATAACGTTTAGTTTACAATGTGTACTACAATGCAGTGGAGCCCTAAGCCTCCTCTGTCTCCTTCTTCTCCTTCGCCTCCTTCTCCTCCTCCTCCTACTACTACTTCTGCGTTTGCTTTGTCTCCTCCTCCTTCTTCTTCTTATTTGTTATCTACCTACTCCTCCGTCTTTTTACATTTAGTCAAGTTTTGACTAAATGTTTTAACGTAGATGGGGGAATCGAGACGAGGGTCGTGGTGTATGTGCGTGTGTGTGTGTGTGTGTGTGTGTGTGTGTGTGTGTGTGTGTGTGTGTGTGTGTCTGTGTGTGTGTGTAGAGCGATTCAGACTAAACTACTGGACCGATCTTTATGAAATTTGACATGAGAGTTTCTGGGTATGATATCCCCATACGTTTTTTTCATTTTTTTGATAAATGTCTTTGATGACGTCATATCCGGCTTTTCGTGAAAGTTGAGGCGGCACTGTCACGCCCTCATTTTTAAACCAAATTGGTTGAAATTTTTGTCAAGTAATGTTCGACGAAGCCCGGACTTCGGTATTGCATTTCAGCTTGGTGGCTTAAAAATTAGTTAATGACTTTGGTCATTAAAAATCTGAAAATTGTAACAAAATTTTTTTTTTTTTAAAAACGATCCAAATTTACATTCATCTTATTCTCCATCATTTTCTGATTCCAAAAACATATAAATATGTTATATTTGGATTAAAAACACGCTCTGAAAATTAAATATATAAAAAATTATATGAAAATTAAATTTTCGATATCAATTTAAAAACACTTTCATCTTATTCCTTGACGGTTCCTGATTCCAAAAACATATAGATATGATATGTTTGGATTGAAAACACGCTCAGAAAGTTAAAACAAAGAGAGGTACAGAAAAGCGTGCTATCCTTCTGAGCGCAACTGCTACCCCGCTCTTCTTGTCAATTTCACTGTCTTTGCCGTGAGCGGGTGACTGACGATGCTACGAGTATGCGGTCTTGCTGCATTGCATTGCGTTCAGTTTCATTCTGTGAGTTCGACAGCTACTTGACTAAATGTTGTATTTTCGCCTTACGCGACTTGTTTACATTTAGTCAAGTTATGACTAAATGTTTTAACATCGAGGGGGGAATCGAGACGAGGGTCGTGGTGTATGTGCGTGTGTGTGTCTGTGTGTGTGTGTAGAGCGATTCAGACTAAACTACTGGACCGATCTTTATGAAATTTGACATGAGAGTTCCTGGGTATGAAATCCCCGAACGTTTTTTTCATTTTTTTGATAAATGTCTTTGATGACGTCATATCCGGCTTTTCGTGAAAGTTGAGGCGGCACTGTCACGCCCTCATTTTTCAACCAAATTGATTGAAATTTTGGTCAAGTAATCTTCGACGAAGCCCGGACTTCAGTATTGCATTTCAGCTTGGTGGCTTAAAAATTAATTAATGACTTTGGTCATTAAAAATCTGAAAATTGTAAAAAAAAAATAAAAGTTTATACAACGATCCAAATTTACGTTCATCGTATTCTCCATCATTTGCTGATTCCAAAAACATATAAATATGTTATATTTGGATTAAAAACAAGCTCTGAAAATTAAATATATAAAAATTATTATCAAAATTAAATTGTCGAAATCAATTTAAAAACACTTTCAGCTTATTCCTTGTCGGTTCCTGATTCCAAAAACATATAGATATGATATGTTTGGATTAAAAACACGCTCAGAAAGTTAAAACAAAGAGAGGTACAGAAAAGCGTGCTATCCTTCTTAGCGCAACTACTACCCCGCTCTTCTTGTCAATTTCACTGCCTTTGCCATGAGCGGTGGACTGACGATGCCACGAGTATACGGTCTTGCTGAAAAATGGCATTGCGTTCAGTTTCATTCTGTGAGTTCGACAGCTACTTGACTAAATGTTGTATTTTCGCCTTACGCGACTTGTTTTTCCTTTTCTTCTTTCTGTTTTGGGTTGTTGTTTTTTGGTTTAAGTTTGGTTTGGTTGTATTCAAGTTAATCCTACTACAATAGTGATGGCAATAAAAAGTAATGATAGAAGTTGTTTTTCCCCATTAAATGACACGTTTAACCGTTGTGTGCATGGACAGCTAACGGGAGTGGCGGCGAGTGTAACGTGCTGGACAGAGAGGACTACGTCTCACTAGCTACCTCCACTGTGGGCGAGTTTGCCGGTCAGTTAAATCACTAATACCCCATTTTATCGAGCGCTGTCCAGTCCACCCAGCTGGAAATGGGTACCTGACCCTATTCAGAGCCCGGGAAGGCAAAGGCAGCGAGGGAGAGTAGTGGGCACCGTCCTCATAAAGCTGGCCCGAGAGTAGTTGAGATCTCTAACATCTTGTTCCCTACGATCAAAAATGGTTATGGGACTACCTTTGCCTTCATTTTTATTTATTATATCACTAATAGTATAAGACGATGTGTATTTTGATTGTGCCAGCCATCGTGTTTACTTCTGTAATGTTTCACCTGGGATTCGCTTATATAAGCATTATGGTTAGGTGCATCCTGAACTCAGGTCAAAATGAGTTCGGCTCATTCTCTCCCTGACAGGATGCCTTGGTTTTCCTTGTCTGGCGAGGAAATCGATTTTTTTTTTACATATTTAGATCTTTTCGTAATCTGTTATGGATGTAAGCAGATTCGCGATCGTCGATAATGATTTTTCATGGTGTTGTGTATCCCCCCGCGGGTTAGGGGAAAGAATTTACCCGATGCTCCCCAGCATGTCGTAAGAGGCGACTAACGGATTCTGTTTCTCCTTTTACCCTTGTTAAGTGTTTCTTGTATAGAATATAGTCAATGTTTGTAAAGATTTTAGTCAAGCAGTATGTAAGAAATGTTAAGTCCTTTGTACTGGAAACTTGCATTCTCCCAGTGAGGTAATATATTGTACTACGTTGCAAGCCCCTGGAGCAAATTTTTGATTAGTGCTTTTGTGAACAAGAAACAATTGACAAGTGGCTCTATCCCATCTCCCCCCTTTCCCCGTCGCGATATAACCTTCGTGGTTGAAAACGACGTTAAACACCAAATAAAGAAAGAAAGAAAGGTGTTGTGTAATTTTTAAATTACAAAGGAATTGATATGTAAGACAGTTTCAAGCGAGCTATTTTTCGCGGCTGTATTTACTGTGCAAACAACTCTAAATATGGAAAAGTGTCACGTGATAAACAACCGTTTGGTTTCGGCGCTCGCTGGAGCAGACGATTTTTTGACAGTGATGCAACCATATATTACGGTCTCCTTCCGGCAGCAGTCCCAAAATTTCGACTTCTTTTGACCTTAGAACGATGTCTTTATCATAACTGTGAAGAACAGAACGGAGATCACTGTCGAAGTCGGCCAATCTGCAAACATTTTCGTCTCGCGAACACTGCTCGCGAACAACAAATGGGAGATAACTCTGTATTCTTGTTTTGATAGATTCGCGTAGGACTTTAGCGTCCGGTCAGAGGGACTAAAGCGATAGCGTGGAGCGATGATGATCAGAATGGGTTAGGTGTTGATCCTCATTGCCAGACAATGTATATGGCACGATATTACAATTGAATAAAGTTTTGTTCAAGTCAATAGACGATGTTCGAAAATAACTCTATCAAGTTTGTATGGGTTATGGAAGAGTTGTTTTCCGTTGTTTCCATAGAAACACTGAGGCAAACCTACAACGTCACGTGCAGCTCTCCTCGGTGTTTCCATGGAAAAGCAAGAGAAAGCAACTCTTCCACAACCAACAAAACCCGACAGAGTTATTTCCGGAATTCTTCTGGTTTTTTGTTAACCTCCGATTTGTACTGGATGTTGCAAGGAAATGGCAAAATAAATTTTGTTGAAATTTGTATGAAGTTTTTGGAAGTTTTTTTTTAAACCGTTCTTAAT
>NC_090253.1:13666272-13918772 GCF_037325665.1 Littorina saxatilis
TAAAAATAAAAGCCGCTGTGTTTCATCTAATTTTCGCCGACTTGCATAGATTCTTCTCATATGCCGTGTTAGTGGCATGTACCTTATCATCCACATTACCAAATGATGAGTTAGTATAAAATTCCCACCCGCTAGCAGAAAACACAAGTGTTATTCCGATAACGTACCAGCTAGACCAGTTTGGAAGACTGACTCGATCGACTCTGTCATACGTTGCACTGACTACACTGAAATACGACTGCATCAGTTCAGTAAATGAATGGTTTCCGAATTATTATTTCAAGGCAAGAACAATCGTAATCGAAAACGTGTAGGGTTCAGAACGTTCTTACCATAAGACCAGCATGCCTCGTGCATGCAGACTGCATGCAGTGGTTTGATTGCCCTAGCAGACGACATAAACCCCGCTCAGCAAATTAACATGTTGGGCAAATGTGAACGAAAAAACGATGGGGATATAATACGTGTAGGGTTCAGAGCATTCTTACCGTTCATATTTAGTATCAGACTCCCCGATGAGTGAAGATACAACACGAGAAATATGCCACATTTGTTTTGAAAATGTGCGAACAGTCGAGTCCCGCTTCGAGTCATTTCAAGGGGAGTCACTCCGCACAGTCAATCCGTCGAAGCTCAACTGGAGGTTTGAATCGCAAATAATGAAGAGCAAAGTCCTTTCTCCGAGTTCAAATGAGGTCTCTCTGAAAGATCATCACTGTTCAGATGAACGCTACACTGGAATTTACCAACAGAAATTAAAATGCGTGTGACGAAAGCACGACACACTTGAGACACCCCACACAAAAGTAGATCTTTACTCAGTGTACACGACCTGACCACACAGTTATGCCTATTCAAATGCGCGTTGCAAAATGTGCCTTTGGAATCTTCTTTTTTCTATGGCGGTACTGACAATATCGTTATTGAAACAATCCCAGTGCACTAAGGGATTTATAGAGCAAATCTCGAAAATAATTATTGAACTCAGCGCTATGCGCTTCGTTCAATAATGAATTTTCTCGATTTGCTCTATAAATCCCTTAGTGCACTGCGATGTCTCAATAACTTAAATAATAGCACGCTTTACTGTACCTCTCTTCGTTTTAAGTTTCTGGGCGTGTTTTTAATCCAAACATATCATATCTATATGTTTTTGGAATCAGGAACCGACAAGGAATAAGATGAAATTGTTTTTAAATCGATTTCGGAAATTTAATTTTGATCATAATTTTTATATTTTTAATTTTCAGAGCTTGTTTTTAATCCAGATATAACATATTTATATGTTTTTGGAATCAGAACATGATAAAGAATAAGATGAACGTAAATTTGGATCGTTTTATAAAAAAAAATTTTTTTTTACAATTTTCAGATTTTTAATGACCAAAGTCATCAATTAATTTTTAAGCCACCAAGCTGAAATGCAATACCGAAGTTCGCGCTTCGTCGGAGATTACTTGGCCAAAATTTCAATCAATTTGATTGAAAAATGAGGGTGTGACAGTGCCGCCTCAACTTTTACAAAAAGCCGGATATGACGTCATCAAAGACATTTATCGAAAAAAGAAAAAAACGTCCGGGGATATCATTCCCGGGAACTCTCATGTAAAATTTCATAAAGATTGGTCCAGTAGTTTAGTCTGAATCGCTCTACACACACACACAGACAGACAGACACACACACACACATACACCACACCCTCGTCTCGATTCCCCCCTCTACGTTAAAACATTTGATCAAAACTTAATTGACTAAATGTAAAAAGCATACATGTTACTGGTGGTTGTCTTTCAGGTTTTAATGGTATACTCGGTGCCAATCACGGTCACTATATATGGGGTGGTGTGCCTTCTATGTGCACTGTTCACCTTTCTCTTACCTATAGAGACCATGGGAAGGCCTATGATGGTAAGTTATTTGCCATTGAAGTGTGTGTGTGTGTGTGTGTGTGTTTTTGTGCATGTCAGTATGTGTGTGCGTGCGTGCGTGCGTGCGTGTGTGTGTGTGTGTGTGCGTGCGTACGTGCTTGTGTGTGTGTGTGTGTGTACGTGCGAGCGTGCGTGTGTGTGTGTGTGTGTGTGTGTGTGTGCAGGTGTGGGTTTGTGCAGGTGCACAGTGGATTTTGTTTTTTAATTTGACATGTCTAATCGGATATTTCTATGGTCTAATGTATTTTGTAAAGCGCAAATGAGACTGCTATATCAAAAGCTCTAAGCTATATAAGCATGTTATGTTATTTAATTGTGACGTGCATGGGTTCAAAAGCATTTTTCTAATTTGTCCTTTATCTTTATTTTCAGCAATCAGTATCGTACGAACCGGCCAAAGAACCAGAGGAGACAACCAAAATAATAAGTGGAAACACCTAGCTTCCCATTTCATTGTGTTTTCTAAGCAACGAGTGACAACTTCCATGCAGAGACTGTTGAGTACACAGACTGTGTACACTACAGTCTATGTGTACTCTACAGTATCTGTGTACTCTACAGTCTCTGTGTACACAACAGTCTATGTGTACTCTACAGTCTCTGTGTACTCTACAGTCTCTGTGTACTCTACATGATTGAAAACGACGTTAAACACCAACAAAGAAATAAAGAAAGTGTACTCTACAGTCTCTGTGTACTCTACAGTCTCTGTGTACTCTACAGTCTCTGTGTACTCTACAGTCTCTGTGTACTCTACAGTCTTCGTGTACTCTACAGTCTCTGTGTACTCTACAGTCGCTGTGTACTCTACAGTCTTCGTGTACTCTACAGTCTCTGTGTACACTACAGTCTATGTGTACTCTACAGTCTCTGTGTAATCTACAGTCTCTGTGTAATCTATACTCTCTGTGAATTATGTGAAAATATGATGGGTTTTTTAAATTCAGTAAGGAGTTTTTAAAACAAGATGAAAAGAAAGAAGAAAAGAAAGAAAAAAGAAAGAAAGAAAGAAAGAAAGAATGAAGGAAGGAAGAAAAAGACAAGTCGCGGAAGGCGAAAATACAACATTTAGTCAAACTGTCGAACTCACAGAATTAAACTGAACGCAATGCAATTTTTCAGCAAGACCGTATACTCGTAGCATCGTCAGTCCACCGCTCGTGGCAAAGGCAGTGAAATTGACAAGAAGAGCGGGGTAGTAGTTACGCTAAGAAGGATAGCACGCTTTTCTGTATCTCTCTTCGTTTTAACTTTCTGAGCGTGTTTTTAATCCAAACATATCATATCTATATGTTTTTGGAATCAGGAACCGACAAGGAATAAGATGAAAGTGTTTTTAAATTGATTTCGAAAATTTTATTTTGATCAAAATTTTTATATTTTTAATTTTCAGAGCTTGTTTTTAATCCAAATATAACATATTTATATGTTTTTAGAATCAGAAAATGATGAAGAATAAGATGAACGTAAATTTGGATCGTTTTATAAAAAAATTATTTTTACAATTTTCAGATTTTTAATGACCAAAGTCATTAATTAATTTTTAAGCCACCAAACTGAAATGCAATATGGAAGTCCGGCCTTCGTGGAAGTTTGCTTGGCCAAAATTTCAATCAATTTGATTGAAAAATGAGGGTGTGACAGTGCCGCCTCAACTTTTACAAAAAGCCGGATATGACGTCATCAAAGGTATTTATCTAAAAAAAGAAAAAAACGTCCGGGGATATCATTCCCAGGAACTCTCATGTCAAATTTCATAAAGATCGGTCCAATAGTTTGGTCTGAATCGCTCTACACACACACACGCACAGACACACACACACACACACACACACACACACACATACACCACGACCCTCGTCTCGATTCCCCCTCTATGTTAAAACATTTAGTCAAAACTTGACTAAATGTAAAAAGAAAGACAAAAAGAGAGAAAGAAAGAAGGAATAGAAAGAAAGAATAGCTTTAAGTCAAGGAATAATTCTACTTCTCTTCCACCCCTTCCTTTTGAATAAAATCAAGAATAAAAGTTCCAATCCGGATCTCGGATTCTGACAATTGTTTCCATAAGTTTTGTTACCTTTATTTCATTAAATAAATATATGCATAGACACATTCGAGAGTCAATCTCATGGACAAAAATCACAATCGAAAATATATGGCCGAAGACTATTTTTCAGCTGCAAACATGTTTCAGTCACCACCAGAGATTTTTCAGATCTTTCACACATGAAAGCCTCATTGCAATAAATTCATGATTATAAAAAAATAATTAATTACTTTCATAGTTTCAAATGTGAGGTAATTATCAAACAAAAAGACTGCGCAAAAACGTACAGAAATGGGAACCATTACCAATATATATTAATTACCATGAATCTTAAAAAAAATATGCGTATATGCTACTTAATGTCCATAATTATATCTTCAACAAAATTCGAACACAAAACAGATAATACACTGCGCATCAGCCTAAATTCCTAAAAATGTCATGAATAAATTACGACAATTAGCAGGAAAGATCAAGCTTTTGTGTGTCATCTCTGGTTCTGAAACACAATACCATAGATTAAACAAATATTGCTCAGAAAAATAACATGCATAAACTGCAATTTGCACGTGTTAAGTGATGTAGCCAAAATCGTCGTGTCATACGAACATAACAACCGGGACATAAGCCTCTTCCTGTCTTTCCTTTGTTTCTCAAGTACACAAACAAGCTCAGGTATAAACACCAATGCTTAAGTGTCTGGTTAGTCACTGTGTCTAACAGACACAGACATACAGACAAACACACACGCACACACACACATAATCAATCTCTCTCCGAATACCATCTATTTAAACCTAAAAATATGTCCCGTTTGCCCAAAGGGAATGTAGACGAAGAAAATTTATTGAGCAAGAACCAAGACCTAATCGATTTAAAAAAAATACCATAGCTCCAATCGCAGTTATTCCCCACACTCATTTAGGCACTGGAAACAAAAGGCAGATTCATTGAAATCAAGTATGACATTCTTCTCACGAGACATGCAGAGAAACATCTAAAGTTCTCTCTTGTTTTTGTCTAACTGGATTTTCAAGAATATGGAATGCAAGTGAGCATTTGTTAGGTAACTGAGTATCACAAAAGTCAAACCGTATCACAGATTTCCCACATACTGGCAAACTTTTTACCGATTTCTTTCTTTCTTTATTTGGTGTTTAACGTCGTTTTCAACCACGAATGGTTATATTGCGACGGGGAAAGGGGGGAGATGGGATAGAGCCACTTGTCAATTGTTTCTTGTTCACAAAAGCACTAATCAAAAATTTGCTCCAGGGGCTTGCAACGTAGTACAATATATTACCTTACTGGGAGAATGCAAGTTTCCAGTACAAAGGACTTAACATTTCTTACACACTGCTTGACTAAAATCTTTACAAACATTGACTATATTCTATACAAGAAACACTTAACAAGGGTAAAAGGAGAAACAGAATCCGTTAGTCGCCTCTAACCCGCGGGGGGCATCGGGTAAATTCTTCCCCCTAATCCGCGGAGGGCATCGGGTAAATTCTTCCCCCAAACCCGCGGGGGGCATCGGGTAAATTCTTCCCCCAAACCCGCGGGGGGCATCGGGTAAATTCGTCCCCCTAACCCGCGGGGGACATCGGGTAAATTCTTCCCCCTAACCCGCGGGGGGCCAGTTGTGCTCACCAGCTCGGATCTAGCCTGGCATTGACACGGGATTATTCCATCCCTCTACTTCATATAATAAAAATCAACATCCTGGTGATACTGTTTTCTGTGCGGAATGGGAATTTTTGGATGCAGATTGACACTTGTATCAGTTTAAGAAAAAAATCTACATTCATTAAAAAAATTTTTTACAAAATTAAAAAAAATTGAATCTGCACAGAATGCACACAGCTTCTTAATTTGTGTCGGTGTTTTTCCCAAGTGAACGGGTGGTCTTATTCCAGGTACAAATTTGGCCAACTCTGAAATGTTGAACAAAATCGTTTTCTTGCAGGAAGGACAGTATACTTTTTACGTACATTGGACCATTGAATTGTCATCCGCAAACTTGGAGTTCTGCCACCATTGTTGCATGCAGTGTAAAAAAAAAGGTTCAACTCGGAATGCTCGCTGTAGTTCAAAATGACCACGCCACGGTTGTTTCCCTTGGTGCACGTGACCCAATGACGTCAGCTCCAAAGGTCAATATTTTGCAGTTCACTGACGAAGATCGCTTGATTACTGTCGGTCCCTCATTTAAAGGTACATTTCTTACCCGATTTAGCCTCATTTAGAACATAAATCTATCCAGGCGGTTACCTTGGTCAAGAGCATTCTCTCCCTTTGACGGCTACACAAAATACAGCCTGTAGTTCGCAAAGCTTAGGCACTGAATTTTGGCCAAGACTTTGAGAAATCAACTTCGGGCTCAATTCAGGAATTAATTCGACCAAGCCAACTTCGCTGCACGAAGCTTTGACACTGAGGTTAGAGCCTGCGCAGATCTGTGGTGGTTTTCATGATGGTTTACACGGGAAGAAAGGTCTACCGGGCTAACACCTTTCCGGTTCTCGCCGGAAATCCGGTCTTTGAACACTTTTAAAACCGGAAAATCCGGTTTCTTAAAGAAAACTTTATTCTTTATCCCTACAAGATAATAAAAAAAAGCCTTAGCTTCTGGTGGGCGCCGCCGTGGACCCTGGCCCTTCAGGGTTTTCTCTTTGTTTTGGGTGTTAGCCCCGAATCTATGCCGCAATTTTCTCCCCCCTTTCCTAACCTAGGTGGTGGGTTCAAGTGCTAGTCTTTTGGATGAGACGAAAAACCGAGGTCCCTTCGTGTACACTACATTGGGGTGTGCACGTTAAAGATCCCACGATTGACAAAAGGGTCTTTCCTGGCAAAATTGTATAGGCATAGATAAAAATGTCCATCAAATACCCGTGGGACTTGGAATAAAGTAAAAAAAATTCCATCTC
Source organism: Littorina saxatilis (assembly GCF_037325665.1). Taxonomy (NCBI): domain Eukaryota; kingdom Metazoa; phylum Mollusca; class Gastropoda; order Littorinimorpha; family Littorinidae; genus Littorina; species Littorina saxatilis. Next base: position 13,673,182 of record NC_090253.1, read on the forward strand.
ACACGGCATTAAGTCTCAGGAAACATGAGTACACGCATGCAGGAAAAAAAATATATGGGTAGCGCCGTATGTATGGCAGCTCGCTTTCCCCGGGGAGAAAGCAGCCCGAATTTCCTTGAGGGTAACTTCACTGGACTGTAAATCTTATCCAATCCAATCCAATGTATCTAAAAACCACACAGCGAAGATGCACAGATGCTGAAACCTTGGCGACTGATCGTCGACGTCTCTGGGGTCCGAGTGTTGAACACATGTATGCACAATGTCTTTATCAGGTCATCGGTGCTGTCTGGCCAGGTTGCACGGAGATGAGTTTTCCATGGTAACGTACACGCTCAAAGGTCGGCTTCTCACGAGTGTCTTCCCTTTGTCAGTATCATTTCACCTCCATTTCCATTTCGACAAATTGCTGAAAACAAAATAAATTGAGTTTAGTTGGCAGAGAGAGCTCTCTCTCTCTCTCTCTCTCTCTCTCTCTCTCTCTCTCTCTCTCTCTCTCTCTCTCTCTCTCTCTCTCTCTCACTCTCCCTCTCTCCCTCTCCCTCTCCCTCTCTCCCTCTCTCTCTCTCTCTCTCTCTCTCTCTCTCTCTCTCTCTCTCTCTCTCTCTCTCTCTCTCTCTCTCTCTCTTACCGGCATAGCTCTGCCCCGTGTTTCAATGGGCATGGAGAAAGCCGTGATGGCGCACAGGAGACACACCACAGCATACGCCCATAGCGCCATAGACACCGAGTGCGCTAGTAGCACCTGTTCACACACATGGAACGCCAAGAAATATGTAAGTAATCAGCATTAATACCCGGTTCCCACTAAGACATAACCAAATATCTACCCGTACCCATCTACACACGATGTGAGAAGAAAAACGGATCCCGTTCTGGCACAATTAAAGGCACAGTAAGCCTCCCGTAAACCATCACAGATACTGTTAGGCTTTTACACACAGTACACACACACTTTCATTTAAATACTCACCGCTTGAGAACATCCTGGGTACCCTCCGTAAAGAGCGAGCAATTTTCAAAGAATTTATTTTTGCGTGGTTTATCTTACCCCTGAGCCATCGTGAACCCGTGTGATCCAGTTTCCATTTTTCACAATGTTGTCGTCAGTTTGTAATTCGCTGTGAGCTTATCTGCAATAGCACGTTATTATGTACCTCTGACTATGCACGAAACAAACGGCTGTGGTTCACAAGAACTCTAGCGATGGCTTTTGACTGTTCAGAGGAACTGGCGATAGGTATAAACCGTCGTCTGCTACGAGAACCACGACCTTGCGTGACCCTGCTTCCGGGCTTTTCTTTTTTCAAACTTTCAAAACTTCGAATTGTACTGATCTTGTCTTGATGAAAAAAGAATTCTTTTATGATTTAAGAATGTTTGTGTAACAAGCTGTCAATTTATTATTTAGATTTTAAAAGTTAGGTCTAGCGCCAAAACGCACCACGGTCCCATTGTGCGATGAGAAAATCGGCAAAATTAATTCTTTGAAAATTGCTCGCTCTTTACGTAGGGCACCTAGGATGTTCCCGTTCGGTGAGCGTTCAAATGGAAGGGTGTTTGTACTGTGTGTAAAATCCTGACAGTATCTGTGATGGTTTACGGGAGGCGCACTGTGCCTTTAACTACCTACCCAGGCCACTTGCACACTAAGGTGGGGAAAGGGGGGGGGGGCATCCCGCTCAGACACAACCAAATACCTGAACGCTTTCACATTAAGTTTTGAGATGGGAAAAAAAATCATCCACTAACTTGACTAAGTCAAAACAACAATAGCCTACCTTCTCAGTTACACAGGTAGATCAAGAAAACTTATCCTTCACGCAAACCAATGAACCAATCGCTGTAACATATTACGCACTCTTTCACAAAGATAAGAACTAACGGAAGGAAAGTATACAAGGACACAATCATGATGACATTACCTGTGCTACAAACGGGGTAACCATGGCTCCCACCCGGGCCCACATGGAGGCTGTTCCCATTCCGAACGTGCGTATAGAGGTCGGGTACACCTGCACACATACAACCGCCGAACGCATATATATGCACGGATCAACACTCACACACACACACACACACACTCACACTCACACACACACACACACACACACACACACAGCACGCAGGGGCGGATCCAGGGGGGGTTCTAGACACCCCCCCCCCCCACCCCGCATCCTAAAATGGAGAGAGAAAAAAGAAGAAAAAAATGAATATAAAGGAAAAATTATGGCTCAGATTGCACCAGATTGCTCCATTTTCCTTGTTTTTATTTTCCGTGGACCCCTATAGGAGCCGGCCTTCCTTGTCTAAATGACGGTTTTGGAAGGTAGTTGGGTAATTTGTTGGCTCAGGTTGCACCAGATCGGTCAATTTTCCTTGATTTGATCAACAACAACAAAACATTTAAATTAACTTTCTGGAAGGTGTACTGGGGAAGTTTCTTGGCTCAGAATGCACCAGATTGCTCCATTTTCCGGCGGGGCATGCCCCAGGATCCCCCAGGAGGTTCGGGCGATTCGCGCCCTCAACTTAACGCTTCGCGTCGTCGATCTGTCCATAAAAAAAATTGGAATCCCCCCAAAAATGATGTGATCCGCCCCTGGCACGTGTTGCGACAATAATCGCTGGCCTGCAGTGTTCGCTGACAACGTGTTTTGGTTGAGGTCACGTGGGTGTGGCTTGAAGTCGCGTGAGTTTAGAAAAACACACACGTGTGCTTTAGCGACCACTACAAGCATTCAACAGCGAATTGTGGCTCCGATGTGCGTATTTTCGAAAGAAAATGGTGTCATGCAAAGCGCACAATGCATAACAAACACTTCAGAGTTAGTTGTTCGTCAAGTGGGCCGGTAAAGTCGGTCAGCAGTGTGCACTATTTCCGCCTGACTATCGTGGGCGCTAACTCTGCCACACCGTTTGACAACCCTGACAGAGTTATTTCTGAACATTGTCTATTTTGTTTGTATGCCTATCCCTAGGGAACATTCAGGCAATTTGCGCGTGCGTGCGTGCGTGTGTGTGTGTGCGTGTGTGTCCAGGCATAGACAATGTTCGGAAATAACTCCGTCAGGTTTGTATGGGTTGTCAAAAAATTGAGTAGCCAACCTTGCCTTTTCAAGGACAAATACATTCACACGTGCTCCTATCCACCTGTTTCAGACACATCGTCTCGTTGCCGTGATTGGCAGCTCCAATGTTTGTCCCAGTAAAACCAAGAGTATTCACTCTTTCGCAACCCGTACAAAACCGACTGAGTTATTTTCGGAATTTGTCTATTCCGCCTCACTGAATAGGAAGCTAACTTTGCCACACCGTTTGAACATCCTCACAGAGTTATTTTCGGAATTTGTCTATTCCGCCTCACTGAATAGGAAGCTAACTTTGCCACACCGTTTGAACATCCTGACAGAGTTATTATCGGAATTTGTCTATTCCGCCTCACTGAATTGGAAGCTAACTTTGCCTCACCATTTGAACATCCTCACAGAGTTATTTCCGAACGTTGTCTATTTTGTTTTTATGCCTATCCCAAGGGAACAATCAGGCAAATGTATTGTTTGTGCCCAGCCCTTGATAAAACTCAGCCGAATTTGCTACACAAACGATAACAGCTCAGGCAACTCAACCCAGGAAAGAAAACACATATTGGAATCCTATCTTTTAAGTTTCTTGACGTATATGTTTTAAAGATTCCCATATCCCAGCCCTTTGGTGTGGCTGGGGGGGGGGGTGGGGGTGGATTGGTCCTGTGGTTTTTGATGGGTTTCTTTTCTCCATGTCATCGTATGCTTTTATCTAGTCCTTAATAGGCACTCCAACAAAGGCCTGTAGGACAGGAAGCTGCACCAAAAGAAAGAGAGAATGCTTACAGTCCTGTAGGCTAAATATTTCGCCTCTTAAGGACATGATATGGGTTATATAATAATTTGAGTTTTTACGCCCTCACGGCTTTTGATGAGATACACAAGTGTATGCGTGTTTATGTGGTATCAGCCACCTGCACTTATGGCAGAATGACCGAGGTCTTTTGTGTGCCATTGTGGTGACACGGGGGTGGGATATGGCTTCAGTCTCTGGGTCTTCGCATAAAGTTGACCCGTGTCCGTCCCCGGCCCGAATTCGAACCTGCGACCTTCCGATCACAATTCCAGTGCTCTACCAACTGAGCTACCGGAAGCTGCACCCATCTCTCACAACTCACCTCCAACGAGTAGAGGTAGACCCAGCTAAAAGTGGCAGCAGAGAAACCCCTGACCGCGAACATGAAGAAGGTGAGGACGCCGCGGCTGACAGGCAGCTGCATAAGGGCAAAGAAGAGGCCCGTAACGGACAGGTTGATGGTCCCCGTCAGTTTCCTCCCTACTGTGTCAATCAGTAGAACATTCAGTGGAATACCTGACAAGAGAAAAAGAATACAGTGAAACACCCTTTTTAAGACCCCCCCCCCCCCAATTTAAGACCCCACCCCCCCCCCCCAATTTAAGACCCCTTCCCTTGTAAGACCGTGTTTTCTCAGACTTTCTCCTCCTTTATAAGTTTTGATTTTTTTCTGATTTTTTAAGGTCTTAAAAGGGGGGGGGGGGTCCATTCGACCAAAGCGCGTTCAGTTTGATATCTCAAGTTAAAAAGAATACTTGACAATGATTGGTTCTGCGTAACTGTCACTTACTCTTGGTTTACATGTCGTATGCATTTAGAACGCTTACTTCCTGTAGAGATATATTGTGTGTCTTTACTTCACATAAGAAGACAGTGTCATGATGTCACACAAACACACGTACGACTTCCTCGTGTCGACCATGCTGCACGCCATGTGGTGTGTGTCACTTGTTTAATAACGCGCACATATCTCACCACAAGGAGACTCAAGGCGCACTCATACACGTTCTTTCGCATTAACAACTCAAGCACATTCATATACACTTACGCATAAATTACATGAAGATGACAAGGCAACAAACAAACAGAGACACGGCACTCAAAAGTAAGCATGAAAAAGAAAAGAAAATTTCAAATGTTAGCAATGGACAAACACAACGTTCCTTCTACAGGTTAGTGTGGACATTTGTATAATTGCCTGTTCTTGTTTCTCAGACATTTGTATTATTGCCTGTTCTTGTTTCTCAGACATTTGTATAATTGCCTGTTCTTGTTTCTCAGACATTTGTATAATTGCCTGTTCTTGTTTCTCAGACATTTGTATTATTGCCTGTTCTTGTTTCTCAGACATTTGTATAATTGCCTGTTCTTGTTTCTCAGACATTTGTATAATTGCCTGTTCTTGTTTCTCAGACATTTGTATAATTGCCTGTTCTTGTTTCTCAGACATTTGTATAATTGCCTGTTCTTGTTTCTCAGACATTTGTATAATTGCCTGTTCTTGTTTCTCAGATCTTAGAATAGTCCTTTGCCTTATTTGATTAAGATTATCAAGAGAATAGTATGCCAGCTCTTGACGCGTGTGATTTAAAACAGCATCTCGACAGACTGCATAAATAATCTCGTCGCACCAACTATACTTCAAGACAATGTTATAGACGCAGCACTTTCTAACTATCAACTTGAATCACATACTTACTGTTCAAAACATAATGTAAAAAAATGTATCTGTCTTTCAACGATCCCCCCCCCCCCTCCCTCCCTCTCCTGAAAAATGGAACATTAACTTACACATAAGATATAAAGTATTCTCACACAAGGAAGATCAAGTACAAACACACATTCGGAAAGTATACACACACTTGAAAGATACAATATACTCACACACAAAAGCTATACAAGGCTCACACATAAAAGATAAAAGTATGCTCACGCATTAAACATAAAGTATATTCACACATAACAGATAAAGCATAGTCACAAATATATGGTAAAGTATATTACACTTGAAAGATACAATATACTCACACGTAACAGATCAAGCATACTCACAACTAAATGGTAAAGTATATATTACACATAAAAGATACTGTATGCTCACACATAAAAGATACAGTATGCTCACACATAAAAGATACAGTATACTCACATATAAAAGTTAAAGTATACTCACACATAAATTCACCGAGTGTAGAAAAGATCATAGTATGGTAGTCATCACTTGTCAAGTATGCACATTTGCAATTGTTTTCTGAAATGCCACCATTTAGTAAGTTTCAAGCTTCGTAAACTCAATCACTATATTCAAAGATTAACCTTAGGAAGTTTAATCATCTTCTCTTGTTTTTGAAGATAAAAAAGATTGCTAGCTGAAAAAAATATGCTGCAGAAAAATAAATTTAAAATATCTTGTGTACATATGTTTTAACATTTTATGCATTAGAACTTTGACAACAGTAATTACATATACCCAAAACGAAATGATCCTGTTCCAATATTTTTAAAAGTTATGCTTTACAACAGAATTAAAGAAAGCATTACAAATTGTTACTGCAAAGAACTTTGGTACTTTACTTTTAGCAGATCACTGCCAACTGACAGCAAATTGTATGGTTACACGTAGATAACATAAAAGGGAGCACTTGAAAAATGCACCATGTTCAAGTCAAGGAAAGATCCACCAAAAATGTTTTCATGTCAACAGAACATTAAAAGATCCATTGCTTGTTGAACAGCTTATTAGGCCAAAACAAAAATATGTTGGTTAAGGGTAACCCGACCGACCCTATTTTTTCCCGCCGATCCTAACACTTTTTCATTTCTAAAAAAACCAAAAACTTTGGCACGTTTTGCGAACAACTATTATAAACGTTCAATACAATTCAAAAGCTTGAAACAATGGTGTTTGTGATGTTTTCATATTATTATGAGGTCAACGAAAAAAAAATCAAAAGCCTACCTACACATAATGTTTTGGTCACGTAACCCTAAACCACTTTTTTTGGTGTCTTACCTTTAGCGCTGTTGACAGTGAGGAGCTGTGAGCTGACTAGCACCATTCCATAGTAGGAGAAGGCCGTCCCAAACCATAACAGCCACAGTTGTAACGTGCTGCGTAGATATTCTCGAGAAAATAAGTCTAGGGGGCGCCCTAGCTGCTTCTGAAATTTCAACAGGGAGATATGATTGAACTATAAACGGTACAGGTGGCGTTGTTTGTGATTCCCTGGGTTTTGTCTCGGGCACGTGATAATTTTAAACCATTTCTGCTTCTGGGTTTTTTCTTTTTCTCTAATCTAACAAAGGAAGCATATTTACATAAAGTAAAGTTCAATTTTAGCGACCCAAATTGACTCTCCGTTTTTGCTCCGGCAACATGCACAGTTAGCCATGTGGTTACGTTCCTTGCACACGAAGCAAGATTTACTGAATGAATTGCAAGTATAATTTCTAGGTGCTAGGTCGAAATTATACCTTTTTAATACGATATTACTTCAGGAACAACAGTCTGACATAGCTCTCTTTGTCTGAAGAGTTTGGCGACTTGCTATATTTTCCTCGACTGCACCTTTCGCAATATCTTTTTACCGAAAACTTAGTGCTAAAGCTTCGTGCGGCCAGCTTCGCGAAGCATACTTTACGTAGTCGACTTCGCCCAAATAAGAACAGGCTTTAAGAGTAAGAAACAGAGAGGTGTAGTATTCTCACCTGCACGGGGGGCTCCAACAGACGACCTGGGGGTAAGATGGACTTGTTGATGACCGCTCCACGCTTCAAGATCTCAGCCGCCTCCTTCGTGCGCCCTGCCGCCACCAGGTAGCGCGTCGACTCCGGTACGCACTGCACGATGCATGTGTAGGTGTAATCTACTATTTCAAGAAATGATTCATATTATTAGATATTCATATTGATATTCATATTGATATTCATATTGATATTCATATTGATATTCATATTGATATTCATCTCTCTCTCTCTCTCTCTCTCTCTCTCTCTCTCTCATTCTCTCTCTCTCTCTCTCATTCTCTCACTCGCTTTCATTCTCTCTCTCACTCTCTCTCACTCTCTCTCTCTGTCTTTGTCCCTCTTTCCTCACTACAGACTGTGCAAACACAATGTTTAGACCCCTTTTATACACCAACTACACACACAAAATCATCAGTGTCATTTCCTCCCGACACTGTATACCTTCAAAGGGTACTTGTACTTGACGTGGCAATCTCGCAACGTCTTCGGACTGAAGACTTCTTTCGCAGGGGTCACGTGACAACTGCTCAAATGAAGGTACCCCCAGAATCGACCCGACAAAAATACATCCACAAAATTCAGAATAGACAAAATTCAGCAATTTCTACCTTCAGAAACAAAGTGCAGTCATAAAGGAAAGTCCTTCGAGAAAAAAAGTTATACGAAATAATGCTTCGATCGCTTGATGAATACGATTTTTAAGATTTTACTTCAGTAACAACGGTCTTTTAAATACGATTTTACTTCAGAAACATGAGTCTGACATGACTCGCTTTGTCTGAAGAGTTTGACGACTTGATATATATATATATCTTCCTCGACTGCACCTTCGTCCGTATCTATCTATATATATATATCTATCCAGGTACTTCAATGCAATCTCCTTCGCAACTTACCAGCAGAAAAGCGGCAGCCACAAGTACTGGTACTGAGGAGAAGACCATGAGCCAACGCCAGCCAAGCGTTGGGATGACAACCGACGCCATCAAGACCTCTATGGTAACGCCAGTTGCCCAGAATATCTGAAAAAGAGGGAGATCGATGATCATCTCTTTCTTTTCTTTGTCATTAATTTCGAGGATGTTAAAGTCTCGGGTGGTGTTTTTTTGGTGGGGAGAGAGGGAAAGAGAAAGAGAGAGAGAAAGAGAGAGAGAGAAAGAGAGAGAGAGAAAGAGAGAGAGAGAAAGAGAGAGAGAGAAAGAGAGAGAGGGAGGGAGAGAGAGAGAGAGGGAGGGAGGGAGGGAGGGAGGGAGAGAGAGAGAGAGAGAGAGAGAGACGGACAGAAAGACAGACGGACAAAAAGACAGACAGACAGACAGACAGACTGAATGACAGACAGACAGACAGACAAACAGACAGACAGGCAGACAGACAAAATACAGACACAGACAGAGAGACAGAGAAAGAGAGACAGGCAGTCGACAGACAGTGTGTGAGTGTGTGTGTGTGTGTGTGTGTGAGTGTGTGTGTGTGTGCGTGTGTGCGTGCGTGTGTGCGTGCGTGCGTGCGTGCGTGTTGGTGTGTGCGTGTGTGTGGGGGTGGGTGGAGGGAGGGGGGAGGGGTCGTAAAAGAGCGATTCCAATGTATCAACAGATCGTATACCTGTGTCGACAGCATGAGTTTGGCCCTGTACTTTGAAGGCAAATACTCAGCCAGCAAAGAAGACCTGAAAAAGTACACGACAATAGACTGATTAGACGATGATCGGAAACCACTGTCCGTGTCGGTTTGTTTGGTTTGTAAAATAGTTATTTTTCTTGGGAACATTGAGGGACACTTCCACACGTGACATTATAGGCCAATCACCAGCGAGGGTCGTGTCTCTACACTTGGTAGGCATCATAGGCCAATGCCTAGCGAGCCATACGTGGACGAGTAACAGGCGTGGGAAAAGTCATGTGCGAAAGCTTTCCTCAATGTTTCAGAGAGAAGCTACTCTTTAACTTTCTCAAACCCGACAGATTTATTTCCAGAATTCATCTATTCCGGGAATACCTCTGTCGAGGTTTTATTGGCCGTACGTGGAAGACTTGCGTCCCTTTGAAAAAGTAATTGAATTTGCTTGAGTTCGTGTCCTCAATAATTGTTTCATGTATTGTATTTTGAATAACATTTCGTTCAAACCAAAATGTGAGGCATCATATCGAGTGACCAATGCACATCGCAGATCATTATTTTCTGTGACTACTAGATCGCTTTCTTCGGCTGGTCAGCGGCCTGTGTTTGTCTCGCTTTTTCTTATAAGGGGCACAACTCTTCTACAGTCTGTACAAAATCAAAAACAAAAACAGAGTAATTATTCCTGAACATGGTATATTTAGCTGCTATGAATTGTAATTCGTACAGTACGTTATCATAACACATATATATCTGGATTCTTTTCTTTTCTTTACTTTTCTGTCCTTTTTATATTTAGTCAAGTTTTGACTAAATATTTTAACATCGAGGGGGAATCGAAACGAGGGTCGTGGTGTATGTGCGTGTGTCTGTCTGTCTGTCTGTCTGTGTGTGTGTGTGTGTGTAGAGCGATTCAGACTAAACTACTGGACCGATCTTTATGAAATTTGGCATGAGAGTTCCTGGGTATGAAATCCCCGAACGTTTTTTTCATTTTTTTGATAAATGTCTTTGATGACGTCATATCCGGCTTTTCGTGAAAGTTGAGGCGGCACTGTCACGCCCTCATTTTTCAACCAAATTGGTTGAAATTTTGGTCAAGTAATCTTCGACGAAGCCCGGACTTCGGTATTGCATTTCAGCTTGGTGGCTTAAAAATTAAATAATGACTTTGGTCATTAAAAATCTGAAAATTGTAAAAAAAAAATAAAAATTTATAAAACGATCCAAATTTACGTTTATCTTATTCTCCATCATTTGCTGATTCCAAAAACATATAAATATGTTATATTCGGATTAAAAACAAGCTCTGAAAATTAAATATATAAACATTATTTTCACAAAAAAAATTTCGAAATCAATTTAAAAACATCTTATTCCTTGTCGGTTCCTGATTCCAAAAATATATAGATATGATATGTTTGGATTAAAAACACGCTCAGAAAGTTAAAACGAAGAGAGGTACAGAAAAGCGTGCTATCCTTCTCAGCGCAACGAATACCCCGCTCTTCTTGTCAATTCCACGGGCACTGCCTTTGTCACGGGCGGTGGAGTGACGATGCTACGAGTATACGGTCTTGCTGCGTTGCGTTGCGTTCAGTTTCATTCTGTGAGTTCGACAGCTGCTTGACTAAATATTGTATTTTCGCCTTACGCGACTTGTTATATTTAGTCAAGTTTTCATTTTTTTTATCACACACACATGCACCCGCGCATGCACGTACGCACGGACATACTCTCTCTCTCTCTCTCTCTCTCTCTCTCTCTCTCTCTCTCTCTCTCTCTCTCTCTCTCTCTCTCTTATCTCTATCTCTATCTCTATCTTTATCTCTCTCTCTCTCTCTCTCTCTCTCTCTCTCTCTCTCTCTCTCTCTCTCTCTCTCTCTCTCTCTCTCTCTTACAACACCCATACACTGAAACACAACACGCGCGCACGCACACGCACGCACGCGCGCGCACGCACACACACGCACGCACACACACACACACACACACACACACACCGTCTCACCCCTGTGTGGATCCACCCATCCCACAGCCCACCAGGCCTCGCAGCAGCAGCATCCACACGTACGTGGGACTGAAGGTGGCCAGAAAACCGAAATATCCAATGGACAGCGTCACGATTAACAGCGCCTGGGTGGCAGAAAGGAAAGACCACATAACAAAGGGAAATAAGCGATGAAGGAGGACAGAAAACCGAAATATCCAATGGACAGCGTCCAACAAAGCTTGGGTGGCAGAAAGGAAAGACCACATAACAAAGGGAAATAAGCGATGAAGGAGGACAGAAAACCGAAAATGTCAAATGGACAGTGTCAGCAGGATAGTACAACAGCCAAGCCGGTTGCTCTCAATCTGACTTTTTTTTTTCACAAAGAGATTTTGCAACCAAACAGAGTGCCGTGTTCGGTTCTGTGGTTTTCTAATGAACAGATGTGACATGATTTCATTGTTGATGAAATTTCTCCTCTGTGACAACTCTTGCCCCTCCCCCCTCCCCCCCCCCCCCCCCCCCCCCCCCCGCCCACTCGAAGAAAATAAGGAGTAATTGTGTGTGTGTGTGTGTGTGTGTGTGTGTGTGTGTGTGTGTGTGTGTGTGTGTGTGTGTGTGTGTGTGTGTGTGTGTGTGTGTGTGTGTGCGTGTGTGTGCGTGTGTGTGTATCTGTGTCTGTGTGTGTGTGTCTGTGTGTGCGCGTGTGTCTCTGTGTTCCTGTGTCCGTCTGTCTGACTATCGGTCGGGTCGGTCTGTCTCTCTCTGTCTGTCTTTCTTTCAGTCTGTATTTTACCAAATCAATTAGTTAAAAAAAACAAAAGAATAAAATGAAACTCACAACTTTCCTTCCGTGTTTGTCCCCCACCAGACCAATCAGGGGGGAGCTTATCCCCATGCCTAGAAATACAACCTGCACACACACACACACACACACACACACACACACACACACACACACACACAATTATGTTCGTAATGTCATTCATGTTGCTGTCGTATGTACACGCAACAAGATCTCTTCTCAATCTGTCTGTTGCAAATACAAAATACATTATGCATGCAAACATCTGTGCAAATACAAACCCCATGCACTTACCTATACTCAAACATCAAAGAAAAGTCTATCTATACAGGATCGAAAACATGCACACTTGCATGTTAGGTGTCAAAAGAATATAGACATTTTATATCCACACTCGAGCTGTTACACAATCAAATCACACAACATCCATGACATTTCAAATAGCAGGGATGCCGTTCGGCGGTCGGCGAATTGGTACAAACAAATTCCAAATCGCCAAAAACGTGGGGTTTTTTTCTTTCGTAATTCAGCCGAATTCTTGTTGTTTTTGATGTTGTTGTTTTTGTGCGGGCTTGCGTGTGTATGTGTGTTTGCGTGCGTGCATGCGTGCGTTTGTGTGTGTGTTTTCACAATAGAAAAAAAGGTGACGTGAAGGACTGTCACTAAAACCTTAACCTGAAACGTGTACCAAAACCAAAGCAAAATATAACTTTTTTCAGAAACCCAGAAGTGGTCCACCATTCTTGTGAATTGTACACTCTAAAAGGAAGTTAGTGTTCCACTTTTGAAAGCATTTCTGTAGTGTGTTTTGCGACACATTAGGCACACACAAAAATAGTCTGTTTACGGTAACTCGACCGACCCTATTTTTTTCGCGCGACCCTAGACTTTTTTTTTGGCATTTGGGGAAAAAAAAAAAAAAAAGCAAAATAACGTAAAAATATGGTTTTTTGGAGAAAAAAAAAATCCCGACCTACCGACCCTAATTTTTGGGCCTATGTTACCGTAAACAGACCTATTTATTTTTTTGGCCTTACATAGTTCTACTCGCCAAAGAGGCACACGAAATAAACAGAGTATTCACAGATAAACACCATGCGAGCGTGCAACTTTTGCCAGGAGAACTATATATCATCATAATAGTTCTACTGGCCAAAGTTGCACGGGTAATGTTAACTTCTGAATACTATGTTTCTATTATGTGTGCCTCTTTTGCGAGTAGAACTATGTACTATTTCACAAAGTGTTCAAAACTTGTCACATAAAGGTGTTCAACAAGTGGAACACTTGTGTGCAGAGCGTGTGCACTGACCGTGGTGATGAAGGCCACTTTCCACTCGGATAGGTTCCACTCGCAACGCACCACTGGAGACAGTACGGACAGTAACATCATCTCTAAGGCGTCAGCAGCCTGCAACATGCAATCCGTGACAAGGTCAAATACCCAAAGGGAAGTAAGCGCTCTAAATGCATACGACATATCAAATAACCAAAGGGAAGTAATCGCTCTTAATGCATACGACATGTGTAATAGAGTAAGCGAGAGTTGTACGGAACCTTTTCTCCTGGCACCTGAGAGAATAACAAGCATTGAAATGAACAAGCGACTTTCATCCTCAAAAAAGGATGATCACCGCAAGCTCATATGTAATGGAGTAAGCGAGAGTTGTACGGAACCAATCTCCTGGCACCTGAGAGAAAAACATGCATTGAAATGAACAAGGGACTTTCATCCTAAAAAAATGATGATCGCCGCAAGCTCATATGTTCATCACATTCTCCAAGGCACTATAACTAACGCGGCTTACGTACCAGCTTTTATTCCTAACCGGACATAGTCCTTAGATCAAGACTGGCCGGTTTTGACAAGGTCGGTTAGTTGCTTGGATGGTGGCTTGCTTGCTGTTTCAACCCCTTCACCACCACCCACAGGAAGGAAGCGTACCGAATTTCACATAATTGGGGAAAATAGAGTAAATTAAACAAAATGAAAATGATATATGGAAGGACTTTGCTTGCTTATTGTCACGCTCATAAGATAAATGCCTATGTCATTTTGTTATGTTTTGAGAAAAACGCAAAACATTTATTTGGTTTCTGCCTATCTCATTATAGATATAAGTTGCAAACTGCCTATCTCGAGCTGTTACCACGGGATTCACGTGAGATAAAGAGCTGACAGCAACATTTTAAATCGGCACAACTGCAAAACAACCCCCCGAACGCTTTTGCATACCTTCGCAATTTCCAAACAAGTCATACCTGTATCCAAAAATTAGTGCCTTACTCAAAAAAGGACATCGGCAGTTTTGCTTACGTTACCGTGGCAATGGTTTCCGATGGTCTGCGAGTTTGTACTCTCTAACACATGACATATACCCTTCCAGTAGCTTCCCCTGTAGTCTCACTTCACAAATGCCTGACACTGAGTTAGGTATTTTTCTTATGAGCGTGACGTTATTGTCTTGTCATTGCTGCGACCATCTTGCAGACATTCTGAGAAAAGTCTGGACAGCATCATTACGTTTAGTCAAGTTTTGACTATATGTTTTAACATAGAGGGGGAATCGAGACGAGGGTTGTGGTGTTGGTGTATGTGTGTGTGTGCGTGTGTGTGTGTAGAGCGATTCAGACTAAACTACTGGACCGATCTTTATGAAATTTGACATGAGAGTTCCTGGGTATGATATCCCCGGACGTTTTTTTCTTTTTTTCGATAAATGTCTTTGATGACGTCATATCCGGCTTTTTGTAAAAGTTGAGGCGGCACTGTCACGCCCTCATATTTCAATCAAATTGATTAAAATTTTGGCCAAGCAATCTTCGACGAAGGCCGGACTTCGGTATTGCATTTCAGCTTGGTGGCTTAAAAATTAATTAATGACTTTGGTCATTAAAAATCTGAAAATTGTAAAAAAAAATTAATTTATAAAACGATCCAAATTTACGTTCATCTTATTCTTCATCATTTTCTGATTCCAAAAACATATAAATATGTTATTTGAATTAAAAACAAGCTCTGAAAATTAAAACAATTAAAAATTATGATCAAAATTAAATTTTCGAAATCAATTTAAAAACACTTCCATCTTATTCCTTGTCTGTTCCTGATTCCAAAAACATATAGATATGATATGTTTGGATTAAAAGCACGCTCAGAAAGTAAAGCGTGCTATGAAGCACAGCGCAACCGCTACCGCGCCAAACAGGCTCGTCACTCTCACTGCCTTTTGCACAAGCGGCGGACTACGTTCAATTTCATTCTGTGAGTTCCACAGCTTGACTAAATGTAGTAATTTCGCCTTACGCGACTTGTTTTGTTTATGTTGTTGTTGTTTTGTCTCTTGTTTTTGCACTTTTAAGGCCGTTAGGTCGAGGTTCTTGTGAACGTTTTGTTTGTCTTGAATTAAACGTTCCAAAATGATACCTTGCTTGGTTGTTTTTTAATTTTTTATTTTATTTCTTGATTTGGAACGTAAGCAGTCTGTTTGTTTGGGATTATTTGATACAACGAATAATGTAACAAAAACGAATAATGTAACAATTGTTACATTATTCGTGGCGGATGTAGCTTTTCCTTGAAATTGCTATCGAGATTATCTCTATAAATATAATTCACCAGGAAACACTAGACTGATAATTATTGTGATTCACACAAATTCGTGCGTAATGATGCGAATGACCCTTCACCCAGTGAGGTCAAGAACAAAGGGTTTATAAGAGTGTCCAGGAGAAATTATATTTGCTTTCTTACATTCGAGGTTTATCTTATCGGGAGACTCCGGATAAGAAATATTTTTCTCTTATCGGAGGAAAAACAAATGTCATCATATTTTTGGAAATGCATTGCATTATATGCCCGCAGGCAGGTGCATGAATGTGTATGTGATAGTGAATATTTATGTTTGTAAATGTGCGTGCGAATTAATATGTGTATTTTAATGTGTTATTCCCGACTTGTAGAAGGGTTTGGGACATAGCACATGGTGGCCGCCATTACTAGCCTCGGCTTTCCCATATATGTGTGTGGGGCTTCAAACCTCCTCTTAAAATACACGTGGAAAAAACATGTTTGGACAAGAATTAAGAGTTTTGTTTGCTTGTTTTGGGGTGTGTTTTTTTCCGACATCAGGTCCAATCTGTTTCGTTCTGGAACGTGTTCTTTTCTTTGAAGATATGTTCCTAAACCTTTATTCGTAACTAAAAATGTGTCTAGTTTTTAAAGGAGTTTCATATCGATACACACCGACACATTATTATTTTTGCAAGCACAAGAAGAGTAATTGCTATCTGAGTGTAAATATTCAGAATTATGTACAATACCAATGAATAATTATACAAATTAGATTGTTGTTTGCTTTTTTTAAGATATAATTTATTATTTGTTTGTTTTACCAATATTTTTGTTTGTTACAGGAATAGAACAAAAGGTCAATGAAATCTATTTCTCTAACACAATACGAGCAATGTTAAATCTGCACTATGGGATTTACCCATTCTAGCAACAGAATATTTATGGAATGTAGTACGAAGGCTACCACAACGCAACAGTCTTAATCTTGTTTCTTTCATTAAACAAGTAACATTGTTTTTTGTACAAGCTCGAAACCGAATTTATATTTCCAAAATAGTGCTGAAATAGGTTTGCCTACTGTGTTTTGTTAAGGATTATTCGGATCTGCAGGGAATTCATGAAAAACGTTTGACAGCAAATGTGTGTTGTTAACCTGTGATTTGGACCAAAAAAACATTTTACAAATCACGTCGAACCTAAAACCGCGATTTGTAAAAATGTAAAAATGTAATAATATCGCATTCCACAAAGTAATGCATGCCTTTTATTATTATTAATTTTTCTTGTTTAGAGCCTCTACGCTGAGTGGTGGGGGTGGTTTTAGATCCACATCCCATTTTGGTGCAATCCCATTTTGCCGCCGTCCCATTTTTTGCCCCATCCCATTTTCGCGACATTTCACAAGCCAAGCGTCATTTTACTAACATGTCATAACAATAGCGCGACATCCCATTTTGACACCATATCCCATTTGGCCGCCATGCCGTTTCACCGCCATTCCATTTCGCCCCCATCCCATTGTCGCGACATTTCACAAGCCAAGCGTCATTTTACTACCGTGTCATAACAATAGCACGACATCCCATTTTGACACCATCCCATTTGGCCGCCATCCCATTTTTGATTTATTGGTTTAAGCGTGTTTTTATTAATTTCTTGTATACATGTTATATACAGTAACAACATTAAGAACGTTAACAAGCAGACTGCTTATGGACACGTTCCAAAACTAATAATCAATACACATTCTGATAACAAGACATGGCGAACAAGTGATAACGTCAACCTTTTTCTTTCAAAATATTTCATAATATTTTATACAAATAAAGAGAGAGAGAGAGAGAGAGAGAGAGAGAGAGAGAGAGAGAGAGAGAGAGAGAGAGAGAGAGAGAGAGAGAGAGAGAGAGAGAGAGAGAGAGAGAGAGAGAGAGAGAGAGAGAGAGAGAGAGAATGCTTTGCTACATCTATTGCTGTCACTGTTAATATAATATCAGCCGAAGCGATCAGTTGACATAACGTAATCTTGTACAGCAGAAAATATTTTCATATTCAAAGATATAGTTAAATCAGTATTGCCAAACAAAAGTGTTTTGCAATCCAGAGCGTACGTTGGTAGACTATTGAATAAAATGGTTCTATGTTCGTTAAATTTTGGACAATGTAACAACAAGTCGCGTAAGGCGAAAATACAATATTTAGTCAAGTAGCTGTCGAACTCACAGAATGAAACTGAACGCAATGCAACGCAGCAAGACCGTATACTCGTGGTCCACCGCTCAGCTCACGGCATAGGCAGAGAAATTGACAAGAAGAGCGGGGTAGTGGTTACGCTATGCTGCATAGCACGCTTTTCTGTACCTCTCTTCGTTTTAACTTTCTGAGCGTGTTTTTAATCCAAACATATCATATCTATATGTTTTTGGAATCAGGAACCGACAAGGAATAAGATGAAACTGTTTTTAAATTGATTTGGAAAATTTCATTTTGATAATAATTTTTATATATTTAATTTTCAGAGCTTGTTTTTAATCCGAATATAACATATTTATATGTTTTTGGAATCAGCAAATGATGGAGAATAAGATAAACGTAAATTTGGATCGTTTTATAAATTTTTATTTTTTTTTACAATTTTCAGATTTTTAATGACCAAAGTCATTAATTAATTTTTAAGCCACCAAGCTGAAATGCAATACCGAAGTCCGGGCTTTGTCGAAGATTACTTGACCAAAATTTCAACCAATTTGGTTGAAAAATGAGGGCGTGACAGTGCCGCCTCAACTTTCACGAAAAGCCGGATATGACGTCATCAAAGACATTTATCAAAAAAATGAAAAAAAACGTCCGGGGATTTCATACCCAGGAACTCTCATGTCAAATTTCATAAAGATCGGTCCAGTAGTTTAGTCTGAATCGCTCTACACACACACACACACACACACGCACAGACAGACAGACACACGCACATACACCACGACCCTCGTTTCGATTCCCCCTCGATGTTAAAATATTTAGTCAAAACTTGACTAAATATAAAAAGTGTTCAGCATCTTCAGGGCGTACTCCACACGTGCATTCTAAATTATCAGAGTGGTGTTGGTTAACAAGGTATTGTTGCAAATCGCTCATATTTAATCTCAACCTGCTGTGAAATATGCCTTTTATTATTATTAATTTTTCTTGTTTAGAGCCTCTACGCTGAGTGGTGGGGGTGGTTTTAGATCCACATCCCATTTTGGTGCAATCCCATTTTGCCGCCGTCCCATTTTTTGCCCCATCCCATTTTTGCGACATTTCACAAGCCAAGCGTCATTTTACTAACATGTCATAACAATAGCACGACATCCCATTTTGACACCATATCCCATTTGGCCGCCATGCCGTTTCACCGCCATTCCATTTCGCCCCCATCCCATTGTCGCGACATTTCACAAGCCAAGCGTCATTTTACTACCGTGTCATAACAATAGCGCGACATCCCATTTTGACACCATCCCATTTGGCCGCCATCCCATTTTTGATTTATTCTTCTTGCCAAGCGTCACTATACTACGTTATTCAACTAGGAAGACATTCCGTTTACGCGAAATCCCATTTTTGCCACAATCCAAAATGTCGCGAAATAGGGATGGCGGCGAAATGGGATGACGGCAAAACGGCATGGCGACAAAATGGAATGTGGCGCTAGTGGTATGTCACGGTGGTAAAATGACACTTGGCCTGTGAAATGTCGCGAAAATGGGATGGGGGCAAAATGGGATAATGGCGAAAAGGGATTGCGCCAAAGTGGGACGTGGAGCTAATGGTACATGACATGGTGGTAAAATGACACTTGGCCTGTGAAGTGTCGCGAAAATGGGATGGGGGCGAAATGGGCTAACGGCGAAACGGGACTATTAGATTCCTTGACTTTGGGGTAGCGCGACTCTGTTACTGCTAGCTTTCCATTGGGAGGAAGCGACCCGAATTTCCAAGCGATGGAACAAAAAAGTAATGACTTTTTTTTTCTCAATAGATCCCTTCACTTTGGAGATGATGAGTTAAATATCGGGCGCATTTACGTGATTTGTAAAAGTTTTACATTTTTACAAAGCACGGGTTAACATGTGTGCCCAAAAGTGGGTATCCGATTGGCTGCGGACCTGGGTGCACGAAGCGGGCGTTCTGATGGGCTGTTATGACGGTTTGCCCGGAGAGAGAGAACGAGAGAGAAAGAGGGAGTGGGGGGTAGGGGTGGAGGGGGAGGGGGTAGAATCAGAGTATAACGGCGTGTGTCTATCTGTCTGTGCATGTGTGCGAGTGGCGTCACTGATTCTGCAAAAAGCGTGCATGCCATGTGAGTGACATGTGATTTTTGAGAGTGGATGCTAACCCTAACCCGAGACTGTATTATGAGCTATTTTACACTTTTTCTAATCTAAGTCTAACTTTTTCTAAGTTGAAAAAAGGGCTACCCCCGAATAATGTAACAATTGTTACATTATTCGCTTTTGTTACATTATTCGTTGTATCAATTATTGGCTATGTTTAAGTGACTTTTTTTTTCTCGCCTACCAGCCGGCCCGCCGCCCACACCACCGCCCACCAGACTCTTGCGGTACTTCCTTTGTTCGTTGCTTAGTTGATGTCCCTCCCTCCCAAAAGCAGTTCACCCCAGCAGTACCCAAGATTTTACAGCGTGTTGACAAACTACGCGCAAACCAATAACAGCAGTACCCAAGATTTTACAGCGTGTTGACAAACTACGCGCAAACCAATAACAGCAGTACCCAAGATTTTACAGCGTGTTGACAAACTACGCGCAAACCAATAACAGCAGTACCCAAGATTTTACAGCGTGTTGACAAACTACGCGCAAACCAATAACAGCAGTACCCAAGATTTTACAGCGTGTTGACAAACTACGCGCAAACCAATAACAGCAGTACCCAAGATTTTA
The DNA here is from genome assembly GCF_037325665.1 of Littorina saxatilis. Classification (NCBI taxonomy): domain Eukaryota; kingdom Metazoa; phylum Mollusca; class Gastropoda; order Littorinimorpha; family Littorinidae; genus Littorina; species Littorina saxatilis. The sequence goes on from NC_090253.1 coordinate 13,693,739, forward strand.
CAGCGTGTTGACAAACTACGCGCAAACCAATAACAGCAGTACCCAAGATTTTACAGCGTGTTGACAAACTACGCGCAAACCAATAACAGCAGTACCCAAGATTTTACAGCGTGTTGACAAACTACGCGCAAACCAATAACAGCAGTACCCAAGATTTTACAGCGTGTTGACAAACTACGCGCAAACCAATAACAGCAGTACCCAAGATTTTACAGCGTGTTGACAAACTACGCGCAAACCAATAACAGCAGTACAGGGCCGGATCAGTAGGGTTGTTGGGGTGGGGGGAGGGGCGGGGGGGGGGGGGTGTGAGGGTGTGCTAAGTAAAGCTAGCGAAGCGACCTAGACAAATGAGCGAAGCGACCGAGATTCCCAGGGGGTCCGGGGGCATGCCCGCCCCCCCCCCCCCCCGAAATTTGTTTAGTCCAAAGAAACCAAACAAGGCTATCTGAGCTTAGAAATTGCTCAATCTGTCTTTTTTTTCTCCCCCTTTTTTGGGGAAAGCAATTTCAACTTTTTTATGTTACCATTTTCTGGCATGAGAATAACATTTCAATAATATGCAACGGCTTTAAAACAAAACAAACAAAAAGGCAGGGGGGGGGGGGGGGATGAGCCCCCCTCGCCCGGTGTAACACGAAAAAATTACTCCCACGAGATATTTACTCCGGAGAAAAAATTTCGTACGAAAATGTTACTCCCCCGACGAGTAAATAACGAATAAATTACTTCTCCCTAACACGAGCAATTTAACTTCCCATGCCGGGCGTACGACATTTTTACTCCCTTGTCCCCTGTTTGACTTGGGACACCTCATGTCCCTAATAGGTTCTTATCCTGTGAGGACGTTAAAACTTAGGTAACTAACTGTTAGACTTGGTGGTGGAAGGGGTGGAGGGAGGGTAGCGCGACATTCGTTTGCGCGAGATCACATATTGGCGAAATTTTTACTCCGGAGTAAATTTTTCGTGGAGTAGAAATTTCGTGTTACACCGGCCCTGCAATATGAAGGTTAGTGCCTTGGTTGCTGCTCTCCCACACTCAAATCTTTCAGTGTATCGACCAAACTACTGTCCGTCAGTTGGTCTGCTACTTGCTTGCTTTGTGACTCCGTTGCGATAAAATGGTCAGAAAACGTGAACCTAATTCTTCGGTAATTTATTTCGAATATGTCCGCTCCTTTTATTTTTTTCATTCTCTTCATCTTTCTTTCTTTCTTGACTTGACTTGACTTGATCAGTGGTTGATCTGTTCACCGTTCCAAAGTTGATGAAAAAAATACACAAAAAGGTGGCAATGCGCGCCGGTGTAAAAAAGAAAACAAAAAGAAGCCTATGTCATGATCTGGCAATCTGGGTCATATTTTGAAGGAAGATGTTGCCAGTGTGCGTCCAATCTACTTTTGAGGCTGTTGACTGTGGGAGCAGTGACCACTGAGTCGGGCAGACTGTTCCCCACTTTCTTTCTCTCTTTCTTTTATTCTTCGCATTGGTTCTTTCTTTGCACTTGTCAATGTGAAGGAAATCACGAATAACACTGACAGGCAAAGTTTGACAGTGATATCCTCCACGCTTTTAGAGCGCTAACCAGAGATAATAACGTGACGTAGCGAAGTGTGTTGCAGTACTGTGAATTCAGCTCACTGACCGAGAGAGTTGATGTTGTAAATCGCAACGAAGATATCGTTACACTTAACCACTGTCCAGCGACAGGGAGGGGTTGCCACAGGAATCGACCGGGAGAAAGGAAGCCCGAGTAAACCACTTAACAGGTAAATGGAATAAGCATTTGAATATCGCTAATGTTTATCGCATAAGTTGAATCGACTAACACTGTAAACTTTAAACATAGCAGACCGATATCTAAGACAAGATGTCCGCTATTTATGTTGTGCAGTGCGTTGTGTAACCGGTCGGAAAGGAAGATAGTGTCCAGATGACAGCATGAAGGATCTGAGAAGCCGCCGGAATATCACGCCTATAGACCCGCATAGTTGAGATTCGACGGGATTTCTAGAAGCTAGTGCACGGTTATGGTTGTCCGTATAGTTGGACCATAGAGGTCACAGGGCGATAGAAACTGAGTAGACCGAGGTCGCCAGTAGAAGGAATGAGTAGTTAAATACATTTCCTATAGTAAACGGCCTTAGACGCTGTGTAATTCTGTGTATGAACAGAGTACAGATATGTATACAAGCTCTTAATTACTTAAGATAAGGAATGTTTAGTAGACAGAGCAGACGGTGATTTAAGTCTGCCGGAATAGGAACTATAACTGGGTTTTTTTACTACACACGACCCGTGAGTCGACACCCGTAAAATAGATATCGTGTGCCTATGAGTTCACGGACTGTTTGTGTTTTTCTCTACCTAAGTGAAGGATAGAGAGTTTTGATAGTGAAATTGTGTACGAGAGTGTGATCTCGAGTTGTTTTTGACTACAAAACTGTGAGTACCGGATTTTCGAATACCTAACATTTATGTTCATGATTGTGTGTATCTGTGTGTATGATGTCATAGCCATATAATACAGTGGAAAAAACTGTCCGGGGATATCATACCCAGGAACTCTCATGTCAAATTTCATAAAGATCGGTCCAGTAGTTTACTCTGAATCGCTCTACACACACACACACACACACATACACACACACACAGACACACATACACACACACACACACACACACACACACACACACACACACACACACACACACCACGACCCTCGTATCGATTCCCCCTCTATGTTAAAACATTTAGTCAAAACTTGACTAAATGCAAAAAGAGATTCCACGCAACTGGAAGAGTGCAGGAGCGACAACGTTCTGGTCGGCCCAGAGTCACCACACAAAGAGAGGATCGCTTCATTCAGAGGCAGGCCATGCAACAAAGAATGGCTACGGCAAACAACATTAGGCAACGCCTACAAGCTACCACCAACACTGTTGTTAGTGGTCAGACGATCCGAAACCGCTTACACAACTTTGGCTTGCGTGCAAGGCGTCCAGTCCGAGGAACAACCCTGACTGCTAATCACCGAGCTGCTCGCCGAGCCTGGTGCACTCAACATGTGAGGTGGCAACGTCAGCAGTGGGCTCAGGTGTTGTTTACAGATGAGTCCCGCTTTTGCTTGGAACCTGCTGATGGTCGCATCCGAGTGTGGAGGCGTCGCGGAGAGCGCTTCGCAGAAGGCGCTGTTCTGGAACGACAGCGTTTTAGCGGAGGCTCTGTGATGGTCTGGGGAGGGATCAGCACACGTCTAAGGACACCTCTGTACCATGTAGTGGGCAACTTGACCGGTGTCCGCTACCAGAATGAGATCCTGCAACCCCTGGTCGTTCCAGCCCTCCAAGCGATCGGCCCTCGTGCGATTCTTCAGGATGACAACGCACCTCCCCATCGCTCTGCAGCTGTCAACACCTTCATCCTGCAGGCCAGGGTCAACAGGATGCTGTGGCCAGCCAACAGCCCGGACCTGAACCCCATAGAGCACATGTGGGACGAGGTTTGTCGTCGGGCACAGCAACATCACCCTCCTCCTGCCAATCTGGGTCAACTGCTACAATGGCTCCAGCAGGAGTGGAATGGAGTTCCCAGAGCATGCATATGCAACCTGATCCACTCCATGCACCAACGATGTGTTGAATGCCTGACATACAACGGAGGGCACACGCGTTATTGACATTGATTCACATTGTTGTGAATTCCATTTTCGAGGGTTGTCACGTTTGACACACTCTAGCTAAATTGTCGCTACCGCGTTCGATCTTTGCTTTGTTTGTCATTACTCCTTGGTTGTTCAATTATATAATTTTTTTTAAATGAAAGAATTCGGTCTTGTCTGTTTTGTGTGGCGTGCTTGTAAAAAAGTGATCCTTAACTTTTTTTGAAGAGTGTACTTAACCCTTTCCGATTTTTCTTTTCGCAGAGACAGCGAGAGATTCACAATCACTTTCAGCTGTTGGAAAAAATGTGAAGCGATTACGGCCCTTTGTTTAAAAAAAAACCCATGGCGTAATGATACATTTGACGCGGTTGTAGACATACTCTTGATTCTTGTCAAAAAACACCGGAAGTTTGTTGTCCCCCCCCCCCCCCCCCCAACAAAGGGGTAAGCCGAGACTAATAATGGCGGCCACCATGCAGTAAGTCCCAAACCTTACTGCAAGTCGTGAATAGAAGTCGAAAATAGGGACAGCAGCACGATGTCATATGCCAGACGTCATTCGCATAATGACGTCAACGTACGGCGTCAAAGCTCCAAGCAACCCGTTGATCCAGTCAGGCCTTGGGTTTTTTCCACCCTTGTGTTTGATACACAGGAACTTTTGCCACGATGCCGAAGGGATCGAACAATCGACTCGGCGGTAGGTTGCCAAAGTTCTTGTCACGCTACAGCACTCCTAAGGCCAAGCAAGATATCAAGAAATTGTTCGCACAATGGATTTTGGTGGAGGTACGAGATGCGGGACACAAAAAGAATCTCATCTGCCCTTGCGGTAAGTTTCCAGAAAACCAATACGGTTGTACTAATTGTGTCCAACATGTTTGCAGAGGCAGACCGTTACATATTTAGGTCTTTTGTTTGCCTTATCTCATCCGTGCAGGGTGAAGCTATATACAAAGTGGAACTGTGTAGTACACGCAGTGACTGCCGCCCTATGCTGACTCATCTACAACAAATCTGAAAGTGAAAGAAAGAGAGAATGCTTTATGTCCTACAGGCTAAATATTTCGCCTCTTAAGGACAAGTTATGGGTTATATTATTGGAGTTTTACGCCCTCACGGCTTTTGACAAGTGTATGCGATTGCGTGTTTATGTAGTATCAGCCATCTGCAAGTAGGGCCTAAGCTTTATGGCAGAATGACCGAGATCTTGTTCGTGTCAGTGTTGTGACACGGGGGTGGGACATGGCTTCCGTCTGGGTCTGCACATAGAGTTTACCCGTGTCCGTCCCGGCCCGAATTCGAACATGCGACCTTCCGATCACAAGTCCAGTGCTCTACCAACTAAGCTACGGGGCCCCCTGATAATGAGATGGGACGCTTAAAAAGCCGCGAGGAAAAACTTGTTCCAGTCCCTACCACATGTAGTACTACTAGTAACTACTACATATTCACATCAGCTGTTGACTGTCTAAATAATGCTGCCTTATAACTGTAGACCTAGCAGCACCACTCGCTATTTTTACACCCCCGGTATAGGGGTGTGTATAGGATTCGGTCGATGTGTTTGTTTGTTTGTTTGTTTGTTTGTGTGTTTGTGTGTTTGTGTTCGCATATAGATCTCAAGAATGAACGGACCGATCGTCACCAAACTTGGTGAACAGGTTCTATACATTCCTGAGACGGTCCTTACAAAAATTGGGACCAGTCAAACACACGGTTAGGGAGTTATTGGTGGATTAAGATTCTACAAGGACTTATAGAGGGACATATTAATGGTCAAAGGGAAATAACCTTCTCAGTTGACGGGGGTGTTTTTCCTACCTCGGAGGAATTTCTTGTTCTAACTTGTTTTCAACAATCAACAAAACAGCAAGGGATTGTCAAAAAGAACTTTTTATTTTTATTTTAGAACACTTTGCTCGGACCTCTGTGCACTCTTTCCCGTTGCGACAACAGACTTTATTCCAGAATCACACACTGACATAGCGTCTGACGTCTGCTGATAAACCAACAGACAACGTTTAGGACGTCCAGGACAGTTTTTCCAAGATGTCTAGGGCTAATTAAAAACAATTGTCATCATTTTCACGAGTTTTCATTCACAAACACCTGGGAAATAAATCTCATGTTACCCATGCAATAAATCGAGGTGGTGAATGGGTTTGAGCTTTCAGGTGAAACGTGGATTGTCAAAGTAAAAGCCAATCAGGCTGATTGTTTGATGTGTGGAACCATCGCAGCTTTGGATTTGTGTTTCCGAGGACAACGATTGTAAGCATTCACTCTCAAAGACCCAATCAATGTTGATAATTACTGCGGCGACTCATGGTCAATTTGCAACTTATCTCTGTAATCGCAAAATCCACAACGAAAAGTCATAAACACTTAAAAAGAAAAGAAATATGCTCAACACTTACTGAACTCACACGTATGATCGCAGTTCTGTAAATTTTCAGACTGGAAGAAAAGCGTCAACAAGCTACGTTTGACGTCACATACAAGGTTGACGTGTTATCTCGAGCTACTGTGACGATGCTTTGTGGCCCGGAGTTGGATTCTAAAAATTCGTCTCCCTGTGGGTTATTGTGCATTTTGTTGCACAACCAAAATGATGACAAAAACGATGTTTGGTGGCTTGTCGTCAGACCAGCATTTTGTTGTTGGTCCTCGGGGAGCATATCGCCTTTTGTCTCATATTTATCAACCGCGGCCTTCGGCCTTGGTCGATAAAGATGAAACAAAAGACGATATGGTCCCCTTGGACCAACAAAAAAGCTGGTCTGTCAACAAGCCACCAAACATCTTATAATGTTCAACAATTGTACAAGACTTTTGAGAATACTTACGCCTCGCTTATATGTGGTTGGCAACTACCGAACGAAACCTGCATGTGTCTCCACACCAGATTCGTTCGACGGCTAAGCACGCATACAATGCGAGCTGTAGCGCATAAGCAAACTTTGCTCGTCTGTTGATTGATAAGACATGGAGAATAATGAAACAATTTAAGAAAAGAGAACAAATGAAGCAAGCAAGTTTTATGGCCAAATACAGGGTAGGGGTGATTCGATACCTCGCCGGTTTACTCGGACCAATCATAGTTTGTGTTTGTTTTTTAAATGCAGTGTAAATGAATGGTACGTTGTTGTTGTTGGTTGTTGGTTGTTGTTGTTGTTGTTGTTGTTGTTGTTGTTGTATTGGGGGGGGGGGTGTATGTGAATGGGATGTGGGGGGGGTATGTTTTTCCCTTTTTACATTTAGTCAAGTTTTGATTAAATGTTTTAACATAGAGGGGGAATCGAGACGAGGGTCGTGGTGTATGTGTGTGTGTGTGTCTGTCTGTCTGTGCGTGTGTGTGTGTGTGTAGAGCGATTCAGACCAAACTACTCGACCGATCTTTATGAAATTTGACATGAGAGTTCCTGGGTATGATATCCCCGGACGTGTTTTTCATTTTTTCGATAAATACTTTTGATGACGTCATATCAGGCTTTTTGTAAAAGTTGAGGCGGCACTGTCACACCCTCATTTTTCAATCAAATTGATTGAAATTTTTGTAAAGCAATCTTCGACGAAGGCCGGACTTCGGTATTGCATTTCAGCTTGGTGGCTTAAAAATTAATTAATGACTTTGGTCATTAAATTTAAAAATCTGAAAATTGTAATAATTTTTTTTATATATAAAACGATCCTAATTTACGTTCATCTTATTCTACATCATTTCTTGATTCCAACAACATATAAATATGTTATATTTGGATTAAAAACAAGCTCTGAAAATTAAAAATATAAAAATTATGATCAAAATTAAATTTCCGAAATCGATTTAAAAACAATTTCATCTTATTCCTTGTCGGTTCCTGATTCCAAAAACATATATATATGATATGTTTGGATTAAAAACACGCTCAGAAAGTTAAAACGAAGAGAGGTACAGAAAAGCGTGCTAACTGCTATGCAGCACAGCGAAACCACTACCGCGCTGAACAGGCTCGTATTCGTCAGTTTCACTCCGTTTTGCACAAGCGGCGGACTACGGTCATTGTGAAAAAATGCAGTGCGTTCAGTTTCATTCTGTGAGTTCCACAGCTTGACTAAATGTAGTAATTTCGCCTTACGCGACTTGTTCTTATTTCTTTTTGCATCGCCTCGTTTTGTTGTTCTCGCAAAATGTGATACAACTGTTAATACAAAAAGACTCTCTTCTTTAAAGGGATTATATCTAACTAAAAAACTGTCTCAAATCTAAGACCTATACAGTTCAGGTTAGGGGTTGTAATGATGTGACCACACACCAGGAATACCTTAAATAAAACGTTTGAGCGCTGATTTACTCAAATTGAAAACGGCTGTTTTCAGCAGGAATCCCAGACTGTAAGTGTAATTCTCATTGTGACGCACTTAGCGCGAGTCCTAATATTTGTCCTACCTTTCGTCCCTGAGTATTTTATGCGCTATTCCTAGATATACAGATTTGAAATTGAGACGAGAGCTACAAAGTTCGGTTTGGGAGTTGAATAGATGAAAACACACACGAGGAAGGTCTTAAAATTAGTGTTTGAGCGTTCTATATTTCAAATCTAAATGCTGTATTTGGTAGTCATAGCAGACCGTAATAATCTCCAACGGACAGTGTGTTTGTTTTTGTTATGCGAAGCGTTTTAGCCCTGTATGGCACGGAATGTGCATGCGTTGGCTAGACTGTAGGTTTGACTTTCTCAATCCAACAGTCTTAATCTGCTTTGACGAATGGGCATCTATAAAAACTAAATAAATAATGATGACGACCGGAAGTCCGGACTCCTGACAGGAGAGCTGGGCGAAACAACCCGCTCGCTGATTAAAATTCATTTCATTATTTGGCATGGATTCGGAGCAGTTTTGAGCAAATCAATGTTGGTGTTTCTAAATTACAGTACAGCAAATGTCCCTTGACCTTTTCAAGGTCCAAATCGTCAGAAAACTGTCCAACATGGCGCCTTCGGTATACTATCTTTAACGTTCAATGCCACCATGTGTCTTTTTTTTCCCCGGACAGGCCGCTCGGGTCTGCGCTACCTGTGCTTCATCCGCAACGTGGAGACCAAGATCCAGACGTACGTTGGCTCCACCTGCATCCGTCACTTCTGCAACAAGATGGTGCCCAAGCTGCTTAAGCTGCTCGAGTCGCTCTCCATGCAAGGGGTGACGGTGAGTGTTTTTCCCACATTAGGCACACACAAACATGTGTTCTTGTTCTTCTCACCTGTAGTCTCTTGTTCCTGTTGTGTTTCCCGAGACAAGGCCGAACAAAATAAAGGTCGGTTATTTTTTTCTTCTTTTTTACATTCAGTCAAGTTTTGACTAAATGTTTTAACGTAGAGGGGGGGATCGAGACGAGGGTCGTGGTTATATGTGTGTGTGTGTGTGTGTGTGTGTGTGTGTGTGTGTGTGTGTGTGTGTGTGTGTGTGTGTGTGTGTGCGTGTGTGTGTGTGTGTGTGTGTGTGTGTGTGCGTGCGTATAAAGCGATTCCGAGAAAACTACTGGACTAATCTTCATGAAACTTCACATGAGAGTTCCTGGGTATGATATCCCCAGCATTTTTTTCTTTTTTCGATAGCTGTCTTTGATGACGTCATATCCGGCTTTTTGTGAAAGTTGAGGCGGCACTGTCACACCCTCAATTTTCAACCAAATTAATATATATATAACAACCAACATACCTACATATCTATCTAACCCTGTCTCCTCCTCCCCCACCAGGGCAAGTACCTCGGCAAGGCGGGCAAATTCCACAAGTTCCAGCTCAAGGACAAGGCCAAGGTGGTGAAGTACTACAAGCTGCTGTCGTCATTCTTCAGCAAGCTGCCCGTCTACCGACAGAACGGGGTGTGGGAGATGCGGGTCGCCAGCTCCAAAAGCCGCGTCCCGAAGGACAAACTGCGTCCGGGCTACTGGTACAACCTCAAGCTGGGACCTGTCACACGCACGGGCATCAATAACAAGGGCAGGCCCGCACTCATGTTCTTCGCCGACGGGATCCGCAGCTCTCGCGGTTAGAGAAGAGCAGGTGGTGGAGCGAGAAAGAAAGGGGGTGGGGTGGGGGCTTAGAACTCGAAGGGTTAGCCCGAGGTTTTTTGAGTGGCAAGGAGGTAGTTGTAGATTCAGAACTTATTGGCCCTGCTTGGTGTCATCACTGAACAGGGAAGGAAGAGGTCTTTTGAGCGACTGTCAGCAACATTTTAACCTGCTTGCTGTCGTTCCAGACCCTGGGGAAACACGAGGTCAATTTTACAGCCCCGCTTGTTGTCATTCAATAACGAAAAAAAAAGTCTTGTTTGTGGCTGGACATTAGTAGTACTGTGGTCTGATGACCACAACTGACCTTCATTTCTAAGAAAACGGGAATGCATTACACGCATCACGCAAGAACCAATTTGTGAACTCACTTGAACAGAACCCTTTTAGATAATCCTTTTGACGCGACCCAGAAAAAGACATATTTATATTTATACATAAAAGACAAATCGTAGTCACAAATTGTTTTGAATATGTACTTACATATTTCTTCCCTGGTGCGGCTATAGGCTGCTGTTGAAGTCATATTTAAGAGCATTTTTTGAAATGCTCTTTTTTAAACATCTAGTTTTTAAAATTTAAATAAAGATATTTTGTTTGTATCCAAATGTTTGGTAAACAATGGTAAATATGCGTGTGTAAGTCCGCGCGTAAGTGTGCGTGTGTGTGTGTGCCTTTGCACGTGCGTGCGTGTGTGTGTGTGTGTGTGTGGTGTGTGTGTGTGTGTGTGTGTGTGTGCATGCATGCGTGCGTGCGTGTGTGTTAGGGTGTTTGCTTGTGTACGCGTGCGCTCACATTTCCAAATGTTCTTCCATACAAAAGCTTTGTTATCTATAAAAGAAAAACCAGACTAAGTCAACGACTTAAAGTTGCCACCTGGAGATACTGGCTCTATGTGTGTAGCAGTTTGCATACATGTCTTTTGGCTATTTGGGTGTTACAATCTATGACAATGTAAAAGGTTGATTAATAGTAAACTGTAGTTTCATGATATCCTAGCTTGCGTACATGTAGATAATAAATGTATCCTATTCTTCTACGTTCCCGATTGTATGGCCATGTTGGGTTTGATGCGTGCATGCCTGGTTTTCTCCTGTAGATGGGTGTCGGCACAGAAGGTCTGCCCGCTGTCCTCAGCCAACATGCTCCGTCTTCATGGCAGCTCAAATTTTTTATCGAGGTTCTCTCCTCTAGATCCGCCGTGTTTCGCCTAGGGGCTTGCGCTGCCTAGTTGATAGGGTCACCTCGTAGAGGATGTGGTCATAGACCACGCACGGTCGGTCTTGGGATAGGGAAACGTTATGCTAGTCCGGAGGGATTACGCCACAATGGCCACCTCGCGAAGACCCAGGGTCCTAGACTAGGGAGGTCCAAGGGGGAGCACCGGGAGGGCTACCCCTCTACCCGCACCTCCAACACAATCCCTTCCCCTGGTAGCTTCATCCCCAAGGAGGAAACAAAGCTACCTGCAACACCCCAAATGTATCCTATGACTTTGTCATTATCTTGCAAGAGGATTATTTGTTTCTGCAGCACTCCGTTAGTATAAAATGTAATTCATCGCCAATAAGCGTAATTTCAAACCATCTCGATCCCCAAGAACGTCCAAAAATGTTGTACTTCCATAAATTAAAAATAGCTTTCTCCCATATCTGAGATGTATAAGTTACAGCTCCGTCCATCCATGGTATCGCCTGATATTTTGTCGAGACTGGGTCAATGAATATGATGACGTCACTCGAGGCTCTGCCGAGAGTGACGTCATTATATTCTTTCACCCCGTCGAGACAAAATATCACGCGATACCATGGATGGACGGAGCTGTAACGTATATATGGCATGACCAAAGTAAAGAGAATTTGTCATGGGATGTGGAAACAAATCATTGGAAATTCACCATGGGCAATCAACCCAAGCCTAGAAGTTGTAGAACTATATTTTGTTTCAGTCTTGGCAAGGCCAGTTTTGTCCAGTTCCGGAAAAGACATCATGAATTCATTCACCCTGCCGAGACGAAAAAAACAATTCCATGGATGAAAACGTATAAGCTTGTTATCCCGTGACGCATAAAAGCTAAATTTTGTTTTGAAATGTCTTCACAACGTACAGATAACTTATAACGACATAATCGCCTTCACAAGACAGGAAAAACGCACACTTTGTTTTTCGTCTGCTACAAATCTAGTCTTGTTGGTTGACGGAGAGAATAAAGCTTCAATCGTACCTTCATCAACAGGAATAAATGCTCAATCCGCTGTCAGTTCGCAACTGAACCTTGTTTTTTTTTCTTTAACTTTTTGGTTAACATTGAAACGGCAATCCAAAAGAGTGTTTCAGCTGTTTCAAGACACAGGCTTAGCTCCTTCTTTTGAGTTGCTTTTCAGTCTAAAATGACACCGGAAGCGAACAAATTGTCGCGTATACTGTCGTCACAAAAAGACGTCATGACAAAGTTACACGCAAAGCGAAAGAGACTTTGACGTCATTTACTTTTGTTCGGAATTTTCCGTCTGTTCCTAGCTTGTCAGTGAAGACCTGACGTGAGTAAGCTTACCCAAAACGTCTTTGTTCTCTATTCACATTGCAGCTGTGAAATAATCAGTCTTGTGTCTCGGTCGTGTAGGTACAGAGTTTGCTTCTGCAATCATTGTGTTCGTGTTGATGACGGCTTCATAAGACAAATCAGCGAATCTATCGTAAGGAAGACGTTTATGTACAAATCACCGAACCCAACCCATTTTTTGTGTGCATTTTTCTGAAGAATAAACTGCATGTGGTTAATTTCATCCGTTTAATGCTTGTCGAAACGAGCCATAAGGCTTTAGAATAAAAGATTTCACGCATTGCTTGGCCATCTGATCACAGATGAGGTCGTAGTTTGTAGGTTGAATCTATGAATCGGCCAGAGATATATCTGCATTTCTGGTACGACCTTCCAGATTATCAACAGCAGGTTCATGGTCGGAATCAAGAGGTCAAATTTGCGTGGCTCCCAATCATTTCATAAAAGATTTCCATTTTCTTGTTTCTGCGGCTGCGCAAGTTATTTTGCCTAGGTCATGGCCGAACTTTAGGCCTACGGAGAAATATCGCTGGATATTTTCTCCCTGGATTAACAGAGACAAAGAAGGGAAGTCATGCTGTATAGAGTCATATAAAATGAAAGAACAGCGTCCCAAATTTATAGAAGCTGTTGCAAGGTACCAAACGTTACAACCGTGGTGGTGTGTTACTTAAATCCGAGGCAAAATCGTGGTGAAAAGAGATCATTTGTACTTTGAAATTCGACTCATTCCGTAAAGTTTGTTTGCACGTTGAATAATACAGCTAGCATTATCTGGGACATGGTTCTTGAATTTTATCTAAGATGGTTAGCTGAACTGTGATGACTATATGGACTGAGTCTTCAACAACAACTTACTGTAATTGTTCCTCCAACAAAGTACACAATGAGCTGAAATCTCCCGAAGCCTATGGCTTCCACTGCTTCTTCCACCGTGTACGTTTTCTCGTCATCTTCTTCCTTATTAGTTGACGTTTCGTCCGTGTACTTCATGACGTCATTCACAATGAGGTCATCCTCTCCAGAAACGCTTCCACCGCCTTCGTTGTCGCAGAGGCTGCCGACCCCTGAAAAAACGAAAATGAAAAAAATATTATACAAGTCGCGTAAGGCGAAAATACAACATTTAGTCAAGCTCAGTCGAACTCACAGAATGAAACTGAACGCATTGCATTTTTTTCCGCAAGACCGTTCACTCGTAGCATCGTCTGTCCACCGCTCGTGGCAAAGGCAGTGAAATTAACAATCCAGAAAAGCGCGGTAGCGGTTGCGCTGAGAAGGATAGCACGCTTTTCTCTCTATTCTTTTTAACTTTCTGAACGTGTTTTTAATCCAAGCATATCATATCTATATGTTTTTGGAATCAGGAACGGACAAGGAATAAGATGAAGTTGTTTTTAAATCGATTCCGGAAATTTAATTTTCATTATAATTTTTATATTTTTAATTTTCAGAGCTTGTTTTTAATCCGAATATAACATATTTATATCTTTTTGGAATAAAAAAAAATGATGAAGAATAAGATAAACGAAATGTTGGATCGTTTTATACAAAAATAATGTTCATTAATTACAATTTTCAGATTTTTAATGACCAAAGTCATTAATTAATTTTTAAGCCTCCAAGCTGAAATGCAATCCCAAAGTCCGGCCTTCGTCGAAGATTGCTTGGCCAAAATTTCAATCAATTTTATTGCAAAATGAGAGTGTGACAGTGCCGCCTCAACTTTTACAAAATGCCGGATATGACGTCATCTAAGACATTTATCAAAAAAAGAAAAAAAATCTGGGGATATCATACCCAGGAACTCTCATGTAAAATTTCATAAAGATCGGTCCAGTAGTTTACTCTGAATCGCTCTACACACACACACACACACACACACACATACACCACGACCCTCGTCTCGATTCCCCCTCTATGTTAAAACATTTAGTCAAAACTTGACTAAATGTAAAAACCAAAATCGACAGAAACTGGCCGCTAGAAATAGGCTAACCGTGATCTTGCAACCGGTGATTTCCAATATCACTGTAATTGCACCGATTAATATCTAAAAATACCGTAGACGCAATCAGCAGCCAGTCTAGCACCCCGGCTGATATTTTGTTGGATAGTAGCTGTTGCGTAATCACTGCATTGCTTGACCAGCATTGGCTGCTTTGCGTTTCAACCCGACCGGTTTTAGTAGAAGTCAGGACTCGTACTTGAAAACTAATATTGGTAAGGAAAAATCTTGGTGCAAACACTGGGAAGTTATCTGCCGTCGACTATTTCCAATAGACGATACATGTATAACTCTGTCGTGGTGCTTTTTTTTACTCACCTGAGTAATTGGTGAGTATTAGGATTCATATGTGTTCGGTTGTATGGCCGGCCGTGGACAAAAAACTTAACGTTGAGGTTATCTCGGAAGTTTTTCAAGCTAAACCTCTGAAACTCTGCACACTCTTTGAGTTTGATGATCTCACGAAGCGAACCTAATTTGGTTGACCCTCGTCAAATCTGGGGGTCACAGCGGGGTCATGTTCGTTTCATAAAAACTGAACGTTGAGGTTATCTGGTGTTTTTGAAGCTGGAGCTTTGATACTATGCACACATCTAGGGTTTCATAATCTACCAACTTGACGTAAGTTTGATTGACCCTCGTCAAGTTTTGGGGTCACAGGGGGTCATGTGCGATTCATAATAACTCAACATTGACAAAATTTCGGGCATTTTTAAACCTATAGCTTTAAAACTTCAGACACTTCAAGGGTTTGATAATCTACTGACGTGACCCTAGTGTGGTTGACCCCCGTCACATTTTATGGTCACAGCGGGGTCATTTTTGTAAAAGCTTTACATTGATGTTTTCTCAGTTATTGTGGGAGCAAACGCCTCCAAATTTCAGGATATTGTAGGTGTTAGTGATCATCAGACATGACCAAAATTTGGCTTGTTTTCATCAAATTTTAGAGTCCCAGCATGAAAATGTTTGCTGGAAAAGATTTTCACCACTGAAAATATCCACTGAGCTATCAAGGATATAAGTCTTGACCTCAGCAAGCTATGATGTCATTTGTTTGATTTGGTCACACTCTTGGCCAGACACTCTTGGTTATGACAATCATAATGTTTTTGATATCATAGTGCCAGAAATGAGGTCACTCACGTGTCTGAGTATTCATATTTTGTCTGGGTTAGCCAAAACTGAATTTGGGAAAGAAAAAGAGTAATCATAAAAAAAATCTCTTTTTTCAAAAATAGTTTGGTTGATGTTGCGAATATGGTTTGAATATATGTGAAATATTCTTAGGGTTGAATAGATTGATACAGGTCACATAAGGATCAATTTGTGTCAATCAGTCGGGCGTGAAAGTTCTCTTAAAAACAAATTTATGAAGCTGGAACAGCTTTTTTTTTTGGGGGGGGGTGGAATAGGTGGAATAGGTGGTGGAATCCTCTTTTTAAGACCTACAAAACCCTAATGGACATGACGAAGGAGAGTCGTATAAAGCATTTGCTTTTCTTGTTTTTATTAACTTGAACTACAAGGCTAATCAAACTGGCCTTAATACTGAACGGTCTTTCTTTCTTTCTTTATTTGGCGTTTAACGTCGTTTTCAACCATTCAAGGTTATATCGCGACGGAGATACTGAACGGTCAAGGGACGTTACCCAATAGTCTTAGTATGACAGGTGGACATTTAGAGCGTGAGAACTTCACAGTTTGGCTCAATTTTATGGACCAAGATGCTAGAAAACAGTCCCAACAAGAAATTCCTCCGAGGTAGGAAAAACAACCCCGTTGGTCAAATTCAAAGGGAAATAACCATTCTCGCTGCCACCAACTGAGAAGGTTATTTCCCTTTGACCATTAATATGTCCCTCTATAAGTCCTTGTAGAATCTTAATCCACCAATAACTCCCTAACCGTGTGTTTGACTGGTCCCAATTTTTGTAAGGACCGTCTCAGGAATGTATAGAACCTGTTCACCAAGTTTGGTGACGATCGGTCCGTTCATTCTTGAGATCTATATGCGAACACAAACAAACAAACAAACAAACAAACACATCGAGCGAAACCTATACACACCCCTATACCGGGGGTGTAAAAACAAAGTTTGGACCGTAACTAAGACCGAATGACTGAGACAGTTATATCTGAGCATCGTGTATTTTGTTTTCATTATTTACACTATCTCCTGAAACAGAAAACACTATACGTTATTTGTATTTTTGACCAAAACAAGTTATTTTACACACATCGAGACAATCAGTGTTCTACCGAAACCGCGCCGAAACAACGACTGTCGAGATCAGTGTAAAACGTCATATTTAGATCAAAAATACTAGTAACATGTATATATCGATCGATTTTAGTTAGAATTCCTTTTATCCCCGAGTACGCTAGTACTAGGGCTCAGCAGACTTTAATTGTCTGTGTGTGTGTGTGTGTGTGTGTGTGTGTGTGTGTGTGTGTGTGTGTGTGTGTGTGTGTGTGTGTGTGTGTGTGTGTGTCTCGACTTAACAGCTTATTGCTGGGAAACTACTGGGCGCAGCTCGTTCAAAAGTTGATACACTAACTTGATAATAGGTCCGATTGATCGTATTAAAACTTCATAATGTTACCTGGGACCTAAATGCGAAATAAACCACAAAAAAACGACTTGGCGGTGGGAGGAATTCGCGGTGCAACAGCCAGCCAGGCAGTCTGATAGAACGGTGCAAGGTCTCGGTGTGTGTGTGTGCGTGCATGAGTCTGTACTCGTGTGTGTGTGTGTGTGTGTGTGTAAGAAAGAAAGAGAGAGAGAGAGGGAGGGAGTGAGGGAGAGAGAGAGAGAGAGTGTGTGTGTGTGTGTGTGTGTGTGTGTGTGAATGTCTGAAGAGTACTCGGGTCCAGCGCGAGCGTTTTTTATTATGTACGACTGGCTGGACGCCCACAAACATGTAGTCTGGGCTAGCCGCCCATATGAGAACCTTGTCAAACTGATGCGCCTGTACCCAAAACGCCATCCGACACCCCAGACGATACAATCCCCTACCTGGGTGCGAGGACACACATTTTCGGTGATTTTTCGATTTCGCTGACATCTGTTTCGAAATAGCGGATTATCTGAGCTCCCTGGTAATCGATTTGCCAGACAGAAAGAAATAGCATGGACAGCAGTGTCTGTAACCACCCCCCTCCCCCTTTCTCTTTCTCTCTCTCCCCCTCTCTCTCTCTCTTTATCTCTCTCTCTCTCCCCCTCTCTCTCTCTCTCTATCTCTCTCTCTCTTTCTCTCTCTCTCTCTCTCCTCTCTTCTCTCTCTCTCTCTCTCTCTCTCTCTCTCTCTCCTACCTCTCTCTCTTTATCTCTCTCTTTTTATCTCTCTCCTATCTCTCTCTCTCTCTCCTATCTCTCTCTTTATCTATCTCTCTTTATCTCTCTCTCTCTCCTTATCTCTCTTTATCTCTCTCTCTCTCTTCATCTCGCTCACTCTTTATCTCTCTCTTTGCCTCTCTCTCTCCTATCTCTCTCTCTCTTTATCTCTCTCTCTCCAATCTCTCTCTTTATCTCTCTCTCTCCTATCTCTCTCTCTTTATCTCTCTCTCCTATCTCTTTCTCTCTTTCTCTCTATCTCTCTATCTTTACCTCTCTCTCTCCTATCACTCTCTTTATCTCTCTCTCTGTCTCTCTCTTTCCTATCTCTCTCTTTATCTCTCCTATCTCTCTCTCTTTACCTCTCTCTCTCTCCTATCTCTCTCTCTCTCTCTCTCTCTCTCTCTATCTCTTTCTCTCTCCTATCTCTCTCTCTCTATCTATCTTTCTCTCTCCTATCTCTCTTTATCTCTCTCTCCTATCTCTATCTCTTTCTCTCTCCTATCTCTCTCTCTTTATCTCTCTCTCTCTTTATCTCTCTCTCTAATCTCTCTCTTTATCTCTCTCTCATATCTCTCTCTTTTTATCTCTCTCTCCTGTCTCTTTCTCTCTGTATCTCTCTCTCCTATCTCTCTCTCTTTCCTATCTCTCTCTCTCTCTTTATCTCTCTCTCTCTCTCTCTCTCTCTCTCTCTCTCTCTCTCTCTCTCTCTCTCTCTCTCGTCAGGTATTGTGTGCACGCCGGATAAATAGATACAGCGTGTTTTGCACTCATAACACAAAAGATACGGTCCTCATAACATGAAGTAGGGTGGTAGGTCTTGAAATAACAGTGCCCGTATTCAAAAACTTCTTGAAAAGTGTTGCTGTTAGAAACCAAAACCTTGCATTTATTTTAAAGCTGTTTTATTGATATGATATGCATCCAAGCACACATTTCGTGTAACAGAGACGTGGACTAGCTTATGCTCAGTGCACCTTGTGATTTTGTTGACTCTGCATGTAAAAATGACGGAAATAGATATATAATTCAAAGTTACTAGTTCGAAAATACAAGGATACGACATGCATTACTTGCATGTTACAGCTCTCTTTAAAAACAAAAACAAAACTCGCTAATTATCATGAAAAAAAGATTTACTATAAAGCAGGATTGGAAGAAGAGACTGCAGGATCAATTTTATGTATGATTGTTGCACCCTTTACAAGCAAAAACACAGAAATACTCAAGAGCTCATAAAATCGGATCAATCACTTTTTTTTTTTATTTTTTGTTTTCATTTTCATTACTTTATTGTCCCATCCCTGGGAAATTCGGGTCGCTTCCTCCCAGTGGAAAGCTAGCAGCAACGGAGTCGCGCTACCCAAGTGTCTGCGTGTTTAGGTGTATTCAGCCACCTGCACTTATGGCAGAATGACCAAGGTCTTTTACGTGCCATTGTGATGACACGGGGGTGGGACATGGCTTCCGTCTCTGGGTCTGCACATAAAGTTGACCCGTGTCCGTCCCGGCCCGAATTCGAACCTGCGACCTTCCGATCACAAGTCCAGTGCTCTACCAACTGAGCTACCGGGCCCCACTTGTTCAGATATACGTCAAAAACGCCACAATAGTCCCTCATACACCTTTCAATTTCGCACAACTTCAGCTGTAGATGAACTCGCTAAATATCATGAGAAAAAAAAGATGCACTGCACTCAGCAGATTTTTGTTGCGCTCTGTACAAGGAAACAAAATGATACTCTTTCTTTTCTTAAACAAACACTGACTCAACCGCTGAGATAAGATCAGGCAACTGCTCATTGTAAACTATCAGGTGAGCGATCCAAGGTCACTTTTCATATGAAACCAAATTAACGCAAAGATTCATCCCAGCTAGGGGGGAAAATCAATAACACTTTCGACCCAAGCAACATCTGGCAATTCCCTGTATAAGCGTCCTAGATCTTCTTGGTCGGACGCTTAAAGAGACAAGAGTAGAGATATATTTCAAATGATGCAATCGAAACCCCTGAAAGTGCTTTAATCGCTCAGCTAAAGTGCGATTCAAATATTTAAGCCCATGACCTTAAAAATACATTCCTATACCTGAAACTTGGCAGATATACACCAAACACACACTCACAATCAAGTACTTTGACAAATTTAAAATGTGAAGACAAACGCGTGAGTATATAGTGACAAATTGGAATTTGCTCTACAAAACGAAATGTTTCACTCGCCATCCGAAAAGACGAAAAACTTAATGTTGAAAATGTCTCGGATGTTTCCTGTTGTTTTTGTTTTTTTGTGTTACTTTGTTTGTTGTTGTTGTTGTTGTTGTTTTCAAGTTTGAGCCTCCAAATTTCACATACTGGTAAGTTGTGATAATCTTCAACCACAAAAACAGTTTGGTGTTCTCTCTCCAAAATTCAAGGTCACAGCGGAGTCATGTTCGCGGTATAAAAAAAAATATTTAAAGGAACATTACCATTTAAAAAATGTTTTTGGAGAAACATCTTGGAAGCTTCACACACTTCCGAGGTTGGATAAATTTCAAATATGACTAAAGTTTGATTGATCCTTGTCAAATTCCAAGGTCACAGAGGGGTCATGTTTGGGTAAAAACTGAGAGGAAAATTACGATGTGAAAATAAGTATAATTACACAAAACCATTTGTATGTGGGCTGACTCAAGCCTGAAGAGTCAAAAACAGCTCCAACGGAAATAAAATATGTAAGTTTGTACCTGCCGACGGTTTGCAGCCCGTAACTCGACAGTTTAATACGACTTAATATGTCACTTGTTCCCCAACGCTGTGACATGTGCCAACAGCTGGCGAGATCAGAGATAGAAATAATTTCTTATATCATGCTCAGCTGGATACTATATGTGTACTTTGCTTTATAAATGGGCAACACTATAAGCACTAATTAGCAATTCAAGCTTTGATTCAGGGTTAATTATCTTCGTGATTGGTGTCAAAACATACCTAGGAGTTCATCTAAAGGGATATAAATTACAGTACTAAACTTCTTTTTTTGGTGCATAATGAACTCCGCCGCACGGCCAGCTTTGCGGCATCCCTCGGAGAGAGACTCTAAATCGTGCAGTCTGTCGAACACAGAAGAAGAAGAAGATGCCGCAAAATAGTTTCCACTATGGTCAGGCTTCTTTAATGTTAGAACAGACAATGTTCGGAGATAACTGCGGAAGAGCTGACCACCCCCACCCCCGTGTCCATAAGCATTTTGCCTGTTATCGTTCTATAACATGTTTTTGTATGAAACGTACGATTGTATATATAGCAAAAGTGATAAAACACGCTTAACCCAAATGATAAGACTTGTATCGAACGGTGTCACTAAAACTCGAAAAGACACGAAAAGACGCGAAAAGACACGAAAAGACGCGAAAAGTCACGAAAAGACGCGAAAAGACACGAAAAGACACGAAAAGTCCTGGTACATGTAACTGTTTTTAGTCTAGTGTTTGTAGTTTATGTTGCCGATCGCTTTTATGTTTTGTGTAATCCCATTATTTCTTAACTAACAGTGTTGGTATTCGCTAGCCGTGTCCAGCCAGCTGCACACAATTCACAGTCTCCTTTGGGTGAAGGAAGTCCTTATCTGTTTGAAGTGGGCGGTCATTTGTGAGACGCTCGCCATAAACGGATAGCTTGGGCCCCGGGTGTTCGTACTGTAATGTGCCGCCAGCTTGACTGGGTATGTTGGGGGAACTTGATCGGCGTTTTGTCAAGTAGATGTTAATTCCTTTGTCGGATCGGATGGATCGAATACCAGCTCAGCTGGCGTGTGGTCAGTTGCGTAACTTTTATGAGTTACCCGGGGTAGCCGCTGATAACACGTTCGTGTGGGAATGTTTGATGCGCTCAGATCAAAGCCTCATTTAAGAGATAGCGAATTCCTTTGAATTTGATACGAGAAGCGTGTCAACTGGGCTCGAATGTTTTAGTCTTTACCCCCCCTCCCCCTCCCTCCTTTCTTCTTGTCTTTAACCAATGGAATGGCTTATCATCTTAGAATGTTGTGTTACTAATAGTTACTGAGATTTGTAATTGGATGTGTGTGACTAGCTAAAGTTTAATAATGTATGTGCATGCTAGGGTGTGAAAGAGAACGGAGAGAACTTTGAGAACTTCGGAATAGTTTGGACGTATTTGGTTGTGAGATCCACTCCAATAAAGTGACACCAACATCAGCATCAAACAGGTGTGATTGTGAGCTGTGAGGAGGTGATTGTTACAAGAAGGTGTGAATGCACTGTGTGAGTGTCAGTGGTGAAAGGGTCAAAGGTGTGTTTTCGTGTATTTGTGCGTCTTTTCGTATCTATTTGCTGTCTTTTCGTGTCTTTTCGCGTCTTTTCGCGTTTTTCGTGTCTTTTCGCGTCTTTTCGTGTCTATTCGAGTTTTAGTGACACCCGTATCGAAAACGGTATTTTTTCTGAACATGATTGACACAGTGACACAGTTATCTTATAACTCAAAATGTAAGGTGATATGGCTTTAAATGCGTAAAGAGTGGACCGCACCCCCCCCCTCTCCACCGCCACCACAACCAACTGTTAAGACCCTCTTTTCAGATGTTATTTCGCATTGTCTGTAAATTTATCTCCGTTTTGATATATATATATATACCTCCTCTCCGCATTTAAAGACCTGATTTTCTAAGATTTCATTTGATCTTAAAAGGGCAGAACACTTTAATTCCCAAAGCAACACCTGACACCTGTAATGGCAAGAGCTCTGTCATTGAGGTTTTCCAATTAGAGACTGACAAAAGAATACAAATCAAACTCACCACGCGAAGAACACAAGCTGTCGTAAAAAGTTCTGTTCCGTCACAACATTGATTCGCACACGACAGCTGTCCAGAGTCCGAGTCGATTTAGAAATGGAAACCAGCACTGACAAGCTGAACACACACGGGCAGGTTCAACCCTGGACTGAGCTATACTATACACACATGTATAGCCAGCGGCCAATGCAATCACACACACACATGTAATTCACTGGTAGACTGGTAACGGTACACTTGGTCAAACTCAACACTACAGCTATACTAAGCACTCAGAGGTACACAAACTTGGTCAACTGAACAACTTTGTGTCAGAAGAAAAAGTGTGCCACGTCACGCGTCCTCAACTTTCGAGCCTTTACAAAAACACACGCATCTCACCCACTGAGTTACATGCCTTGTATGGAGAAAGTCAGCGGTTACGCCCCACCCCTAGCCGCAAGGCACATAAATGTACACACGGCGCAACGCAGAGGTTTTAAAGATACCGTCCGTCCCGTAATAAATCATTCACTGAGAGAGGAGAGAGATAAAGAGAGAGAGAGAGAGAGAGAGAGAGAGAGAGAGAGAGAGAGAGAGAGAGAGAAAGAGAGAGAGAGAACAAAAGAAAGAAAGAGAGAGAGAGAGAAAGAGTGAGAGAGAGATAAAAAGACAAAGAGAGACAAAGAGAGAGAGAGAGAGAGAGAGAGATAGAGAGAGAAAAAAAGACAAAGAGAGAGAGAGACAAAGAGAGAGACAAAGAGAGAGAGAGGCGGACGGACGAACAGACAGGCAATCAGACAGAGAAATCAGAGCGACAGATAAAATAATCTTTGCTGTCGTGGTTCATGGACTAAAAAGTCATAATACTTTTGATATAAATTAATCAAAGTTTTTGAACTACTGCAATTGTATGTACGTAGCCTTGCATGTATATTTTCAAATTGCAAGGTGAAGCCATTTGTAATTATCTAACCTAAGGTCAAGAGGAATCGTAGCAAGATCATTCTCGACACACTCGAGAGATGAGTGAATTTCAAACATACAATGCTTTATATAAGTAATTCTGATTGTAATAAGGGAAGCAATTTATCAATTACAAAAGACATTTTTTAATTATTTTCCTCGATCAATGTCTCTGTTGTGACTAAATAACCTGCAGGAACACTACACTGGAAAACTGATACATCTGTCTGTCGGTCGGTCTGTCCCAGTGTCTGACCATTACTGTCTGTATCTGAGTCAGTTTAGAAGGCCGGGGGACTTTTACGCACCTCGGCTTTACCCTTTTCTTTTATAATCCAGCTCAGCTTGGAATTTGTCACACAGCGAAAAGTTGTTTTTCCGCTCAGAATTATCGTCTAAGTTTCTATCGCTGACATTTCTAGGCAATGTTCCATGTCATGATATATCAGAGAATACAGCAGTTATAGCCTGTTGGATTCCAACGCTGTTGTTATTCAGGCGTTCTCCATTTCATTCTTATGCCCGTTTTTCACTAAAGGTTACAAGCCATGACATTTTCGGATGTCCTATAGGGTCATGTTACGCAAACGGCACCGGTAGTGATTGTTTCAAAACTAGAACAGGCTTCACTACATATATATGCGAAAGTTGTTTGATTGAGTCAGTGGTGCTGACTTCAATACTTAGGCTTTTTACATTTAATCAAGTTTTTACATTTAGTCAAGTTTTGACTAAATGTTTTAACATAGAGGGGGATCGAGACGAGGGTCGTGGTGTATGTGTGTGTGTGTGTGTGTGTGTGTGTGTGTGTGTGTGTGTCTGTCTGTCTGTCTGTGCGTGTGTGTGTGTAGAGCGATTCAGAGTAAACTACTGGACCGATCTTTATGAAATTTGAAATGAGAGTTCCTGGGTATGATATCCCCAGACGGTTTTTTTTTCATTTTTTTGATAAATGTCTTTGATGACGTCATATCCGGCTTTTTGTAAAAAGTTGAGGCGGCACTGTCACACCCTCATTTTTTTAATAAAATTGATTGAAGTTTTGGCCAAGCAATCTTCGACAAAGGCCGGACTTTGGTATTGCATTTCAGCTTGGAGGCTTACAAATTAATTAATGACTTTGGTCATTAAAAAACTGAAAATTGTAATTAAAATTATTTTTTTATAAAACGATCCAAAATTACGTTAATCTTATTACTCATCATTTTCTGATTCCAAAAACATATCAATATGTTATATTCGGATTAAAAACAAGCTCTGAAAATTAAAAATATAAAAATTAAGATTAAAATAAAATTTCCGAAATCGATTTAAAAACAATTCCATCTTATTCCTTGTCGGTTCCTGATTCCAAAAACATATATATATATATGATATGTTTGGATTAAAAACACGCTCAGAAAGTTAAAACGAAGAGATGTACAGAAAAGCGTGCTATGCAGCACAGCGCAACCGCCACCGCGCTAAACAGGCTCGTCAATTTCACTGCCTTCTACGGACTACGGTCATTGTGAAACAATGCAGTGAGTTCAGTTTCATTCTGTGAGTGTAACAGCTTGACTAAATGTAGTAATTTCGCCTTACGCGACTTGTTATTATATATTGTATTCTCATGAACAGCTCAGATTTCTACCACTTAATAAGGCATTACTCTTTTTCTCTACACACACATTGTCATACACACGCGCGCGCGGCACACACGCCCGCGTACACACACACACACACACACACATGCGCGCACACACGCCGCGCACGTACACACACACGTGCGCGTACACACACACACACACACTCACATTGTGACATGCACACGCACACACACGTACAAGACTCACGAGTCAAAAACACCTCAAACCCCATCCACCCCCCTTCCCCCTCACACACACAAACACACACACACACACACACACACACACACGTTTATTCTCACACAATCACATCAAATTCATACCTTCTTTGCTGTTGCCATCTGCGCCCGATAAAGGGAGCCTACTGTAAGACACAGCGTCGAACCGTCGAGCCATCGTGGATCCAGCAGTGATCTTCAGCTCAAAGTTGGTTGTCGTTCCTAATCTCTTTCACTCCCAGTCGACCCACTCAGACGATCACCATCACAGAACACTGACAACTGAGCTCACCACGGCAACATGGCCACGAGTAAAACAGAAACTATTCTTCAAGCAGTGTCATCTCAAAGAGAAAAGTCTTCATCAGTACAGGAGGAATAACAGCGATAATGTTCCAGCTCCTCAGTATGGCGCACACCTCTCCACACAGATTCCAATGGTCAAGAAATCGTAATCATGTGACCTTTCAAGCATCCCAACAGTGTCATCTCAAAGATCAAAGTCTCCATCTAGTGGAGAACGAATGATTTCTTTCCTTGTTTTCTGGCACGCACCTCTCCGTGGAGATTCCTTTGGTCAAGTTAAAGACGTTGTGCACGCGTTATTTTTCAAGCGCCCATATTATGTCTTCTCGAACTCCAAGACTAAAATGTTCTGCCGGGATGTCTGAGGGGAAAAGTCCTCATCCTTACGGTGCAGTAAGAACTAAGGGAGAGGGTTGCCATCATTTTGAATGAAGAAAATGTATTTTGGGGTTATTTTAGGGAAAGTTTGAAAAGTGATTATATTTACTTTGTGAATTATTGTATTTTAATTACCAAAATGACCATTGGAAAATTTAGATATGGGAAAAAGTTAGATTTGGGTGTATTATTGAAAACTGAGCTGAACATTAGGAATAAATTTATGTTATGATTACTTTTATGTATTTATTTATTTAAACATATTAGTTTACTGATAAGGTTTATTGATTTAAAAATTTAAAAAAATTAAAAAAATAAAAACTAAGGGAGAGGGTTCTTCGTGGCTGGTTTCAGGCATACACTTCACTGTGCAGAATCCCCAGGTCCAGCAATTCCTTTCCAAAAAAGCACCTGCACAATAAAAGGGAGACTTTAAGTGTCAAAAGAAAGATTATTTTACACGCACACGGATGTGCTGGTTGCTTCCATTTCAATTATAATCTTCTGTCACAAGGACATTGAGACAAAATCCAAGATCATCCAACGAAGCAAAATGAATTAATAAATGCTAGAAAAGAAAAGAAGAAAAAAGAAAAGCTTTTTTTTTTAATTAAATAACAAATTTAAAAATAAAAAATACAATTAAAAGACACACACAATACAAATACAGATGTAACTCACTTTCTTTAGCTGAGTGGGTTTTTTTCTATATTGTGAACAAAACGGCGTACAGTGCACACGTCATTCTGATACACCACATCAAATTGTCCTAGACAAATCGTTACACGTGCTCATATAATATCACACAGAAAATGCATGGCTATGTTATACTTTGTTCCGCCAATTAGATGTAAACATGTTGACAGACTGATAACATTAATTAACTATGCTCTTTGAATTAACGACAATCATGAGCGAACTCAAGCGAAAAGACTCTTTCTCTACCACACATGAATAAAACAAACAAAAATTAAAAAAAATTAAACAAGTTGGTTCATGAACTTTTCATTGTAGATTAAACGAAACATTCACTAGCTTGTGCGTCAACCAAAAGGTAATGTTAACAGAAAATGGACTTTGCTTAATAAATTGATTATTCGTTGATCTCAAGTTACTTGTTAGCCAGTAAAAAAAAGATGATAAGCAGAAAAAGGACTCAGACTATATTTATAAGATTGCAGTTTCCGTGATTTCAAGCTAAGATGGCTAGACTAAATGAGATGATAAGCAGAAAAAGAACTCAGACTATATTTATAAGATTGCAGTTTCCGTGATTTCAAGCTAAGATGGCTAGACTAAATGAGATGATAAGCAGAAAAAGGACTCGGACTATATTTATAAGGTTGCAGTTTCCGTGATTTGAAGCGAAGATGGCTAGACTAAATGAGATGATAAGCAGAAAAAGGACTCAGACTATATTTATAAGATTGCAGTTTCCGTGATTTCAAGCTAAGATGGCTAGACTAAATGAGATGATAAGCAGAAAAAGGACTCGGACTATATTTATAAGGTTGCAGCTTCCGTGATTTCAAGCTAAGATGGCTAAACTAAATGAGATGATAAGCAGAAAAAGGACTCGGACTATATTTATAAGGTTGCAGCTTCCGTGATTTCAAGCTAAGATGGCTAGACTAAATGAGATGATAAGCAGAAAAAGGACTCAGACTATATTTATAAGATTGCAGTTTCCGTGATTTCAAGCTAAGATGGCTAGACTAAATGAGATGATAAGCAGAAAAAGGACTCGGGCTATATTCATAAGGTTGCAGTTTCCGTGATTTCTAGCTAAGATGGCTAGACTAAATGAGATGATAAGCAGAAAAAGGACTCAGACTATATTTATAAGATTGCAGTTTCCGTGATTTCAAGCTAAGATGGCTAGACTAAATGAGATGATAAGCAGAAAAAGGACTCAGACTATATTTATAAGATTGCAGTTTCCGTGATTTCAAGCTAAGATGGCTAGACTAAATGAGATGATAAGCAGAAAAAGAACTTAGATAGGTATTTTTTTGTTTCCGTGATCTCAAGCTAAAATGTCCAGAAACAATTTGGTAATAAATAGATAAAGAACATAGATAAGGTATTTGTTGTTTCCGTTATATCAATTAAGCTAACGTGGCCAAAAATAAATTGGTGATAAACAGAAAAGGGACCTAGCTAAGTTAGTTATTTCCTTGATCTCAAGATGGCTACTGAGAGCCAAAGAGTTTGTTCCACTTACCATAACCCTTTTTTTTTTATTTTTTTTTTTATGTGTGTGGTTTTATTTAACGACAGCAGTCTATCTCTTTCAGATTTTATATATGAAAATTGAACTCATTGTTACCCACGCTGTCAGCCCAGTACAAACTTTACTGCACGACAATAAAAATCAGATTCATCTGTGCACATGCAGGCAGCATCAAACGACTAACAACAAATGATAACTGCTGAAAGGAATCCGTGAGCCATATCGGTCGTGGCGACAGCTGCATCATTTTGTCAGTCTGTATCACTATTCTGTCAGACAATACAATGGCTGCCAGCATACCATGATTGTTGTTAATCAGGGGCGGATCAGTTGCTTTGTAAGGGGGGGGGGGCGCACTTTGAATCGAAAGTGAATGTGATGGGCGCAAAGCGCCCGAAGTTGCTAGGGGGGTCCGGGGGCATGCACCCCCGGAAAAAAATTTTGCCCAAAGAAGCAAAATGGTGCCATTTGGTGCCATTTGAACTTAGAAATGGTCATAGAATCAGCATAGAAAAATCTTTTTTTTTCTTCTTTTTTTTTTTTCTTTTTTTTTTGGGGGGGGGGCACGTGCCCCCTGTGCCCCCCCCCCCCTCGTCCGCCCCTGTTAATTGTCAGTGTCACGGTCTACCTCGTCAGAATGAAGTACTAGTCCAGGCATCTTAGCCACTTTAGTGAAGGGAACGTTGAAGTGACAATGACTAGGTTTAAAATGTCCCTTATCAGAAAGTTCAACCTCAGTCCTTTGATGTTTATTAAACACATTTTCATATAAAGTTGGCGCTTCATACGGAAAAATGGCTTTGAAATTGTCCCAAATCCTTCTTTGGGCTCTGTAAATGTCGTTTGGGGGTATGGTTGTAAAATGGTATCTACTGGTCACCCCAATGTATAAACTGAAAACTCTTTCTGCACCAGAACACGCAGAAAGGATTGTATCTGCCTGATGTCTGATGCTTTTCAAAATCCCCAACCACTAACACCTTCAAAACGGACTTTAACTGACACTGTTGTTTTTCCCTATATAATCCTTACTATTTTTCCGAGACGTCGTCGTGTTGTGTATTTAGCTTGCCACAACCTCATACATGGTCCTAAAAGTTAAAGTTGAAGAAAATACTAAAGATAAATGAAAAAGCTGACGCAGTGTCATTCGCACCGTGAATCCCCCCATGGGAACATACTAAAGTCTGGTTCCAAATAGGCTCAATTTCCTTCTATTTCTTTGTATTTCTGCCTCGTAGGGGTAGGGGTGTTCAAACCAAAGGCACCTTTAAACCAAAATTCAAATCACACATCTTACAATACTAAGACACTCAGCAGTAAAAGGGTGTCTGCTGGTAAAAAATTCCAAACAATCCTAAAAGTACTTCACTACTAAAAGTGCTTTTAAAAAGAGCCGTTATTTTTCCCTCTATATTCAGTATTGTGTTTTCTGCGAACATGTAGTCTATTTAGATGGTTGTCGTGTGCACTTGAGTTGCTAAAGCGTTTTCAGTTGGGCATATGTCGAAAAGCAAAGAATTAGCCCTTTGAAAACCATCAGAACTGTCACACAAAAATAACATTTACCTATCTCACCAACTGACCAAACATAGGGCTTTTCCTTATGTATTATGTATTGTCGTGTTTTTTGTAGCATACTTGTGAAAACAGCCACCACTGTTGTAAATGATACTTTAAAGAGCATTATTTCATTTTTACAGTTGAAGGACAACATGGACTGCCGTATATTACAGCTGTTTTACAATCAGCCAAAATTTTCTTAACAAACGTATGTTAAGAACAACTCCCACAGTGAAATTGAAGGAAAACAAATTGAAAATCCCCCTGCCATAGAGGAGCTAAAGAATCAACAATAAACGACTGCATGGATAGCTTGATGCACGAATGCATTGCGGACATGTTTGTCTCCAACCAAGAGAAAGTTCCAAAAAATCCCTTTTGTGCTTCTTATTATACAGTGACGTCAAAGACAGCCTTTTCTGCTGTTCATACATTCAGGGGTTATGGTTACACTAAACGACGTAGTTGTAGCCATACTGCCATCCAGATTTATTTTTTCCTTGCGAGCAGTCACAGGGTGTTTGTGCTGTCTGCCAACCGTTAGATGACCCCGCCCAAGTCTGTTAAGGGACCGTTTGACCGTTATAGAACGCGTCTTTTTGATTTTTTGGCACAGTTGGGAACGGTTGATTTTTATCCCTACCATTGTTTCCAAACATTATATAGGAATGTTTTGTGAACAACGGATAATAGCCGCTACTCGCATGTGTAGCAAAAGTGAGCGTACATACTCACCCTGGTCGTACAGCCGTTGTCCGTTGCCCGTCTTTATCTGTCTGTACTGAACATTACCTTTGGATATTTCTCCAACGCTATGAAGTGAAGAAACACCAAATGTTGCAAAATGTTGTATGACCCCAAGAGCTCAAAAAAGATACTTGAGAACCTTGACCTTACCATAAGGTCAAGGTCACAGGGAGAATGAATGTGGTCTAAAAACTGCAAAATTTCACATTGTGCCAGTTTTCTGGAAAACAAATTAAAAACAGCGGGCTTAGTTTTGTATGGTATACAAGAAAAAGAAAGCCTTAATTATCTTCTGATACCATTTTGGTTGACCTCGCTTCAATGTCAAGGTCAGAGGAGCCCTTCAAAGTTGAATTGTAGACATATTTTGATGTGAGCTTGCCCCTTTAACTTTACTATGGACGATATCTCTTACAAACTTAAACACTGAGTGGGGCGTTTGTTAGAATTTCATAGTGAGCCACATCTGGTCACATATCGTTAGGGTCAAGGTCACATTGACCCCTATGAAAAATGTGACCAAGCCGGGTAAAGAAATCCATGTGTCTTGGTAAAAAATCTTAACAAAGCAAAGCCCATGCGACTCTCATGCTTGACCTTTGTCTTAAAGTGACCTTGACCTTCAGGTGACCTTGAAGGTGAAGGTCTAACAACTGAAGCTGGCAAGGACATTGTACACTATTAGAACTGTTTTACAGATTTTTCCTACCAAATTACACATGACCTTTGGCCAAGGTCAAGATCATCAAAGGTCACACATCACAAGGCTATCAATTCAAGACATAGGAAGCATAAACATACTTATTGGCACTTTCTACAAAGAGACATTGTCACTTTTAGTGATTCAATTGCCCGTTTCAGTCACATTTCATAAGGGGCAAAGTGACCTTGACCTTGATGATATGTGACTAAATGTGGCTCAATATCAGTATATAACATGTGCCCCACACAATTATGAAGTTTGAAAGATTTTTTTCATAGTTCAGGGTCAAGGTCACTTCAAAACATGTATACAATTCAACTTTGAAGGACTCCTGTGACCTTGACATTGAAGCGAGGTCAACCAAAATGGTTTCAGAAGATAAGGCTTTCTTTTTCTTGTATACCATACAAAACTAAGCCCGCTGTTTTTAATTTGTTTTCCAGAAAACTGGCACAATGTGAAATTTTGCAGTTTTTAGACCACATTCATTCTCCCTGTGACCTTGACCTTAAGGTAAGGTCAAGGTTCTCAAGTATCTTTTTTGAGCTCTTGGGGTCATACAACATTTTGCAACATTTGGTGTTTCTTCACTTCATAGCGTTGGAGAAATATCCAAAGGTAATGTTCAGTACAGACAGATAAAGACGGGCAACGGACAACGGCTGGACGACCAGGGTGAGTATGTACGCTCACTTTTGCTACACATGCGAGTAGCGGCTATTATCCGTTGTTCACAAAACATTCCTATATAATGTTTAGAAACAATGGTAGGGATAAAAATCAACCGTTTCCAACTGTGCCAAAAAATCAAAAAGACGCGTTCTATAACGGTCAAACGGTCCCTTAACAGACTTGGGCGGGGTCATCTAACGGTTGGCAGACAGCACAAACACCCTGTGACTGCTCGCAAGGAAAAAATAAATCTGGATGGCAGTATGGCTACAACTACGTCGTTTAGTGTAACCATAACCCCTGAATGTATGAACAGCAGAAAAGGCTGTCTTTGACGTCACTGTATAATAAGAAGCACAAAAGGGATTTTTTGGAACTTTCTCTTGGTTGGAGACAAACATGTCCGCAATGCATTCGTGCATCAAGCTATCCATGCAGTCGTTTATTGTTGATTCTTTAGCTCCTCTATGGCAGGGGGATTTTCAATTTGTTTTCCTTCAATTTCACTATGGGAGTTGTTCTTAACATACGTTTGTTAAGAAAATTTTGGCTGATTGTAAAACAGCTGTAATATACGGCAGTCCATGTTGTCCTTCAACTGTAAAAATGAAATAATGCTCTTTAAAGTATCATTTACAACAGTGGTGGCTGTTTTCACAAGTATGCTACAAAAAACACGACAATACATAATACATAAGGAAAAGCCCTATGTTTGGTCAGTTGGTGAGATAGGTAAATGTTATTTTTGTGTGACAGTTCTGATGGTTTTCAAAGGGCTAATTCTTTGCTTTTCGACATATGCCCAACTGAAAACGCTTTAGCAACTCAAGTGCACACGACAACCATCTAAATAGACTACATGTTCGCAGAAAACACAATACTGAATATAGAGGGAAAAATAACGGCTCTTTTTAAAAGCACTTTTAGTAGTGAAGTACTTTTAGGATTGTTTGGAATTTTTTACCAGCAGACACCCTTTTACTGCTGAGTGTCTTAGTATTGTAAGATGTGTGATTTGAATTTTGGTTTAAAGGTGCCTTTGGTTTGAACACCCCTACCCCTACGAGGCAGAAATACAAAGAAATAGAAGGAAATTGAGCCTATTTGGAACCAGACTTTAGTATGTTCCCATGGGGGGATTCACGGTGCGAATGACACTGCGTCAGCTTTTTCATTTATCTTTAGTATTTTCTTCAACTTTAACTTTTAGGACCATGTATGAGGTTGTGGCAAGCTAAATACACAACACGACGACGTCTCGGAAAAATAGTAAGGATTATATAGGGAAAAACAACAGTGTCAGTTAAAGTCCGTTTTGAAGGTGTTAGTGGTTGGGGATTTTGAAAAGCATCAGACATCAGGCAGATACAATCCTTTCTGCGTGTTCTGGTGCAGAAAGAGTTTTCAGTTTATACATTGGGGTGACCAGTAGATACCATTTTACAACCATACCCCCAAACGACATTTACAGAGCCCAAAGAAGGATTTGGGTCAATTTCAAAGCCATTTTTCCGTATGAAGCGCCAACTTTATATGAAAATGTGTTTAATAAACATCAAAGGACTGAGGTTGAACTTTCTGATAAGGGACATTTTAAACCTAGTCATTGTCACTTCAACGTTGTTCTCTAATATGCCTGGACTATACCCCTCATTCCTGTCTAACTGTTTCTCTGAACGTTTTAATGCGCTGTTAGTTCTGTCCCGTGATTTTCGGACGAAATTATGGCGAATGGCATGGTATGGTAAGGGACTTAAAACGATTGATTGAACCCTTGCATTGTAGACCAGTTGCTTCCCCTGCATAGCACAAGCTCTTAAAATTGCAGTGGCTGTGTGTCCTATAAAGCAAGTACGCGCACGTGCGTGTGTGTGTGTGTGTGTGTGTGTCTGTGCAGGGGCGGATTAGGGGGGGTTACAGGGGTTCCGGACCCCCCCCCCCCCCGGGCTGTCCAAAAAAATTAAGTAGATGTGCAACGCCAAGGCACTGCATACCCCAGCGAAAGACAAACCTCTCTCTCTCTCTCTCTCAAACACACACACACACACACACACACACCCAAGTTACACACGTACACACATACACACTCACTCACACGCACTCACTCACTCTCTCACACACACTTCACTGTACACACAAAACACACCCCCATACGCACATATAGACAGACGGACATACACACCTTTACAAACAAACACACATACACACACACATACACTTACGCACACGCACAAACACAAACCAACCCACCCACTCTCTCTCTCTCTTATACAAACAGACACACACCCACACAAACACACACACATGTACATACGCACGAATGTACGCACGCACACACCCACAGACACACACACACACACACATTGACTCACACAAATCTCATACACACAATACACACACTCATACGCACATACACGGTTGGCCTAGTGGTAAGGCGTCCGCCCCGTGATCGGGAGGTCGTGGGTTAGAACCCAGGCCGGGTCATACCTAAGACTTTAAAATTGGCAATCTAGTGGGTGCTCCGCCTGGCGGCTGGCATTATGGGGTTAGTGCATGCTAGGACTGTTTGGTCCGGTGTCAGAATAATGTGACTGGGTGAGACATGAAGCCTGTGCTGCGACTTCTGCCTTTTGTGTGGCGCACGTTATATCTCAAAGCAGCACCGCCCTGATAATTATGGAAACAAACAAACAAATACGCACATAGACAGACGGACACACACACCTTTACAAACAAACACATATACACACTCATACACACACAAACATACACACAAACTCATGCACACACACACTCACTCACACGCACTCACTCACTCTCTGACAAAAAACTTCATACACACAAAACACACACCCATACGCACATATGGACAGACGGACATGCACACCTTTACAAACAAACACACATACACGCACACACATACACTTATGCCCACACACACACACGAGTACAGACTCATGCACGCGTGCGCACGCACACACACACACACACACACACACAAAAATACACACACACCACACACATACGAGTACAGACTCATGCACGCGTGCGCGCACACACACACACACACACACACACACACACACACACACACACACACACACACACACACACACACACAGTAACACTAACACATGTGCACAAAATGAACACAAACACACACACTGCACGAGAGAGAAAGACTACGGGGAGGCATGACGTCATGATGCATTAATTGACGTCAAAGACTTTCGACCGTGACGTATTCTTCTTACGCGAGCTTTATCCATAGACTTGGAAACTACGGAATTTCTACCCGTCCAATGCGGCCTGGGGTGGCGTTTGCTGAAAAAATGGGGGCGCCTATTTTACCCACCGTATTTTTGTTAGTATGGTCCCCATTTTTGGTGAACTTCCATCTCCAACTGTAGCACGTAGCCGGGCACAACGAATCCTTCTTTATCATGTATTATTCGGTGTGCACATTTCTCAAATCGATTACAGTATAGCGTTCACGGGATACCTCCAGCTTCGCTGGGATAAAAAAATTAATACTAACTTTAAAAGAAATAATCAGTGGCTAGCTGCTGACACCAGTTGATCATGTTTAAAATCAAGGATAAGCCATAAATTGTTCATAAAATAGCTAAAAGTCTTCAGCTTCTGGGGGGCAAAGACCCACAGACCCCCCAACGGGGCCTTGCCCATGTACACCACAAGGGGTGTGTGTGTGTGTGTGTGTGTGTGTGTGTGTGTGTGTGTGTGTGAGTGTGTGTGTGTATATTTGTCAGTGTGTGTGTGTGTGTTGTGTTGTGTGTGTATGTTTGTCAGTGTATGTGTGTGTGTGTGTGTGTGTGTGTGTGTGTGTGTGTGTGTGTGTGTGTGTGTCTGTCTGTCTGTCTGTCTGTGTCCGTTTTTGTCTGTCAAGGTTTCTCTGCTGTCCCGTCTGCCTTTCTGCCTGCCTGCCTGTGTCTTTGTTCCCTTCAAACAAGCTGTAGAAATATACAAACTACATTTCCTAAAGGCCCGGTCACACAGCCCAAACTGAGTCGCGTAAACGCATGAATCACGCACGAAATTCGATCCTTACGCGATACATGCGCGATTTGCGCATTTCATCAGTTTGTCTGACGTGGAACCTCCGTAGTTGTCCGCCGATGTTCGCCGGATCGGCGCTTTACGCGATTCCAGGTTTTGAGCAGCTCAAAACTCGGCTTCGCGTAAGAGTTTACGCAGTATTGCGCTGTTTTACGTAATTTCTGCGTAGTTTGCGTAGTTCTTACGCGAACAATGCGCGAAATATGCGTGGAATATCAGTGATCGTTCGCGAAAATGTTGCCGCTATCGCGTTCATCGACGACTTTCCACTGACGATTAGCAGACATATGACGCATGTTTCGCGCTTGTAACACCTACGTATCATTGAAAATCACTGAAATTTTTTTATATACGTGGTTTTCCGTGGACCTTTGCGTGCCTATGCGCTGTAGTGCGTGGTTTGTTAGTGATTTTTGCGTGATCTTTCCGTAGTTCTTGCGCAATTCATCGGTGATTTTCATCGCGTAAATCAGCGAAAATGGTAAAATTCTCGACCGACAAGCACGCACAACCAAATTTTATGGCGTGATTCATGCGTTTACGCGACTTTTGGGCTGTGTGACCGGGCCTTTAGTTACTCTACCAACCAAGTCAATAAAAACAATGTCTGCCGCACCTTCACAGACTCATATGTGATTAATATATATTCAGTCAATACACGTACGCGGCTTGCTTTTTAGCGCATTCAATAATAAAATCGTAATGTCAGCTATCTGAGGCCATGCAGTTGTTCAGAATATTGATTGAACCGGCAGTAAAAAGTAATGTTCACGACACAAAGAAAGATAGGGGGAAGATATCATTTTGTGATATAATACATGATGATGCTGCGACTTAGTAAGCATAAGAATGCATGCGTGAAGATCAGAGGATCTAGGAATCCTTACTGAGATGATCAATATATTTGTCGGGTGTTTTTTTAAATTGTTGTTGTTGTTGTTGTTGTTGTTGTTGTTGTTGTGGCTGTTGTTGTTGTTGTTTCTCCAGTTGCTTCTGCTGCTGCTATATTTTCAGTTGTAATCTACTTTTTCTGTTGCTGATATTATCCCAACTTTGCCGTTGTTCTGATTATGGTGGTGGGGGTGGTGCGGGTAAAAACCGCTGGAATATGAGAAGGACAGCATAAAATGTTCAAGTATTCTTCTTAGTCCAAAAGTAAAAACGTTAGAGAGATAACAGTACAGACAAAAGTGGCACTGGCACTGGCAGAGCTGACTGTTTCTATTAGTATTGCACTTTTCACAGATAAGGGCTGTGGTAGGCTACGTCTCCACGAAGTGCAACTGGCTGATAACAAACCTTGGTAGCGCTACTCTGTTACTGCTAGCTTTCGACTTGGAGGAAGCAACCCGAATTTCCGAACGATTGGACAATAAAGTAATGACAACAAGGACAGTGAAATCCGAAAAGAGTACAAGATCAAGACGGTCAGGTAATTAATGCTTAAATGTTACTAACGAGACCCTGGTCGTTCTCTGATGCTTTTTGTATTATGCGTCCTACTCATTCAAGTACAGCGTAACCTCTTCTCAGACATAAACTTGATTTGTTCACAACCTCTGCAAGTATACCCCATTCTCAGACTCCCTCATTTTCAAGAGCTGAAAATGTTACTATAAAAAAATATTTAAAAATATTAAAAAACAAGAAATTCCTCCGAGGTAGGAAAAACACCCCCGTCAAAGGGAAATA
This sequence comes from Littorina saxatilis, assembly GCF_037325665.1. Classification (NCBI taxonomy): domain Eukaryota; kingdom Metazoa; phylum Mollusca; class Gastropoda; order Littorinimorpha; family Littorinidae; genus Littorina; species Littorina saxatilis. The sequence continues at coordinate 13,731,334 of NC_090253.1, forward strand.
ACCTTCTCAGTTGGTGGCAGTGACTGAGTGAGAATGGTTATTTCCCTTTGACCATTAAGATGTCCCTCTATAAGTCCTTGTATAATTTTAATCCACCAATAACTCCCTAACCGTGTGTTTGACTGGTCCCAATTTTTGTAAGGACCGTCTCAGGAATGTATAGAACATGTTCACCAAGTTTGGTGACGATCGGTCCGTTCATTCTTGAGATCTATATGCGAACACAAACAAACAAACAAACACATCGACCGAATCCTATACACACCAAACAATAACTCCCTAACCGTGTGTTTGACTGGTCCCAATTTTTGTAAGGACCGTCTCAGGAATGTATAAAACCTGTTCACCAAGTTTGGTGACGATCGGTCCGTTCATTCTTGAGATCTATATGCGAACACAAACAAACAAACAAACACATGGACCGAATCCTATACACACCCCTATACCGGGGGTGTAATAAAAGAACAAGGGGAGACTGATTTTTGGAGGTCTTCTGCAAAGTGGGGTGGTTCGATCATTATACTACAATGAAACTGTTCGAGTCTTCCTCACAAGAATTATTACAGCTAGAAGTGAACAATTGCACATGCTTATGTCTCGGTTCATGACTGTTTCACAATACTGCCCGTGACAGGCTCACAGTAAATTAAATAAATGAGACTGTGGCAAATTGTCACGTTACTGTCAGTCTCCACACTGACATAATTAGCACTGATTACATAGAGAATAGTACATGGCTTGCTGTGTCGTACCAGATTTACACGAGTTGTTTTTTAAAATATTGAACTGCGAGCGAAGCTGTTCACTATTTGAAAAAGCAACGAGTGTAAATCTGGTACGACACAGCAAGCCATGTACTATTCTGTTTTTACCATTTCATTCCAATAAATCTGATTTCGTGTTGATATTCACTCGAAGCTGTAGCTGGCAATATTACAAATTTAAGACTTACTCCCGTCTGCAATCAGACGTGATGAACCACCCGCTCGCACCAATGAGTGGCACCATACCGTATCAGTAATGAGTGGGTAACAGATTGTTGTATCGTTGTTTTGTGTGTGTGTGTGTGTGTGTGTGTGTGTGTGTGTGTGTGTGTGCGCGCGCCGCGTCAGAGTGTGTATGTGTTTGTGTGCGTGTGTGTGTGCCACGGTTTCTAAACTGAATACTCTTAGCAGTCCCTTCGTTCTTTCACGTGGCCGACGTAGATTTCCGTTTATACAAGTCAAACTGTGTCTTTCGAGTCGTTAAATCAGTGGCAAAACCCCACAGGGTCCATACATCGCAGGTACTGGCGGCTGTAGTGGTATGTCACCCCAAAGGGTTTTCGGTTTTTCAGTGGTCGGAGTAGACGTGCAAACACTGAAATAACTCAATGACCCTAGCCGGGAAGTTTTTTTGTTTTGTTCAGTGTGGACTGAGTTTATACTAGATCAACGAGGCCGAAAATCGAAATATGACCACGGCGAAAGATGAAATCGTCACACCGGCTTAGCCGCTTTTGAGACATCAATATTTACTAGTATCTTCAAGTTTTGTCAGTATAGCCATCAACTTACCTTCAACCAGTGTCAGTGATATGTCCAGGGCGGGAGTAGAGTCTGCCGAGAGGAACACTATTAAGCTGCGGTTTTAGTCAGCTTTCGTCAACATGGAATTCAACGAAGCAGAACACAAGGCAGGTACTACACTGTGACACACAGCCACAGGTGCCACATACACACCTCCCGTGCATATCACCACCGACGGCACCGCTAACACGGCTTGTACACACACACACCTTCAGTAGTAGGAATCCACCACGAAGCATCTGACACTCAGTGATCAACTGCACAAATTCACGAGTTACAAAAAAAACACCTCCGGAAGATCGCAACACTACATTGAGTTGAAGCCGGCAGAAAGAAAAATACACCGAAGAGCGTAGAGTCAAGAACTTGACTCTTGACCCGCTTACCACCTGGCAAACGGCAAATCAGTCTCTCCGTCACGCATGAGTGCCCGTATGACACTATAGAAACCCGTTTGGCTCATCAGTAACCAATACACGTGTAATAAATAATGTATACACGTGTAATAAATAATTTATACACGTGTAATAAATAATTCATACACGTGTAATAGATCATTTATACACGTTTGTGAATTATTTCTTACACGTGTATAAATTATTTCTTACACGTGTATGAATTATTTCTTACACGTGTATAAATTATTTATTACACGTGTATGAATTATTTCTTACACGTGTATTGGTTATTTATTACACGTGTATTGGTTATGAGCCAAACGGCTTTCCATATGACACAGACCCTGTCAAGCGCACATCACATGCACTACCACTACGTAAGTGCACAGACCGTCGGGCCGTATGACACTATAGAAACCCGTTTGGCTCATCAGTAACCCGAATACACGTGTAATAAATAATGTATACACGTGTAATAAATGATAATTTATACACGTGTAATAAATAGTTCAAACACGTGTAATAGATAATTTATACACGTGTGTGAATTATTTCTTACACGTGAATAAATTATTTCTTACACGTGTATTGGTTATTTATTGCACGTGTATTGGTTATGAGCCAAACGGCTTTCCATATGACACAGACCATGCACTACCACTACGTAAGTGCACAGACCGAGCAGGCGAGTCCGCTATTCAGTTCTTCACTTCACATGCATTGTAGTCAAGCCTATACAACCATATTCCAACTGCTTGCTTCGTGTGACCTATTTTTTTAGGCTGTCATCATTATCCGAACGAAGACGTGACCGAAAATCGGTAATCAAGCACATGTGCTTGTGTGGAAACATGAATAAAGACGCACTTAAAAAGTAGCGAAATATAGTCATAAAAATCTTCTCTCGTATCACCGCTCCTCGGTAGTATAGTGGTCAGTATCCCCGCCTGTCACGCGGGAGACCGGGGTTCAATTCCCCGCCGGGGAGGTATTTTTTTTCCATCCATGATTTAATTTTCAAATTTTTCATTCTCAGATTTATGCACAAACCCCACAATCAGGTCACAAAGAAATATTTCTTTCCACCCTGCAACCAATCACACTGGCAGTAGCTATTTTTTGCTTAAACGTTTACTCATAAGGCAAAAAAAAAAAATAGGTGTGGTTACGGTAACATAGCCAAAAAAAATAGGGTAGGTAGGTAGGCAATCACTTTTTTTTTTTAAACTTTTTTTTCTAATGTGTACAAATTAAACCTACTTGACAGGGAAATAAGTGTGCGACACGGGCGCTTTCGCTTTCATTGCGTTTTTTGCACTCCTTTTTTATTTATTATTATTTTATTTTTTTTGGACAAATGTAATAAAAAGTTATAGGATCGGCCCCTAAAAATAGGGTAGGTCGGGTTACCGTAACCACACCTATTTTTTTTTTAGGCCTAATGTATTGTGAAGAAATATTAATAGCTATTCAATTTCTCAATGGGTGGTTATTTATTTATTTCATTTTATTTTGTATGCACCATTCATATTTTCAAGTCACAGTAGTAATTTCCAAGGAAAGATTTAGAAAGAAACACAAACATTGCACAGCGAGTGAAACTGTGACAAGTGGACACAAATCAGCCATACCAGGTGGTGTTAGTGTTAAATCACAAGAAAACTATATGTCAAATTTTGTCCAGGCTATCCAGCCCCTATTTGTGTTTATCCTGCATTTCAGCAGGGACCTATATTTAGATAGGTCTATGATTTCAGGTACTCAACATGCAACAGAGAGAGAGAGAGAGGCACTGAGGGAGACAGGGAGAAAAAGAGAGGAAAAGAGAGACTGAGAGCTCGAGAGAGAGAGAGAGAGTGCATCAGTTTCTTCACAGTATGATTGTGTGTGTGTGTGTGTGTGTGTGTGTGTGTGTGTGTGTCAGTGTGTATCACAGCCGGGTGTGTATGTGTGTGTGTTTGTCAGTGTCAGTGTCACTGTGTGTGTGTGCCGGTGTGTGTGTGTGTGTGTGTGTGCCGGTGTGTGTGTGAGGATGTGTCAGTGTGTGCCAGTCACGTCTGTCAGTGTGCATCTCACGGTGTGTGTGTGTGCACGCGCGCCCTTGTCAGTAGAAGTGGGTGGAGCCGCCGAGCCATACTATCCTCCCGCCATACTCCCGCCATTCAGAAGAGACGACAACTAGGTCGCGACTTCAATGACACTCTGGAAGTAGCCTCCCTTGCAGCATTGTATCTAAAATTAGCTCTTTAGCAGACGACACTCGGTGTGGTGGCGGCTTGACTGGTAGAACTGGTTTGGCTCGCTTTTCATTCCGGAGCGGGTTTCATTCTGAATGTCTTTTCTCGCTATTTTTAGGCCAATGTTTCCGTCAGTCTTCGAACCAACAGTCAGGGTGGGTTCGGTCTGGGTTTGGTTTGGTGTAGGGACTAGCCGGCGTGGTCATCTGTGTTTTGGATTTATTTTCTCTATCGTTTGTATCTCCATGCAAAATTTGCAAGGGAGGAGGGGTTGAAACCAAGAAGGATCTCTGTTGATCAAGAGCAGTTAATCTGCTCTCCTAAAAGGTACGTAGCGAAGCATTTTTAGAGCATTTTAGGTGTCTTTGACACACACATTTATTCACGATGTTTTGATATGTTTATTCTTGCATGATAGTTTTGGTACCCAGAAAGATTTACACAGTATAATTGTCTTTGAAGTTGGAATTCAAAACTGTCCCTGCCAATTGTGTATTTATCATTGTAAATTAAACGTTTTGAGTGGGCTGGGTTTGTCATAGCAAAGTTGTGCTAAATAGATCATGAGTAGTCTATATATATTTGACACACAACAATAATTTATCAATGGCCACTTAAAACTGTTCAGACACAATTATTATGTCATCTCTGAGCAAAGCTAGACTGTCATAGTGTCAAAGACTTGTAACTGTCCATGGACTGAGGTGATTGCATGATTGCTGTATTGACTTTGTATCTTTTTTCTTGATGTGCATTTTTGGAATGCTAACTGTTTTTGCTGTTATCAAGTATGAGCATACACATTAGTTAATTTGTTTGCCACACCTTTTGGCTTTTGAATATGTCATGGATCGAAGATTTCAGTTATATTTTTTTCACATATTTTCATTATTGCTGTGTTTAAAGTGATCAGTATCAACATATGTTGGATTGATACACGTACACTTTCAAAATTCCAACACTTTCGTTAGTCTAAAACCATGCAGTGACATTTGAGGTGAACTGTAAATTATATGGCATGGGTGTCTCTTCTATAACTGTCTTTTATATTTGAACACAGAAGATTTTATATAAATATATATATAAGCTAAACAATAAGCTTAATGACCATTAATATCATGCACATTTAAAAAAAAAATAGTTTCATTGGAAAATGGTCAATGCTTATTGTTTAGCTTATATATATCGCAAATAAAGAACATGTTTTTCTGTCAATACTCTAATGTTTGGCTTGCTGGATGATCAACTGGCAGTGTTCCTGTTGAAACTTATCCTATTTTAGTGCTAATGATCAGTGATTCATATTATTCATAATAATATTCACTACATTTATATATTATATGTCCTAATAATTTGTTTCTCCAAATTTGAGTTTAACTCCAGCACCTCATTAGATCTTTGACTCCTTATAAAGTGCAGATCTGCAGTCGAGTAATGAAATTTAAATTTTACTTTGAAATTGATTGAAATGTTGAACATTAGGCAATTAACAAAACAATCTTCATACATGCAACTTAATCTAAACAGGTCAGAGGATGTGTCAAAAGACTACTGCTGCTACAGTGGAACTGTCACCCCCTTTTAAGACTCCCCCCATTTTAAGACCTTGTTCCATCAGACTTTCTGTTGGAAACCTCTGTACATTTACCCCCCATTTTAAGACCTTGTTCCATCAGACTGTAATTCTGTTGGAAACCTCTATTTATTTACCCCCCCATTTTAAGACCTTGTTCCATCAGACTGTAATTCTGTTGGAAACCTCTATTTATTTACCCCCCCATTTTAAGACCTTGTTCCATCAGACTTTCTGTTGGAAACCTCTATACATTTACCCCCCATTTTAAGACCTGATTTTCTCTTATTTTTGGAGGTCTTAAAGGGGGGTTCCCCTGTAGTAGAAGTGCTTGGAAGCCCAAAATGAACAATGGACATTTAAGAGAAGTATTTTCATAACTGGCATGTATTGTTTAACAGGTGAGAAGATGTGGCAAGGACTACCACTGCTGGTCGTTTTGTGCTGGGTGCCAGACTTGTCCCAGACTCTGACGTTCCGACGAGAGACTTGTGATGCCAGCCGAAAACACGTCAGCGTCCAGACAAACGGGGCCAATGTCCTGCTGGGCGGACTGTTTGACATCCGAGAGCCAGGGACCGGTGGCACTGGATGTGGCTTGCCTAGCACTGGTAAGTGTGTGGCGTTAAAAATCAGGCCTAGGGAAGCCTCTGTTTAAAATTTGTCAGACACACTTAACTGTACAAATATCCAGCATCTAAAGAGTCATGGTTACACAAACGAAATGAGTGTATCATGCATTTGAGTGATGTTCTGTGATCGAGGTACTTTCTTTCCCAGCGGTGTTGTCTAAATAGAAAATGCAGTGCTGTCTAAATAGCAAATGCATCACTACAGAAAGAAACAGCTTACACTCATAGACTCATACCCTATCTTTGAAATCTTTCATATCTCAAAAGTTTCACAGCTGTTTTTCTCTTACATACAGTACTAATTTATGATATTAAAATTGTTGCCTTCCTTTTTTCTTTCAGAATTGATGCAGGTATACGAAGCTGCTCGATGGACAATATCAGAGCTCAACCGGAACAACTATGTCACTGGAGTGAAGTTTGGTAAGTTCACTTCATTTTGTCTCCTGTATGTTACGCTTAACGAGTTGAAAGCCATTGTTACACCTGAAAGGCGGCCAGAAGAACAACAAGAGACCAAAGGAAGCGGATGACAACGGTTGAGGCTCTATGTTCCACTAGCAGCGAAGACGATTATGCGATGTTATCGTTCAACTTTTTCACTCAACTTGGCGCAAGGCAGACCAGTCCGACATGCTAAACAGAACACTGATTTATTCTGACCCAGTCCAAGGAAGTGTTCTTACTTCACAGTGTCACAACAACTTAACTTTTGCCTTTTGCTGTTGCATTTGACCATCCCAAGAGTTCTCTTTGCCTCGTGCTGCAAGCAACTAGCTGCTCCAACAAGAAAAGTCACTGAAAGAATTGAAGCACATTTTGTTGAATGATTCGGGAGGGCTACATCTAAAAGGTTTGAAGAGTCAAATCCCACTCGTAATGATAATGAGGATTAGTAGACATGATAATGATAATAACAAATATGAGTAACAGTGATTAAAAATACGGTTGTTCAATTGTTGTGCATGTCTCTCTCCAGGTATGGAGGCATACGACAGCTGTACCTTGGCGGCAAACGCGTTAGCTGGGGTGCAGGACTTCTATCCTCAGGTTGTTGGTCGAGAAGGCACTAACAGTAACAGCAGTCGTGGCACCTACTGCAGTCAAACCTCACCCACTGTCTATAAACTAGGTAGGCATAACTTTGATACTGTGAACATGAGAGTGTGTGTGTGTGTATGTAAGTGTGTGTGTGTGTTCAAGTGTGTGTGTGTGTGTGTACATGAGTGTGTGAACTTGTTTCTACACTTCTATGTAAACGTGCGTGTGTGTGTGCGTGTGTTTGTTCAAGTGTGTGCATGCGAGTGTGTGAACTTGTTTCTACCATGTGAACATGAGAGTGTGTGTGTGCTTGTGCATGTGTATATGTTCCAGTGTGTGCATGAGTGTGTCAACTTGTTTCTACCCTGTGTCATGAGAGTGTGTGATGTGTGTGCTTGTGGATGTGTATGTTGAAGTGTGTGCATGAGTGTGTGAACTTGTTTCTACCATGTGAACATGAGAGTGTGTGTGTGCTTGTGCATGTGTATATATGTTCAAGTGTATGCATGAGTGTGTGAACTTTGTTCTAACATGTGAACATGAGTGAGTGATGCATGCGTGTGTGCTTGTGCGTGTGTATATGTTCAAGTGTATGCATGAGTGTGTGAACTTTGTTTTACCCATGTTTGATGCTTCTTGTTTGTTTTGTCAGAGGAATGCTGCGATAGTTCTATTTTCATAATAGGACAACTTTTTGACGTGTCTATTCATATCATGGACAATTTGCCAGTTTCGTACCAAAAGGTCTCTTTGAAGGTGTCTTGCATTGCAGTTATCACTGCAGCTTAAGCACTCAGATCAATAAATACAGTGATACCTGTCATGACAGGACACCTTCTAGTAAAGGACACCTTCAATTGTCCATTTGTCTATCAACTCAACAATAATACTTAAACCTTTCGTGTTATGGGGACGCTTTGGGCTGTTTCCAAGGGTGGTCTCTAATCACAGGCACCACAGTAAGAACTTTGTTTAAAAAGCATGAATTACAACTTTCAAGAAAGATTTTTTCCTCCAAGATTCATTCACGACTGCCCTTGTTTCAGGTCTGCTCGGTCCTATGCAGAGCAGCATATCATTGATGGTTGGAGAACTTGCGCCAAATATCCCAGCATCGGTTGTCTCTATGCGATCTTCATCTCCTCTGCTTAGCAACAAGAACAAGTACCCAACCTTCCTGAGAACTGACCAGTCTGCTTCTGTTTTTGCCAGGGTATGAAATTGATTGCTCCTGTGTTTGTTTCTTTGTTTGTTTGTTGCCACTGTTCATCTGTCATAGGTTTTTGTGTGTGATACATTGCCAGTTACTTATTTACTTACTGCCCATTATGCCGGTTGGCATGAAGGGCAGCATTACATTGCCAATCCAGCATGTTTTCTTCTTAGGAATAATTAATCACTGCACAATGTTTTTGATGTTTTGTCTTTTTCCTTTTCTTATGTTGTTCTTTTGTAGTCAGATATTTCTATTCACCGGTCCACACAAAAATCAGCCCGTAAAGTGAATTGTTCTGTTCTGTCATACTTTGTTTTGTACATTCCCGTTTTTATCATTTGGTTTATTTTGTTGTAGCTCACGATCTCCTACATTTTCAGGGATTAAACTAGAAAATTACAGTTCATACTAAGCATATAAATGGATTTCTAATGGTATAGTTGCACTCAGTTGACCACGCATTTTATTCTTGCTTCTGGTATTTTGAGATTTCAGCTGACTAACTTAAGCATCTGAATATGCAGTTTTTGATCAAGTTTAACTATAGCTGCTGATTTGTTCTCATTATAGCCATTACAGTGGTACCTCTGATTAAAGGGATGCCCTTGGGCCCATCCAAAGTGTCCAGGGCAATAATGCAGCTGTACTTTCATAACAGGTTCATTTTGATAAAGTTTTTTATTTTTTCTCTTTTTTTTGTTCTTTCTCTTCTTTTTTTATTTATTTTTTATTTTTATTTATTTATTTTTTAATTTTTAAAGATGTTTTTTATTGTTTTGATTGGTTACTTGTCGGTTGTTTTGCGTCTGTATGTGTGTTTTTTTTCTTCTTTTTTTTTCTCCTCTTTCCTCTCTTCTCCTGCTTGTCCCGACGCTTGTTCCTTCTCCCAGTATGCTCATTTTGATCAAGTTAATAAACACAGGAACAGCAGAAAGTGCATGTCCTTTATTCTGAGGTGTCCCCTATCAGAGGATGGAGTCCCAGGTACCAGTGTATTATATTGTATTTTCTTGAGTTCTATCCCACGTTCAGTCAGGTGGTTACATAACGCCATGTGCTCTTGTCTTGCATTTTGTAACAGGCTGTGACCAAGTTCTTTGATGAACTGGATTGGAAGAAGATCGTCATTGTCTACAGTGATAACGCCTATGGTACCGGCGGCTACATGGAGGTGCTCGGTGCAGCGAGCGCGGCAGGAATCTGCGTCAGTGGTGTCATTGCAGTGCCACATGTCGGCAGTGTCAGTGAATATGAAGAGAAGCTGCGTGGCATTGGCTCATACGGTGCCACTGCTGCTTTGTTCTATGGAAATCCCTCGGATGCTCTAACTCTTCTGCAGGTAAAAAGCAAAACTCAGTGGAACTATATCAGTACAGTGGAACCCCCCTTTTAAGACCTTGTAAAAACTCTGAGAAAATCAGGTCTTAAAAAGGGGGTACATTTACAGAGGTTATAAACAGAAAATGTGAAAAAAAACAAGATCTTAAAAGAGAGGAAGTCTTAAATTGGGGGGCATTATAAACAGACTCTGACAAATGTCACATCACATGGCACATAGACATGTATTCAGGCCACACCCACTGTCAACTCTCTATCTTAAATCCCAGAAAAAATGGGATCCCACTGAATGGGTGTGTGGGGTCTGGTACAGTGGAATCCCCCTTTTAAGACCTCCAAAAATCTGAAAAAAAGCAGGTCTTAAAAAGGAGGGAGTCTTAAAATGGGGGTACATTTACAGAGGTTGTGAAAAGAAAGTCTAAGAAAACAGGGTCTTAAAAGGGAGGGAGTCTTAAAATGGGGGTTCCACTGTAATTACACACCCACATTTTTTTTCTCTCTACCATTTTCTGTTTTATTTATTTAAACAAAGTTCTTTATGTAAACTGTGTCTATGTGGAGAGTGTATGATGTGTGTGCGCATGCATGCATGTGTCTGCGTACATGCATCCACTTGTGAGTGGTACATGTGAGTGCGTGCCTGCGTGAGAGTGTGTGCATGAATTCCTGTGTTAACTGTGTCTATGTGGACAGTGTATGTGGTTTGTGTGTGCATGCATGCATGCATATGTGACAGGGAGACTACTGCGTCACCCTTCACAGCAGACTCTGCAGTTGTCTGCTGTGGAAGAGCGCGAGCTATTTATAGCTCGACGCCTCTATTCTATGTCGCTGTTACCTGTGAATTGTAGAGTTCTGTTTGTGATAGGGTCCGGCTGCTGCTGTCTCCTTGTATGTTCTTGGGAACCTTTGCATACCCTTAACAGTTTTTATAGGGCTATTAATTTACCTCTAAAATTCTCAACCCTGTTTGAATGGCTTTGCCTACAAAGGAGTGATTGTTGTGTTTCGGCAGTCGGTTACATATATCTCTGCCTACCTGCATGTATACGTGTCTGTGTGTGCACGTGAGAGTGTGAGCATGAATATGCATACATCTGTATGCGCTTATCGACCTTCGTCGTGAACTATGACTTGGAAACCCGTTATAGTCTTCCACAACTTTCTTACCATGTGTTTGACATTTTTTCCTACACCTCAGGCTCTTCAAAGCCTTCAGGGACAGACGGCCGTGCGTGATATCAAGTGGCTGTTCGGACAACTCGATATTGAGGGGGATTTCTCAGCATATACCGCAGCACAGGGCGCTATAGTTGCCCAACCTACCAGCTCCGTCATCAATGGCTTCAAAAGCTACTACACGGGACTCAACGTAGGCTCCCCACCCGCTGAAAACCCGTGGCTTCAAGACTGGTTCATGAAGAAGAATCGTTGCAGGCTCTCTGGTGTGAGCTACGCCCCATTCAAGTGAGTAGTACAGACTAGAACCCTCCTTTTAACAAACCCATCTTTAAGGCTTCCACCCTTTTTGAGACCTTGTTTTCTCAAGATGTTTTTTTCATAAACTCTGTAAATTTACCTTCATTTTAAGACTTCCTCCTTTTTAAGACCTAATTTTCTCACATTATTTAGGTCTTGATAAGGGGGTTCCTCTGTTGAGCGGATTCCTCATTTTAAAAACCACAAGGGCGGGGATGTAGCTCAGTCGGTAGCGCGCTGGATTTGTATCCAGTTGGCCGCTGTCAGCGTGAGTTCGTCCCCACGTTCGGCGAGAGATTTATTTCTCAGAGTCAACTTTGTGTGCAGACTCTCCTCGGTGTCCGAACACCCCCGTGTGTACACGCAAGCACAAGACCAAGTGCGCACGAAAAAGATCCTGTAATCCATGTCGGAGTTCGGTGGGTTATAGAAACACGAAAATATCCAGCATGCTTCCTCCGAAAGCGGCGTATGGCTGCCTAAATGGCGGGGTAAAAACGGTCATACACGTAAAAGCCATGGGAGTTTCAGCCCATGAACGAACAAACAAACAAAAAACCACATCTTTAAGACTTCCCCCTTTTTGATACCTTTTTTTCTGAAAAATTTTCTTCATAACCTCTGTAAATATGCCTCCATTTTAAGACTAATCCTTCTTTTTGATACCTGATTTTCTTGAGATTTATGTGAATGTCTGTGTGCATCTGTGTGTCAAGTCTTTATTTTTGCTTGTGCTGATCACCCTTTACTTTTTTGTTTCAACAGTACCTATGCCTTCTGCACTTCATCTACTATAAACCCGGATAATTTCAAGCAGAGTTACTACGTGGAACGGACAATTCTGGCCATCCTGGCGTATGCTGAAGCCATCAGGACTGTGTGTCCGGGTGCCAATGGAGTGTGCAACCAGCTGTCCAGTATGGAACCGCGTGTCTTCCATGACACCTACCTTAGCAAGGTCAGTGGATAATGAAGACCATTATCATGCAGTGTTGTTCACAGACTCTCAGAACAATAGCTCCATAGATTTCCCCAGGTTTTTTTAAAGAACTGGTGTCAGGAGGATGATGATGGCGACGACGACAACAATTGACAGTAACTGTGATGACAGTGATGAAGACCGAAGAGAATTATCATAGTTAGTTGAACAAACTTAAACTTAAAAGGCAACTCTCTCTCTCTCTCTCTCTCTCTCTCTCTCTCTCTCTCTCTCTCTCTCTCTCTCTCTCTCTCTCTCATTAATTCTTTTGTTTTCTCATAAGGAGATGGTGTGGGATTTCCTTGATCTTGAACTTTTTATCTTTTATTTTTATTGTGGGCAAGGGTGTGTTTGACTTCATCATTTGGTATTATGATAGGAGAAAAATATTAACTTGGTATGTTCAGACAACCTTTTTTTGAAAACCTTTGTGGTCTAGAGATAAAGCTTTCTTTATTTTGTTAAATATTTCCATTTTGTTTCAACGTTTCACCTTGATTATTGTATGTGTCAGGTGAACCTTAGATATCCGGACGACTTTTTCATTCCTGAGTTCCGACGTCGTCAATTGGCCTTTGATGTAAACGGGGATCCTTTGACTTCCAGCTTTACCTTCTTCAGCTACGTCAACAGCGCTTTTACCCAGGTATAGTAGGATTGCAAGATTGGTCTTTGTGAGTATGCTTCCAGAGGTGGCCAAATCGTCCGCCCGATTGCCAGGGGCGAGTAAAAAAATCCGCCGGGCTAGTAGAAACCGCTTGGCAGCTCGCCCGGCTGGCCGGTGATAATTGAGGTCAAATGCATAACTTTTGATTGTACTATCGAGTTTTAAAGCCATATAAACACTGCAGATGCAGGAACTTCTGTCGACTGCAAAATCATCGCCAAGTTCTATTGAAACAAAAACGAGACTGTTGCCGCTGTTTTAATTGAGTAAAGAAATCTGACACTCATAATTTGTTGTGTGGTATGTACCGGGCCAGCGAAATTTATGGCGGGCTAATGACTTTCTTGAAGTTACTCGCCCGGCTGGCGAGTTAAAATTTTGAGATTTGGCCACCCCTGGTGTGTATATTCGTATGACAGAGACTTAGCAACAGAGTCCAAATAAACTTTAAAGTCTGAAATTTCAAGAGAGTTTCTCTGTGGTAGGTCTCGGCATTTTGTACCTCATCAATAAACAAGAATGGTGAGTTCTTGGAATGGGGTCCTGATTTGGCCTATTATGGTCCGCTGGACCCGAAAAGCAATAGCTAACCAACTAACAAGTTCTTGGAATGTTTAATTTATGCCAAAACAAAACAATGGTGATTGTAACTTTTTGTTTTGTCATAAATAAAACGTTTCAATAAAGTAGCAGTCTTGTCTTTTCATGTTGAATCTTGGCACATTAGCAGTCTATCTGTTGTTGAAAGCAAGAGTTCAAAAGTGAGAGAAAGAAAATTGCACTTTCTCAATTTTCAAGTACTCTGTTTTAAATCTGCAGTGAACGATTTCACTCTGTCTCTTCACAGTTTGCAACGTACGACAACGGCAACCTCGCCATATCCTCCACCCCTACTTTCCCGCGCCCTGGCTCCGCAAACCTGCCAACCACTTCTCTCTGTTCGGCCAACGGCTGCACAAACTGCCTGCAGCCTGCCAGGGGAATCACTCTAGCCTACAAACCGGGCGACATCGTGGTTGCTGCTTTGGTGGACGCTCATGAGCCTGACGGACAAGGGCTGAACTGCGGAGAGGTGATTCCAGACCGTCTCATTGACGCAGTCGCTGTACGTTATGGGACTGACAATGCTGGGACTTTGGGGAGCCGTGGCGTTTCCGTGGGATACCTGATTGTGGATGTCTGTCCAGGTGAGCGGAAAGTAGCAGTGGGTGAAAGCTTTGCTGCTGTACAGTCAAACCCCCATTTTAAGACCTCCACAAATTTGAGAAAATTAGGTCTTAAAAAGGAGGGTTTCTTAAATTGGGGGTAAATTTAACAGAGGTTATGAACAGGAGGTCTGAGAAAACAGAATCTTAAAAAGGCGGGAATCTTAAATTGGGGGGGGGGGGGGGGGTCGGGTCTTAAAGGGGGGATTCCACTGCACAAGAAATCAGTTATTGGTTGAATGCACAATCTATTGAAAGAGAAGGTGGGATAGGGATATCTCATACGTTCTAACATTTGTTAAGCACAGATCACGTTTCCTTCAAAGTGAACACTTCACTTTACACAATAAAAGGGCGCTCTCTCTCTCTCTCTCTCTCTCTCTCTCTCTCTCTCTCTCTCTCTCTCTCTCTCTCTCTCTCTCTCTCTCTCTCTCTCTCTCTCTCTCTCTCTCTCTCTCTCTCTCTCTCTCTCTCTCTGTGTGAGCATGACCGAGGATTGGGGTAGCACGCACCTGAAACCGCTCCCACTGAAGAGGCAGTAAATTGTTAATTACTACAAGATTACGGTTTCAACAAAGGATACATCTTGATGCAGAACAGATGTCTTCAAGATCACCGCATCAGAAAAACTTATCAGCCCTGAATCTTTCTTCCCTTCTTATCCAGGCCTGACGGCAGCACAGAGCTTCCTCACCAACCTACTGGGAGGCTACAAGCTGTACACCGATGCCAACGGCAACATCATCAGCACCAGCAACATCGTGACATTCCTCGACATGACCCGCGAGGACACCGCCTGGAAGATTGCGCCCATTCTGTCGTCAGTGGGTATGCCGCAGATCCGCGTGGCATCGACGAGTAAGATGCTGCTGCGTAACCCGGAGTATCCGCTCGTAGTCTCGGCTGTGCCGTCTGAGGAAACTGTGCAGCTGGCTATTGTACAGATGCTGTCTGTGCTGAAATGGAACTACGTACAGGTGTGTGTTTTGATTTGTGTTAATGATGTCTGACTTTTTCTCTCAGTGTGTCAGTGTGTGTGCGGTGTGTGTGAAAATCATCACTTATAAATAAAATTTGAAAATAAGAATGGACAACTGACAGTCTTTTCATGTTTCCTGTTTTAATCTCCTAAAATTACTGTATTGAACTAACATCCATTTTCTGCTGTTTTATAGATTATATCAGAGGCCGAAGGAAGCTACTACAGAGCTGCAGAGAACTTCAGACGGCTGGCCAGTCGCATGAAGATCTGTGTGGCCATGTGGTCTACTTTTGGTATGGACCCTGTTGCCACTGTCAATCGCCTACGAGACGTTCAGGTAGGTTTAGATTAGATTTTTGTTTTAAGTTATTGTTTGATATATATGTGGTTGGCTGCAGTTGTTGGCATGATTTTCTCTCCAGGGAAAGTGTTTTTTTTTCTCCCCTTTTAGACATGAAAGTAGTATGTATTGATTTGGTTCTCCTGATTCTCTCTGTCTGTTTCTCGGTCTGTTTTTAATTTCTCAGCCCCCCCCCCCCCCCTGACAGAGGCATATGACTGCCTGAATGGCAGGGTAAAAACGGTCATACACGTAAAAATCCACTCGTGCAAACATGAATGAACCTTGGAGGTTCAGCCCCTGAATGAACAAGAAGAAGAATTTCTTCTTCTTCTTCTTCTTCTGCGTTCGTGGGCTGAAACTCCCACGTACACTCGAGGTTTTTTTTGCACGAGTGGAATTTTACGTGTATGATCGTTTTTTACCCCGCCATTTAGGCAGCCATACACCGTTTTCGGAGGAAGCATGCTGGGTATTTTCGTGTTTCTATAACCCACCCAACTCGGACATGGATTACAGGATCTTTTTCATGCGCACTTGGTCTTGTGCTTGCGTGTACACACGGGGGTGTTCGGACACCGAGGAGAGTCTGCACACAAAGTTGACTCTGAGAAATAAATCTCCCCCCCCCCGAACGTGGGGACGAACTCACGCTGACAGCGGCCAACTGGATACAAATCCAGCGCGCTACCGACTGAGCTACATCCCCGCCCAGAAGAATTTCTCAGCAATGAAAAATTAAGAAAGAAAAATAACGGTGTGCGGAAAAAAAAAGATAGGTAGCCGTTTACTAACTGGTCTCTTTTTACATTTGGTCAAGTTTTGACTGAATGTTTTAACGTAGAGGGGTGAATCGAGACGAGGGTCGTGGTGTATGTGTGTCTGTGTGTGTGTCTGTGTCTGTGTCTGTGTGTCTGTGTGTGTGTGTGTGTGTGTGTGTGTGTGTGTGTGTGTGTGTGTGTGTGTGTGTGTGTGTGTGTAGAGCGATTCAGAGAAAACTACTGGACCGATCTTCATGAAACTTGACATGAGAGATCCTGACTTTTTTTTTGTTTTGTTTTGTTTATAAATGTCTTTGATGACGTCATATCTGGCTTTTTGTGAAAGTTGAGGCGGCACTGTCACCCTCTCATTTTTAAACCAAATTGGTTGAAATTTTGGTCAGGTAATCTTTGACGAAGCCCGGACTTTGGTATTGCATTTCAGCTTGGAGGCTTACAAATTAATTAATGAGTTTGCTCATTAAAGTTGTCATTAAAATCGATTTTTCACAAACCGATTTAAAATTGATTGCATCGTATTCTTCATTCTGAATCTAAAAATATATACATATGTCATGTTTACTCTTAAAATGTGATCACAATTAACAAAAATAGATTAATTAGTCTTACGATTCAAATTTAAGAAATCGATCCAAAAATGATTTCATCTTATTCTTTATCATTTCCTGATTCCATAAACATATAGATATGATAGGTTGTATTCAAAACAAGCTCAGAAAGTTAACAAGAATACAGAAAAGCGCGCTTTCCTGCTTAGCACAATACGCTACCGCGCTATTCTGGCGTGTTAATTTCACTGCGTTTTGCACGTGGGAGGTGAGTGATTTCCTTCTCGCGGGGATTGACGAAGCTGTACTGTCTTGGTGAAAAAATACAGTGCGTTCAGTTTCATTCCGTGAGTTTGACAGCTTGACTAAATGTAGTAATTTCGCCTTACGCGACTTGTTCTTCTTCCATTTGCAGGATGCTCCAATAGTGGTGGTGTTCGGCACAAGCTCACACTTCAGGTCCACCCTGGAAGCTGTCAAAACCGTCACCGCCGCTTCGCAACGTCAGCTGACCTTTGTGTCGGGGTCAGAAGAGTTTGGGACGTCGGACAATGTGGTCGCTGGATATACCAACGAGGCTAGGGGTTCCATCCTTCTGCAACTTGCTCAGCGCGCAGATACTGGGATGGATAGCTGGCTCTCAGGTAGGTTTTTGTATGTGTGTGTGAGAGAGAAAGTGTGGGCGTGCCTGTGTGTTTGTGTGTGACAGTGTGTGAGAGAAAGTATGTGTGAGAAAATGCGTGCGTGCATGTGTGTTTGTGTCTGTGTGTGACAGTGTGTGAGAGAAAGTACGTGCAAGAAAATGCATGCGTGTGTGTCTGAGTGTGTGTGCATGCATGCGTGAGAGAAAGTATGTGTGAGAAAATGCGTGCGTGCATGTGTGTTTGTGTCTGTGTGTGACAGTGTGTGAGAGAAAGTACGTGCAAGAAAATGCGTGCATGTGTGTGTGTGTGTGTGTGTGTGTGTGTGTGTGTGTGTGTGTGTGTGTGTGTGTGAAGGGGGATGTATATGATGGGATTGGATGGCTCTCATGTTAGGATGTGTGTCTGTGGCAGTAAGTGTGTCGGTCTCTGTGTTTGTCTGTGTCTGTGTGAAGAGGGTGTGTATGTATCTACGAGTACATGTATGTGCATGCGCATGTTGGGATTGTGGTGTTTTCCATGTGTAAGCATGTGTTGTGCAAGCTTGTTCTGCCGCAGTAAGTGCTATAAGGTGTCCCTTAATGGGAGCTGCCCTCATCAGAGGGGCCATATACATGTATCAGGCATGGGAATTGTCCGCTGAAAGGCAAATTTCTGCCAAAATATTTTTTTGTTTTGCCGAAGAAGCAAAAGTGTCCGCCGAAAAAATAAATGTGGGAGGCAAAAATGGTTCTAAAAACAGAATTTAATGGCAATCTTGGAGCTCAGATGACACCAACTTGCACCATTTGGGTTCTTTGGAGAAGAAAAAACCCGGGGGAGCATGCCCCCGGACCCCCCTTCACGCCGTCGACTTTGCTATTACATGTACTTACACATTGTCAGCCTTTTTTACTTTTTTCAATTCCCATGCCTGATGTATTTCTATTCTGATTGACACATGGGGTAATTTGGGGGTTGTGACTGGACGTCTCACACAGCCCTATTTCGTCGATCAGTCCACATGTTGACAGAAGTCCTACCATTTAAGACCTTGCTTTTTCAAATGTTCTGTTCAAATTTCTGTGTAAATTTACCTCCATTTTAAAACTCCCTGCTTATTAAGACCTGATTTCTCGTATTTTTGAATGTCTTAATCAATATGAGGCTTATATCGCGCGTATTCCTTGGGTACAGTTCTAAGCGCAGGGATTTATTTGTTTATTTTTTTATTTTTATTTTATGCAATTTATATCGCGCACATATTCAAGGCGCAGGGATTTATTTATGCCGTGTGAGATGGAATTTGTTTACACAATACATCACGCATTCACATCGGCCAGCAGATCGCAGCCATTTTGGCGCATATCCTACTTTTCACGGCCTATTATTCCAAGTCACACGGGTATTTTGGTGGACATTTTTATCTATGCCAATACAATTTTGCCAGGAAAGACCCTTTTGTCAATCGTGGGATCTTTAACGTGCACACCCCAATGTAGTGTACACGAAGGGACCTCGGTTTTTCGTCTCATCCGAAAGACTAGCACTTGAACCCACCACCTAGGTTAGGAAAGGGGGGAGAAAATTGCTAACGCCCTGACCCAGGGTCGAACTCGCAACCTCTCGCTTCCGAGCGCAAGAGCGTTACCACTCGGCCACCCAGTCCTTAAAAAGGAGGTTCTACTGTAGCTGTTAATATTTTCATCTATTTACCCTGTGTCTCATATATCTCGTTCTAGGTTTGTCCTTGTCGGAGATTGCCAGTGATATGTTCCTGGCTGAGTGGTTTGAGGAAAAAAATAGGTGCTCCTTGACAGCTGCAAGCCGTCAGAAATTCGACCTCGTCTGCAGCAGCACCCTCACCATCAGTCAAGGTGACGTAGATCAGGGTTATGCCCCTTACATCATCCGGGGGATCCGATCTGTGGCGGAAGCAGTCAACTCTGCTCTGGACACCACCTGCGGCCAAGGAACCACAGGACTTTGTTCAGGCTTCAGGAGTTTGCCTAAGACGGCCATCGTCAACTCACTCCGCAACTCAAACGACAACACCGAGTTCAAAATCATGGATGGAGAGGGCATGAGCGATTTCAACTACTTCAACTACAACAACGGAGGATTTACCAGTGTGAGTAGAAAAGATACACATTTTCAAAACAAAGTGCCGTTTTGTCACCTCTTGTGTATGTAGCGGGATCCCCCTTTTGAGACACCACCCATGCACCCCCTATTATTTTAGACTTTCCGTGTCCAGAGATTCTTTTCATACCATCTGTAAGATTACCTCCATTTTAAGACTCCATCCCCTTTGAGACCTCATTTTCTGGTGTGGGGGAGGGAGGGGGGGTGTTTATTTCATAAAATGTTTTTTTTACTGTATGTTCCACTAAAGTTTCTGCAATAGACTCATTTGCGTTGGCTGTTTAATGTCTGTCCAGCTGTCACATGCACAGATTGCACCAAGATTGTCACTTCTGGCATTTTACCTCTTCGGTTTGTTTTGCATTTCTTTGCCTGTAATATTTTACCTGTTTTGTTTGATTGAATAATGAGGATGAAAAGTTACATTTCAGCGCTTCTTAATTCACTCAGGTGCTGGAAGATTAGTCTTACATAACTCCTACTTACTGTTGTCTGAACAGTGGAACCCCCCTTCTAAGATCCCCCAAATTTGAGACCTCCCCCTTTTTTAAGACCTTGCCTTTTGAGATTTTCTGTTCATAACCTCTGTAAATTGACCTCTATTTTACTACTCTATCCTTTTTAAAGGTACTGAACTTGTCAAATCCAGGTGCACGGAGCCCCTGGGGCTTTTAGTCATACCTCAGGCAGCTATCCGTTAGAAGAACTACCAAGTTTCATTGACTTGCACCCAAAGAGTCAAGAACTGCGATTTTTTTACGATTTAATTTTGTACTCGGACCCGGCTGGTCTTGACCTATTATTGGATCTAAATTTAGATCAGGTAGATCACCACATCATGCACAAAAAGACACGTCACTAGCAAACTATGTCAGACTGATGAGTTTGTGTAAAACAAAATGGAGGCCGGAATCACTCAAGTTGAATCGAACTCCGACCAAACACCAACGTAATAACTAGGTTAATTTATGCACTCGCGTGAACAAGAAACTGTCGAGCTTCACAGATGTCGTCGTTGGGTAGTTGGCTCACGTAAGTGTAGCCTATGCGATGATAAACTTTGTCTGTCTGTGCGTGCGTGCGTGCGTGCGTGCGTGCGTGTGTGTGTGTGTGTGTGATAGAAACTTTAACATTTCCGAGTCTATTACGTCTCGGTCAAAAGTGTTTGACGTGTGTGATAGAAACTATTTGAAGACGTCACATTATGACGTAAGAGGGTTAGACGTCACGCAAAGGAATTACTGAAAGTCTCGGTCATTGTTATTGTGAGCGGGCCGAGACTAGTTGGCAGATCCAGGGTCTCGCTTTCTTGCACAGTTTCACCTATGGCTATGCTTACTGTGTGTGTGTGTGTGTGTATGTGTGACGGAGTGATTGAGTTTGTGTTACTGTTTGTCGATTTCATACGTGAGCCTTGAAGGCTTCGCCTCTTGTTTTGGGTTTGTTTTACTACCATAGGAGGATTTTTGAACTGTAAATGCACTCAGCTGCAACAAAAACGCAAAACGAAGGCTGTGAGCTGCACTGTGCCTTTAAGACCTGATTTTTTTAGATTTGTGGAGGTCCTAAAATGGGGGTTTCACTGTATTTTAAGCGTTTACTCCTTCTAACTTCTAAGTGATGTGAGACAAGGGCAAAATGATTGTTGACAGTTTGGGACATTCGACACGGACACTCGACGCATCACAAGCCTGTTGCCCGCTGGCGTCATAGTGGGGAACGGGAACTCAGCCTCCATGCTAAACACCGGCTGCACCGGTCGCTGCGCCCAGTGTCAGTACGCCTACAGCTACCAGGAGTTTGGCTATATGCCAGGCGATTGGCTCATCGCTGGAACCTTCTCCATCAGCGACCCCGGCCCGGAGGGTCAAAGGCCGTACGTTTGCGGCGACGTGCGAACTGAGATCGGATTTCAGTACACTGCTGCTGTGATGTTTGCTTTGGATCGTATTAACAGGTGAGATTATGCTTGTGTTGTTAACAACCTTGTTTCGATGGGTTTGTAGGGACAGGGACAGATGTAGCTCAGCGGTTAGCACATCTGGCTTGAAAGAGAGTGTCACTGGTGCACATGTAGGTGCTTTCAGGATTTCTTCCTCTCCACAAATGAAACTACGTTGCATGCAGGCTTTTGGTTAGATTTACACCATCCATGTGTGCACGGTGTAAAAAGGTCTTAGCTCATGTCAAAGACAAGTCTTTAGACTTTGAAAGCGCAAACATATCTTAAAGTTGTGTTGAAAGAAGGTAGTCCAAAGAATACTGTGGTTCAAAGAATACTGTGGTAAAGCCATTAGGCCACCAAAATAATATACATATTTGTTTCCGATGAAAAGACGAAAAAACAAGGGTCGGTTTTCATTGAAGTTTTTTTTGTTTTTTTTTACACAGGCGCATATGGCTTGTTTTATTGGCCAGAAATCGTGCAAGCTGTGTCCCCTTGATGTCAGAGCTGAGTAACTTTTCTTGTAAAGTCTGCAAAATAAATTTTTCTCTTTTTGTGTTCTTTTTGAAGGGTCAACATTTTTTCTAGGATTAGGAGAGAAAAAAATTGGGTCAGTCGGTGAATCAAAAACATTGAATTTTTATCTTGTGCTTATAACTGTGTTATCTGTTTTACAGTGGCCGAGGGAATGTGAAGCTGAACAACGTCAGGCTTGGTGCTCTTCTCATGGATCACTGCAACAACGAGCGACGAGCGTACGGACAGGTGGCAGACATCTACTCTGGTCTGACGGAACTCACCTGGCCAGAAACCATGGTGAGATCAGGGGGATGCTGTGTGTGTCATTACGAGTGGAGTAGTATTTCACAGACATATTTTGAGGTTCATACCTCCTGAGTTAAAAGGCAGAGGTATTCTGACATACCACCTGTAAAAAGGTAAATTCACCTGGCCAGAAACCATGAGGAGATCAGGGGAATGCTGTGTGTGGGGTAGTTAGCACAGTATTTCACAGACATATACTCACGGAATAAAATAACTTAACATGTTTTAAAATTTAATATCTCAAAATCGGAAAAAGTTGCAGGAGAGCGGGGTGGTACGATCATAGAACCATCAATTCCTGAGAAGAGGAAAAAAAACGGAATGTTCTCGATTGCTTAGTTTTTTCACAATTGGTCCTCAAAGACGCATGGTGTCATTTTGGAGTTTACTAGACTGACGCCTAAGCTTGCCGACGCTGCCGACAGCCAGTGCACGCTGTGTGTGCTGCAAACAGGTAGGCCTGCACTCTTTGACTCTCGGGGCACGTCTACCCGTACTTGAAACCTGCAAAAGGTCTGCTGCTGATCCACGAATATTGCATGAAAGTACTGCCTTTGGTTTGTCCGTTTGTTTGTGAGTGAGAACAACTCACTAAAATGTTTCTTTCTCTTTGCCCAAAACTGTCCACTCTGTCTTTCTCTTTCACC
Source organism: Littorina saxatilis (assembly GCF_037325665.1). Lineage (NCBI taxonomy): Eukaryota > Metazoa > Mollusca > Gastropoda > Littorinimorpha > Littorinidae > Littorina > Littorina saxatilis. The sequence continues at coordinate 13,754,501 of NC_090253.1, forward strand.
ATGCCACGAACGTGTGTGAACAATAGACTCGTCGCAATAGGGATGTTGAGAGGAGGGATGACTTATACTGATGTTGCTAGGAGATTCGGAGTGACCAGGCAATCAGTTGCCTTGTGGCGAAGAAGGTACCAGCAAAACAACGGTAACGTTCGAGACCTGCCTCGCCAAGGACGGCCCCGTGTCACCAATCCTCAGCAAGACCGCTTCATTAGGGTGCAGCATCTGCGTAATCGATTCCACCCGGCTACTGTGAAATGAAATTTGTTTTGTTAATAAACGTATTGAGGCTAACCTTCACTGCTCCTGTGTAATTTAATTGCGGCTGCGATCAACCAGTGCACGCACAGTGCTGTCAAACACACAGTGCTAAGTTTGTAAACTCCAAAATGACACCATGCGTCTTTGAGCTCAAATTGCAAAAAAACGGAACAAGCCAGACTAATCCGGTTTTTTGCCCATAATGAGCAATTGAACAAGCTTTACGTTGGTACAAAAATCACTCCTGTAACTTTTTCCGATTTTGGAGATATTAAATTTTAAACAATGTTAAGTTATTTTATTCCGTGAGTATATTTGGAGGCATCATACCTCCTGTGTTCAAAGGAAGAGGAATTCATACCACCTGTGAAAATTTCAAGGGGCCTGAATTTGCACGAAAGTTGTTTCACAAATTTGGCAACATTTTGCGTTTTCATTTCACATACGGTGTAGTTTGACAGTTTTTTAAAAGGACTTACACAGCCCTAAACTTGGACAGATCAGTAATACTAAATATTACTGTTGCATATGGTAAAATAATCATGTAACCTATGTGAACGATCATGTAAATGTTGTGTACTCTATTTCACTTGACAAGAACAAGAGCAAACACTGTGTTGTCTGTACTATCCTAGAAATTTGCCTTTAGGCTTGTCAGTTAAGATACAAAGCAAGAAAGCAGGCATATGCAGAGCATGATTAACATGTTACGTACATTTATCTTTCTTGTTTTTGAGTCCAGCATGGTCGTTTCTCTTCCCAGGAGCGGCATTAGATCCAAATGAACAAACATGTTCCATACATTAAACTTTCTTGTTTTTGAGTCCATATCAGCACAGTTATTTCTCACCCCGGGGCGTCATGAGAACCAAATGATAAAACGTGTTCCATACATTAAACTGTCTCGTTTTTGAATCCATTTCATTTCTCTTCTCCAGGGTAACGCGTCGTCTCGCTTCATGTCTTCGGACGTGCTAGCCTGGTTAACGGACACCACCGCCAGCTCGCGTGAAGCGGGCGAAATCCTGCAGCCGTTGGGCGTGAGCATTGTCAGCCCTTCCGCGACTGCCGCGTCCTTGATGAACAACCCCACGTTCTTCCGCACCGTCCAGGGCGACGCCACCACCGCCATGGCAATCGTCAAACTCTGCAAGACCCTGGGCATCTCCTTCATTCAGGTGAAAACTGGAGGTTGCATCTGACGCACCCAACACACTACGGTTGAACCCCCCTTTTAAGACCCTGTTTTCTCAGACTTTGTGTTCATAACCTCTGTGAATTTACCCCCATTTTAAGACTCCCTCCTTTGTAGGACCTGATTTTCTCAGATTTTTGGAGGCCTTAAAACAGGGGTTTCCACGGTAACTGGTGTCATCAGGGCTGAGGAAGCACGAAAAAGTTACCACCCAAACGGGAGCCACCGGCCTACAGTGTCGGATTGGTTGAAACTGGGATGTGTTGTGATTTCAACGAATCAGAACCCGCAGTTTGTTCTCTCTCATTTACCGGCACGGTTGGCCTAGTGGTAAGGCGTCCGCCCCGTGATCGGGAGGTCGTGGGTTCGAACCCCGGCCGGGTCATACCTAAGACTTTAAAATTGGCAATCTAGTGGCTGCTCCGCCTGGTGTCTGGCATTATGGGGTTAGTGCTAGGACTGGTTGGTCCGGTGTCAGAATAATGTGACTGGGTGAGACATGAAGCCTGTGCTGCGACTTCTGTCTTGTGTGTGGCGCACGTTATATGTCAAAGCAGCACGGCCCTGATATGGCCCTTCGTGGTCGGCTGGGCGTTAAGCAAACAAACAAACAAACAAAAATCCCCCCAATGTAAGACTCTTTGTCTATTATTAATCCCCTCTTTAATCTAAGACTGTCTGTTAATAAGCCTTTGTAAATTTAACTCCATTTTAAGACTACCTTCCGTCGCGATATAACCCTTCGTGGTTGAAAACGACGTTAAACACCAAATAAAGAAAAGTAAGACTACCTCCTTTTTAAGACCCTTTTCTTTGATTGTGTATGGTCTTAAAAGGGTTGTTCCACTTAATACTAATGAAGAATGATCTCCCGTCTCTATCAGGCTGTGTATGCTGCCGACGACTACGGCCGTGAGGGTTTCAACACACTGACCAACACGGCACGTCAGGAAGGTATCTGTGTGATCAACTCCTTTGAGATGGTCGAGGGGTCCAACGCCAATGAGATCGTCTCCAAGGTCTCTGGCGGCACCACCAAGGTCGTCGTTCTATTCTTGGGAACCAGCACGACCAGAGCGTTTCTTGAGGTCAGTTTTGTGTTGGAAGGTTTGGGTTTGGTTGGTTTGGTTGTTGTATTCTGTTTGTTGTTGTAATTTTGTATTTATGTCTGTTAATGTGTAAATTAAAGCGCGGAGAACACGATTCTTTCTGGTTCGTGCTAAATAAACTCATTATTATATCATATTCTTATTATTTTTGTGTGTGTTTTATTGAACTTTTGTTAAGGGTCTAGCTGTGTGTGTTTTATTGAACTTTTGTTAAGGGTCTAGCTGTGTGTGTTTTATTGAACTTTTGTTAAGGGTCTAGCTGTGTGTGTTTTATTGAACTTTTGTTAAGGGTCTAGCTGTGTGTGTTTTATTGAACTTTTGTTAAGGGTCTAGCTGTGTGTGTTTTATTGAACTTTTGTTAAAGGTCTAGCTGTGTGTGTAAATGTATGTCTGGCTGTTCGTGTTTGTATCTGGCTGGGTTTTTTTCTTTTTCAAAGCATGCAGCATGATTTTATTCCTTGTCACTTTCACACAGTAAAGCTTGGCTTTCTTTGCTTATTTGAGGTGGAAAATCAAATTTATTTTAATAGTTTGGGCAGTTTTAACGAAGACAATGAAAAGAGCGAGTGAAGACGCTCGACTTGTCGATTATAGTCATTGCGGCCTGAAACAACCAAGAACTAACAAATATGTATATTTCTTTCGAATACATCACCTCAATTTAACTAATAGGAGTTACCTTACTTACGAGTGCTAGACTGAGAAGCGTCCTATGTTACAAGTAATAGATTGTAAACAAGGTCGCTAACTCTAGATTTCCGTCAGTATACCATTAGGGGAGTAGTCTCCCCTTGTCGGTAGTACCTCTCCGCACATGTGCCAATGCCCATAATCCCCAGTAAAAAAATACATTTTTTTTCTTTATCTTGTGGGGGAGTACCCTCTCCCTAACCTCATTCTCTCTGCAAAGTAGAGATGTTGCCCTTCAACGTAAACAGCTAGGGATGCTGTTGTCAGCCATTCATTTTACAGTGGTACCTGCGATGAAAGGACACCCTTGGGGCAAAACAAAAGTGTCCCTACATTGCAGGTGGCCTGTCATGACAGGTATATTTTGGTCGTGTTGATAGACAAAGCGACAACGTAAATTACCCTTTCTTCTGAGGTGTTCTCTCATGGGAGGGGCCTACCATTGCAAATACCACTGTTTTGAATTTGTTGTGTTTTCAAGAAGTGAATACTACAGCCACGACCCTAACAAGACAGTGGTCATCTTTATGTAGAATGGGTAGTATTTGTCCGTTTTTTATGTTCTACGTCAAGAAGTGGCTATTGTTACCAGCACGATTGTCAAATGAATGTACGTTGTTTTGTGAGTACAGTGAAAACTGTCAAATACGGTCACTGGACTTAGCGGACACTCGCAGAATACGGACAGTCAGTCTCGGCACGGACTGCTTTACACTGTAAAACACCTGTACGTTACGGCCACCTCGGCATTACGGACGCGGACACGTATTTTGGGTCCATAATAAGTGTGTGCGGCCAGATCAAAGGCATTGTGATAGCTGGGTGGCCTTGTTAAAAGACACGACCTTCTTCCCAGGGGTCAATGACCCAGTTTTTGCCATGAGAGGTGGTTCCCCTGTCATATCTGAGAGAGGAAACACTTCCTGCATGGGGGTCAGTGACCGGTCAGTGACCGAGTTTAACAGAGTGGAAATCTGTGTGTGGGGCCAGATCAAAGGCAGGGCAGTACCTAGTAGCTGAAACATGCATTATCACAAGTTTTTAAACTCAGGCATGGTACTGAAGGAATGGCAGTTTCAGCTGAAATAAAGCCGGGGGTCCAGGGGGCCGCTCAGGCGACTTTTTACTAATTCAAATGTGTTTAGTGCCCTCTCCTTGAAGCTGAGAGGGATATAAGTGAAAGATAACAAGGCTTGAGTAAGAAAAAATAATAATCTCAAGTCAATCAGCAGATTTTTTTGTTTTTTTTGTTTGTTTGGATTTTCGTTTTTGAGAGTACCATGCCTGAAACTTGTTTTACAACAGTCAATATTAAATGTTTCTCTATTTAATCTAAACAGCTTCTGTTTTTCTTATAAATGTACATGTACATGTGCAGTACTCTCTCTCTCTCTCTCAACTTGACTTTGTCGCGTTTACTTGCACCTGTCTAATAAGGACACCTGCAGAATAAGGACACTTTTGTCTGGTCCCAAGGGTGTCCTTATTTGACAGGTTTTACTGTATATATATAAAAAAAAAAATTTTTTTAAACAAAACAAGTGGTCATTCTTCATCTGTACTTTTCAGGAAGCGTCGCTGCTGACCGGCAATGAACAACTGACCGTCATCTCCCCCGAGCCCCACACAAACGTGGTCAACAACATCCCAAACAGAGGCCGCCTCGTCAACCTCCTCAGCCTGCAGGTGCAGGACCAGACCATCGCTGAGTTCAACACCTACCTCAACAACATCGACGCCAACAGCGACAACCCCTTCTTCGCTCGCTACTACATGAAACTGTACACCTGCAACCTCCCAGGTTGGTTCTTCTGGTTCATTTTTGTCAAGTCCACCGTCATAAAGATTTGTGTGATATTGTATTTTTGTTGTCGCGTAATATAACAGGCATGAAAATTCTCCGTATTTTCCGTATTTTTGAAAAAAATAAACCGTATTTTTTTTTATTTTCCGTATTTTTCTGTTTTTTGGTTGTTTTTTTTGTTTTTCCTAGTCATAGTTATAGTAAAATAGTTTTGGGGCCATGTTTGAATCCAATTTTAAGGCTCAGATAGCCCCAGATTGCACCAAATTGCACCCTTGAAAAAAAAGGACCCCCCTAGAAGTCTTGGCGCTTCGCGCCTGCGAAACTTGGCGCTACGCTCCTTCGAATTTTTTTTTCAGTATTTTTTTTTTTTTCAGTTTTCATGCCTGATATAAGCTATTTGCTTGAGTTCGTGTCCTCGTTGCATACTGGGAATTGTTTCATGTCTTGTATTTTGAAGCAAACAAATTTTCCTTGCTTGTGTCTTCCCTGCATACGCCTTAAAATTGAGATAGTTGATGTCTGCGTCCGCCCCGTGATCGGGAGGTCGTGGGTTTGAACCCCGGCCGGGTCATACCTAAGACTTTAAAATTGGCAATCTAGTGGCTGCTCCGCCTGGCGTCTGGCATTATGGGGTTAGTGCTATGACTGGTTGGTCCGGTGTCAGAATAATGTGACTGGGTGAGACATGAAGCCTGTGCTGCGACTTGTGTCTTGTGTGTGGCGCACGTTATATGTCAAAGCAGCACCGCCCTGATATGGCCCTTCGTGGTCGGCTGGGCGTTAAGCAAACAAACAAAACAAAGTTGATGTCTAATTTAGTGTTTGTTTGTGCACTTACATGACCGCTGGGTCCATATATTTGTGAAGGTAACGTTTTGTTTTGTCAATAATTAAACGTTCCAACAAAATACCTTTCTTGTCTTTTTATTCTGAATTTTGGAACGTTGGCAGTCTGTCTGTTTTTGGAACACTTGTATTTTGAATCAAATGTTTTTTAAACCAACCTTCCAGGCTACTACATGTATAACCGCCCCTGCACTTCCACCAATAACATCCAACCAAGCCACTTCGCTCACTCCACGATCAACGCTGTGTACGCTGTGGCTGGCGCCTTGCAGGATACTCTAGTCGAATTCTGCGGGAACGGTTATTCCGGGGAGTGTCCTGCGTTCCTGCAGTCACCTAACACCTACAGCCGCTTCGTGGAGAATCTGAAGACAGTGCAGTTTGACGACCTGGCCAACCGCCAGTTCCGCTTTCTGGACCGAGAGGGCAATGTGGTGTACGATGTGCTGAGATACGATGGAGGGCAGTATAACACGGTAGGTTGTTTGGAGTGTGTGTGTGTTGTGTCTGTGTCTGTGTGTGCTTGTGTGTGCATTAGGTTTTTTGTGTGAATGTGTCTTTCTAAAACAAAATTGGAGTGTGTCATGGATTTTTGCTATCTTTATTTTTCTAGTTTCTTGTCAGGAATTTCTCTGCACTGGCTTATTTTGCAATACCGTAAAAGTCGACCTATAAGACGCACCTGGGTATAAGCCGCACCCCCCGATTTTTAAAATAAATTCAGAAAAATCCATACACAAGCCGCTCCGGCATACAAGCCGCGCCTAGAAGCAAAGTTCAAGTCAAGAAACATCGAAAGTCAACGAAAAAAACCCACACACACACAAAAACGAACCGGCTAACTTGTCAGTTTTGCACTTTACTTTCAGCATCAGATGTTGAGTGATTCACAGAACTCTGGACTATTAAACTGTCCTCTCGTCCTGCACACAGCACCTGTAGTTAGTTCTGTAAATCACTCAACATCTGATGCTGAAAATCCGCTGAAGTCGGACTCCTCAGTGTCGGAGATGAACAAGTTCAGAATGGCTTCTGGCACAGAGTCACCGGAAGTGTCACTCTCGGCCCCACTGTCAGTGGCTGTCGTGTTGTCTGTCGCGTCGTCTGCTCCAGTGATGATCTCAGCCTTTCTGAAGCCGTTGATGATCGTTGACTTTTTGACAGCATCCCAAGCTTTCAGGACCCACTGGCACACATCTGCAAAGGTTGCTCTACGCATGCGGCCAGTCTTTGTGAATGATTTCTCGCCATCCACCATCCACCTCTCCCACTCATCCCTCATCACCACTTTGAAGGGCCGGTTCACACTGATATCGAGGGGTTGCAGGTACTTTGTTGTGCCACCCGGGATGATAGCGATGATGGAGTTGGTGGCAGTGACTGACTTTTTGACCTTCTCAGTGATGTGTGCACGCATGCTGTTCATGACTAACAGAGCTTTAGTGCGACGGAAGAAACCCCCTGGCCTTTTCCCATAGCATTCTGTCAGCCAGGTGTCCATCATCTTCTCATCCATCCACCCCTTCTTGTTAACCTGCACGACGATCCCCTTCGGAAACTTTTCTTTCGGCATTGTGATTCGCTTGAAAATCACCATCGGCGGACGCTTTTCACCCGAAGCCGTGCACGACAAAACACAGGTGAAGTGTGTTTTTTCATGTCCCGTTGTTTTCAGTGCCACAGAAGACTCGCCCTTTTTGTTTTCTGTGCGTGTCAATGGAAGGTCAACGGAACCTCATCCATATTTATGATGTTCTGTGGGCCAATCAGATTCTCAGCTACCTGCTCTTGTGCGTAGTTTCGAAATGACATCATTTTCTCCTGGAAGTCTGGCGGCAGCTGTTGGCACAAAGTTGTACGTGCACGCAGTGACAGACCTTTGCGCCTCAAAAATCGGCAACACCAAGATTGACCGCCTTTGAAGTCGTCTATCTTCAGACGTGTTGCAATGGTGCGTGCTTTCAGACGAAGCTGAACAGTTGAAACACCGCGACCATCCGCACGTTGTGTGTTGACCCAGTCCTCCATTTCGTTTTCTAATTGTGGCCAGCGTGCCTTGCAACCACGGAATGCTTTTGTGGATTTCTTGCATTTCACAAGTTCGCCTCGTTGCTTTCGCCAACGCCTAATCATGCTTTCATTGACGCCAATTTGTTGAGCAGCAGCGCGATTGCCTTTTTCAACAGCCAAGTCTATGGCTGCAAGTTTGTAGGCTGCATCATAGGCCTGCCTCCGTGTTTTCGGCATCGTGGTTGTACGTTGCTTTGTTTTAGGAGATGTGCGTGTTGCTGTTCTCTGTAGTAGCAATGCGAAGTGATCGATCAAAACCGGTGTATGCCAACCCATTACTGTGTGAGTTATTGTCATGCTTCAAACTTCCGGAAAGAAGGTGAGTGAGTGAATTGAGGTAAACACAGCTGATTCAAGGCCATTACACAGCGGCGATCCAACTTCCGGAAACTAGGTCACTGAGCGAAGTCGGATACACGCCACTGATTCAGAAAAAGTCATTCATAAGCCGCACCGCCTTATAAGCCGCAGGGGTCCATTTAGGAAAAAAAAGTCGCGGCTTATAGGTCGACTTTTACGGTAGTCATTCACAAAGACCTTCGTGAGAAATTTAACTTAAAACTACAAGAACAACAACAGCAAAAGGAGAAGTAAAAAAATACAAATTCAAAAAATAGTACTTTTCATTGAAAAAATACAACTTTTCTTTGCAAAAATAGTACTTTTCTTTGAAAAAATACTACTTTTCATTGAAAAAATACTACTTTTTAAGGAAAGCACCTTATAAATCAATACACATGACGCCAAACAAATGTCAGGTATGAGTTCAGAAATCTGTCGGATGAGCATGCGGATAGTTTCAGCTGGGTCATTTCCAACATGTTTCAGTCACCGCCTGCAAACAGACCAACATTTTCAGTACCCGTCCAGTTGGTATGGTACGCGATACATTTACTAAATCATGATTGGATTTTGTTTTCCCTCCAGGTTGGATCTTATGGGGGAGCTTGATTCATGTACTGTAAATCATGATTGTATTTTATTTTCCCTCCAGGTTGGATCGTACGGGGGAGCATCTTTGACAATACCCAACCTTCCCCAGCTGATGGCAAGCTACAGCTCAGTCACATCGGAGTGCTCTGCCCAGTGTGCGGAGTGTATCTTCAACCAAATGGAGTTCTCTCACACCCCTGGAGACATCTACTTGGGAGGTTTGTGTGTTAATGATAACAGTACAGTGGAACCCCCCTGTTAAGACCTCAACAAATCTGAGAAAACAAGGTCTTAAAAAGGAGGGAGTCTTAAAGGTGGTTGTCTACATTTTTGCTTTTTTTCAATAATCTTATGGTTAGATTTCGATACAAAGTTATGTCAGAGAAAGTAATAGAAAAAAAATATATGTAAAAAAAGATTTTATTTTTGGGTAGCGTGACTCACGCTTCCAATATTTTGTTTTCTGTTTACTGAGAACATGTGCTTTGCCTAAAAATACTGACCAATCAAATTCATGTCACTATGCTTATAGCCATGCCCAAACAAGTGCAGCAACAGTTTGACACTGGAGCGCTGTCCACGCTTTTTTTAAACGCACGAAATGCACGGGATTTGAGAGGAGTTTTGCGCTTGGCATTTTCCAAATAAGGATATCCTACTGTGAGTACTTCGCTGGAATACAATGAATTTTCAAACGCCTACACTGGCTTCGTCTTCCCTGATCGAAAGGGGGTGTATTGTTGATAATTGTAGATAATAGACTCTGCATTTTAATGGTCAAATGGCGATTTCGGTATAAAAATGTAGACAAGGACCTTTAAAATGGGGGTAATTTTACAGAGGTTATGAACAACAAGTCTAAGAAAACAAGGTCTTAAAAGGAGGGAGTCTTAAATTGGGGGGGGGGGGAGGGGGGCTTAATAGGGGGGTTCCACTGTAATGAAATCATTGGGGGCAAATCCTACTATAGTTCTTAGCGCCAGTAGTGAATATAGTTCTTAGCGCCAGTAGTGAAAGAAAAGACACTGAAGCGTGTTTAACCATTCAGTCAATCACTTTTGAACGAAAACAACATTGATTTTTATTGAGTGGACAGTGCAGAAAGCCCAGATCAGAGCTATAATCCTCATTGGGATGTCAGTCATTTGCATTATTACATTGGCAAAGATAGCTTGCGCTGCGTGCAGAGACACGATGTTTGGTAGTGATTGAACAAGATAACATTGTTATGTACTCACCAGAAACATGGACAATCAAACATGAACAGGAACACGTTGATTTTCCATGTCTCTGGTGAGTACATTTTTATTGTTATCTTGTTCTAGTTCTACTCACCTCTAACGTTTCTATTCTGCTGCTGATTGGCCTACATACAATGTGACGTGTAGCTTGCCTCACTATTACCATGGAAAAGCAAGAAAAAACAATGGAAAGCAACTTTTTTTAAACATACAAACTTGAAAGACTTATTTCTGAACATCGTCTATTCTATCGACCACAATGTATAGAGAGGAATTGGATCACCTGAGAGCGAACGCGGGAAATCGTCATCGACCGTGTGGTTTTCGTCAGGTGCGCTTTCCTTCCGAACCTTTTCTCTTCAGTAACTAGCATGCTAATCCCTTTCCTCTCTACAGGGATGGCCAAATCGTCCGCCCGGTCGCCAGGGGCGAGTAAAAAATCCGCCGGGCTAATAGAAACCGCCTGGCAACTTGCCAGGCTGGCCAATGAAAATTCTGGTCAAATGCGACCATTTTTGGTTGTAATCTCGAGTTGTAAAGCCAAATAAACACTGCAGATCAACTTTGGTATCAACCGGGCCAGGGAAATTTCTGCCGGGCTAGTTTGTTTGTTTGTTCGTTCATGGGCTGAAACTCCCACGGCTTTTACGTGTATGACCGTTTTTACCCCTCCATTTAGGCAGCCATACGCCGCTTTCGGAGGAAGCATGCTGGGTATTTTCGTGTTTCTATAACCCACCGAACTCTGACATGGATTACAGGATCTTTTTCATGCGCACTTGGTCTTGTGCTTGCGTGTACACACGGGGGTGTTCAGACACCGAGGAGAGTCTGCACACAAAGTTGACTCTGAGAAATAAATCTCTCGCCGAACGTGGGGACGAACTCACGCTGACAGCGGCCAACTGGATACAAATCCAGCGCGCTACCGACTGAGCTACATCCCGACCCCTGCCGGGCTAGTGACTTTCTTGAAGTTAATCGCCCGGCTGGCGCCTTAAAATTTTGAGATTTGGCCATCCCTGTCTCTACATTGTGGTCGATAAAACCACAATTAGACTTCACTTACTAAGGTAAGTGCGTAATAATTTTGTAACTTGTGCCCGATCTCTAACAAACACCTATTAAATAACATATTCTTACTCCGAATCACATTAGCATTGAGTCACCTGAGATGCTTATCACTGAAAAACGCTTACCCGGCTAAAAATTTTAAAGGGAAGCAACCCCATCACCAAAACGAAAGTGAAAGTAGCTTTGGTAGTGGGCCAGCACACTGGGAGTTACCTCCCATACGGGTGTGTGCCACGTCACTTCCTCTAGGAACACGTGCCTATTCTCATACGTCTTTTTCACCTCGGAGAGGACGGTTCACTTTTTGACGCTCTGTGGCTGACCTTGTGTGTTTGAGGACACCCGCCGGCCACGTTACCCAGCTTTTCTGCTCGCCTTGCCTACAGTTTGGTGAGCTCGTTCCCGTTTGTTGTTGGTTGTTTGCGCTGTTTTCGTTACTGTACGTTGTCCGTTTTTTGCGGACTTGTGTGTCAGTGACTTGCGTGTTTCGCCATTTTGTTGTGTGAGTTAGTTAGCTAGCTCGTATGACTTTGCTCGTAGCTCTGCGTGCCCCTTTCTGTGTTGGGCAAGTGTAGCTATAGTATTTTGTTGACGCGAAAGTGTGTGTGTTTACTGTGTTTTCAGTCGTTTAGACTTATGTTTCAGTAAATTTTTCGCGTTGCCACGTGTTGTTGACTGGCGTGTCAGTGACTTGCGTGTTTCGCCATTTTGTTGTGTGAGTTAGTTTACTAGCTCGTGTGACTTTGTTTGTAGCTCTACGTGCCTCTGTTTTTGTGGGGCAAGTGTAGCTATTGTAATTTGTCGACGCGAAAGAGTGTGTGTTTACTGTGTTTTCAGTCGTTTAGACTTACGTGTCAGTAAATGTTTTTCGCGTTGCCACGCGTTGTTGACTTGGTGTCAGTTACTCGTGTGTTTCGCCATTTTGTTGTGTGAGTTAGTTTACTAGCTCGTGTGACTTTGTTTGTAGCTCTACGTGCCTCTGCTTTTGTTGGGCAAGTGTAGCTATCGTAATTTGTTGCCGCGAAAGTGTGTGTTTTTGCTGAGTTTTCAGTCGTTTAGACTTACTTTCAGTAAAATGTGTTCGTGTTGTTTACATGGATTTGACAGCATGTCTGATTCAGACAAGCGCTGTGGCAAGTCGGACCCCAAGGGGAAATTTAAGCCTTAGGCTTCTTCTTAAGCAGTTTTACTTGTACAGACCAAGAACGTAGCACTTTGTTGTCTGTACCTATTTCGGCCCCTAGCGCTGTTACTACTTCTGCTATCTTTTGCGGCGCCTAGCGCTGCTGTTATGTCTGCTCCGGTTCTCTACTACGGAGACTTCGTCCTCGTTGTTAGCACCTGTGCAGGGTGCGTTGGTTCCTTTCTGTTTTAGACACTGGTTCCGGAAATCCACAGCTTGGTGCAGGCAGAGTTCCAGCGTTCCGTCGCCAGTTGTTTGGCGTTTCCGGCATCTGGCAGTGACGTCCGGGCGTTGGCTTCCGTGTCTTTGCCTTCCATTTCCGGTTTGGAGCAGCGTCCTCCTTCTTCAGCTGCGGCTGGTAAGCAGAGCTGGTCCGATAGCCCTCGTGAGGCGCCTGGACGTTCTCTCTCGGGAGACAGCTCTTTCGCTTCGGGTCACGACCGATACCATGCTGATCTTTCATTTCCGGCGATAACCTACGAGGCCCCGGATTTGATCGAACAGCGGCGGCAGTCGGTTTCGGCTGCCGCATTTCCGGCACTTGCCGGAAGTGATGATCCGTCCGCTCCGGCACGCTACGGCGGTCGCGGCAGGATGGAGTATTCACTGACTTCCGGTCCTTCCGGATCGCGAAGTCAACCAGTGCAGCCTTCGTTTCCGCATTGCGCGTCGGCTACACTACCGGCAATCGCCGGAAGTGATGATCCGTCCACGCAGGCACGCTACGGCGGCTGCGGCAGGATGGAGTATTCACTGACTTCCGGTCCTTCCGGATCACGAAGTCAACCAGTGCAGCCTTCACTTCCGCATTGCGCGGTTCCGACGGCTACACTTCCGGTTTCGGCCGGACACGCTGCTTCCTCTTCTGGTGCTTCCTTCCGGATACCAGTGGGTGGATTCCAGCGTACGCCTTCCGGCCATTTAGTGCCTAGGCTTGAGCAGGCATCACTCCACTCTGATGGGGGAGTGACGTCAGCTCATCCAGCTCCGGTTTTTGCGGATGGTCGTCCTGCCTACCCTTTACCTTCACAAGGTTCTGGGCTGCAGGATGATGTTCGTGCACAGGCATTTCCGGTTTCCGGTTTGCCAGGGCATGCTTCTGCTTCCGGAACTGGTGTTTTTGGTTTCAGTGCAGCCTTCGCTTCCGCATTGCGTGGTTCTGTCGGCTGCACTACCGGCACTCGCCGGAGGTGATGATCCGTCCACGCAGGCACGCTACGGCGGCTGCGGCAGTATGGAGGTTTCACTGACTTCCGGTCCTTCCGGATCACGAAGTCAACCAGTGCAGCCTTCAATTCCGCATTGCGCGGTTTCGTCGGCTACACTTCCGGTTTCGGCCGGACACGCTGCTTCCTCTTCTGGTGCTTCCTTCCGGATATCAGAGGGTGGATTCCATCGTACGCCTTCCGGCCATTTAGTGCCTAGGCTTGAGCAGGCATCACTCCACTCTGATGGGGGAGTGACGTCAGCTCATCCAGCTCCGGTTTTTTACGGATGGTCGTCCTGCCTACCCTTACCTTCACAAGGTTCTGGGTTGCAGGATGATGTTCGTGCACAGGCATTCCGGTTTCCGGTTTGCCAGGGCATGCTTCTGCTTCCGGAACTGGTGGATTTGGTCATGGTTCCATGTGTGACTATTCTGATGCTCCATCAGTGGTCAACGAGGAGTCTCGGGGTGTGTTTCCGTCGAAGCTCAAGTCTGTTCTTGACATCGCGGCGGAAGTAGCGTCTCGTTTTTTCCCCGAAGGGGTGGTGGCTGCGGACTCTTCCGCTCCGTTCGTTCCTTCGGCCATGGCGGACTTCCGGCCGGTACAGGAAGAGGTTTCTTCCTTCCGGTTCGCCGAGTCTCCGTCAGTGGCTTACCAACTTTCGCATTCGCTGGTTCGTCCAGCACATGCGGGGAGTGGTATTCGGCCAGTGCCTGTTCCGTTACTGCTTCCTTTTGGTCCAGTTCCGGAATCAGCTCAGCAGTGGGTGGCGTCGGCTTCTCAAGCCTCTTCCTTTGTGCCTATGGGCAATAGGAAGCTTAGCTTGCCCACTCAGAGCCAGAGCTGGCTGGTGTCTTTTGCACTCCCTAGGGCTACCCTTCCGGTTCCCCGGGAATTGCTGCCTCTTCTGGCTAAACCGATCAGGCATGATCCGGTTCTGCCGGTTTCTGAGGCTTCCCTCCTCTCTGCTGAGGAGGTTGGACGTTGGCAGATCGAACTGTCCTCCGTTGCGAAGACTCTTGTTCGGACTCTGTTTCGGGCATTGATCGATTCGCTGGTTCCTTTCACTCTCAGTGAGGAACAAAATGCGGACGATGTCTCTGCGTTTTTTTTTTTTACCGCCTTGGCCAAGGTCAAGGAGGAACAATTGCGTCTTTCCTACCTACAGTACACCCAAGCGGTCCTCTGTAGGAGGGATCTCTTCCTCTCGCAGTCCCAGTTCACGGAGCTGGCTACTAGGGAGACCTTGAGAGTCTCCCCGGTGAATCTCACTTCTGTTCTCTGGCAATGGATGCCAGCCAGAAGGGGATTCAGTCGAACAAGGACAGTCAGTTCCTCGACTTCACTCTGCAGGGGGTGAAACAGTCTAAGCCTTCTAAGCAAAGCAGGCTCAGACATTGTCGAACCTCAAGCCAGCTCAGAAGTGGCAGGCGCTGCCGGTCGCTCGTGGCAGGAAGAAGAGGACGGCATCGGGGAGGGGGTGTGGCGGCTCTGGGAGTAAGCCACACCTCCAATGAAGCGCTCCCGATCTCACCCCCCTCCCGCCTTCCACCTTGGTGATGGCGGGAGGCCCCTCCCGTGCGCTTTCCCGTTGGATGTCGGTAGTAGACAGCCAATGGATCGTGGGAGTGGTGAGATCGGGCTTCCGCCTGCTCTGGCGGGAGGTAAAGGCGCCTCTTACCCGAGTGCTACCGCGGTTCAAGCCCCTCTTCTCGCAGGAAGCATGTTCCGTCTTGCAGTCGGAAATTGCCTCCCTGGAGCAGAAGGGCGCGGTGGAGAGAGTTCGGGTCCATAGCTCCCTGGGATTTAAGGGCGTCTTTTCGCCGTTCCCAAAGCGTCAGGAGGACGGCGTCCCGTGTTGGATTTATCTCTCCTCAACACTTTCTTGAGTGAGATAAGTCAAGATGGAGACGCCAGCCTCTGTCCGAGACTCTCTCCGCCCAGGAGACTGGGTGACCTCGATCGATCTCACGGACGCATACTTTCTTTCTTATGCATCCGGCTGACCGGAAATGGCTTTGTTTCCGGTGGGGAGATCAGATCTACCAGTTTCGCGCACTCCCTTTCGGGATGTCCCTCGCACCATGGATTTTCACCATGGTGGTGAGACAGGTCTGTGCACTGGTGAGGTCCTAGGGTATCCGCCTGCGGGCTTATCTGGACGACTGGCTCATCATGAACCAGTCCCAGAGCGGCTGTTCGCAAGATACCCTGATGGTTCTTCGAGAATCCAACTTGTTGGGGTTCTCGATCAACCGGGCAAAGTCGGAGCTGACCCCGTCACAGACATTCACTTATCTGGGGATGTCTTTCGACACGGTCGCGTGGACTGTCCAGCCTTCTTAGAGAAGGGTGGACAAGCTCCAAGCTCAGATTCGCTCCACTTTGCCTCTCCTGATGGCTTCCATCCGTCTGGACTTGGTGGCTCGCTCGCTTAGAGCGTCCACCTCGTCAGTTTATGCTTCCCACCGGAAGGCATGGACTGCCTGGTGTTCAGCTACAGGGGTGAGTTCGGTGGCTCCGCGCTCTATTCAGGTCGCCAACCGCCTCTCTTTCATGTCTTCGCAGGGCGCTTCAGGCTCCTCGTTGAGGGTCCGGCGCTTCGCTATCTCGGCGACTCTTTAGCAGATCGGTCGGTCTGTTCGAGTCGGGGGCGTTATAGCTGCAGTCATTAAAGGGGCTGCTTTTAAGGAAGCTAAAGCTCGTTTGCCCGCTCCCAAGTGGGACTTGTTTTTAATCCTGGAATTCCTACGTTCTGCGGATTTTGAGCCTTTGAGCGAGGCCATTCTGTTCAATGTCACTCGCAAAGCGCTGGTTCTTCTTTTGTTGGCAACGGCCCGACGGGGTAGCGAGGTCCATGCCCTGTCGGGTCAGCCTGGAGATATCTCCCTTTAGTCGGACGGTTCCGCATCTTTGCGTTTCCGGCCCGATTTCCTGGCCAAGAATCAGTCTCCGGGGCAGGCCTCTCCGCTGGTTAGAGTCAAGGCTCTGATCAGCGCGTTGGCCCCGGATGACCTTGATTCGGTCAATTGCCCTGTGAGGGCTCTTCGTCTGTACTTAGCCCGGACTCAGCCGTTTCGGTCTAGTTCTCAGAAGTTGCTGTTTATCTCGCCCTTTTCTAGGCGCGAGTAAGATTTGTCGAAGGTATCGTTGGCCCGGTGGGCTTCCTCGCTCATTAAGCAAGCTTATGAGTGGAGTCGCACAAAGAGGGGGGGGGGGGGGTCATGCCCTCCTTGCCACTTGACTCGGCCCGAGCCCATGAAATGAGTGCGTGGGCATCCTCTCTGGCAGTACTGCGCTCCAGATGTCTAGAGGAGGTGCTGACAATTGCTTTTTGGCGTTCTGAAGATGTTTTCATGAACTTTTATCTTCGGAACGTCTCGGCTCTTCGACAGGATGGCTCCAGGGGCCTTCCAGCCCTCATAGCAGCAGGTCAGTTCCTGTCCAGAACTTGATGGTGAGTTTTGATTCATTTCTAGCCCACCGCCTTGTTGATGTTATCTGCTAATGTGATTCGGAGTAAGAATATGTTATTTAATGGAAAATTTCCTAGATAAATTTTCATTTAATTAATATACTTACCCGAATCACATACTGTATTCCCTCCCACCTGCCCCGCGTATGGTTTTAAGATTTTTAAAGCCGTATGAGAATAGGCACGTGTTCCTAGAGGAAGTGACGTGGCACACACCCGTATGGGAGGTAACTCCCAGTGTGCTGGCCCATTACCAAAGCTACTTTCACTTTCGTTTTGGTGATGAGGTTGCTTCCCTTTAAAATTTTTAGCCGGGTAAGCGTTTTTCAGTGATAAGCATCTCAGGTGACTCAATGCTAATGTGATTCGGGTAAGTATATTAATTAAATGAAAATTTATCTAGGAAATTTTCCATTTCTGTCCTTTTAAGGTGTGTTCGACGTCCACTCCAAGGGTCAAGGTGTGTTTGACTGCGGCAACATCAACACGGAACACGGCTTTCAGCTTCTGGAGGCGTTCCACTTCGCCCTTGAGATGGTCAACAGCAACCAGGGAATTTTCGCTGACATCCTCCAGGGAGTCACACTGGGTGGAGTCGGCTTAGACGCCTGTGAGAGCGCCATCAGGGGAGGCTACCTCGTCTCCAACATCAACAACGGCCTGACCAAGCTCGTCCGTGACGGAAGGGTGAGTGTGGAGACATCTAGTGGTTGAGAGGGGTTTAGTCGTCGCACTGACTGCCAAAAATTTTTTTTGAAATCGGTTGGTTTGGGAACTTTTAAAGTAGTTATCACATACCGTATTTGACGGACTACAAGCCGCGACTTTTTTTAAAAAAAAATCGCATTGCGGCTTATAAAAAGATGCGGCTAAAACGTTACCTAAACTTGAATAGCATTCACCTAATGGAAGTCGCCGCGGATTTTCATTTCGCTCGATTAGCGATTACCGGTACTTTATTAGCTCTCTACTCAAGACTCAGCGCTTTTCTCTTTCTTTCGTGAATCTTCGTTTGTCAACAAGTCGTCGGGACAAGATAGCGTACAGAGAAAGACCGGATGTATCAGGATCTCGCGCGCGCGAGATTTAGTTTTTTTGTGTCTCGCGATAGTTGGAGGAGCGAGAGCCGCCATGTTGTGTTTTCGTCTGCTCGAAATGTGCGCAAAAGTCGTAAATCATCCCCAAAAAAGCTTATTCCGGGCGGGACTACATGTGTGTGTTGGTTACAAATTGTGTGTGTGATATTTTTCTTCAAACTTTTTCACTTTTCTTCTTTGTTTCACTTGTTTATTCTCGGAGCCGATTTCGCCAAATACCGTACTTTCGTTTGCCTGGTTGTTTTGATTGATTGACACGATCTGATTATATTTTTTTTAATATAGTGACGCGGCCTATACGTAGTTCGTCCCAATTTTTTTTTTTAAAGTCGGGGGTGCGGCTTATAAAACGGTGCGTCTTGTAATCCGTCAAATACGGTACTTGTATTATCACTGTGCAATGCTAGAGTTAGTTATTGTAATCTCTGTTTGTGTGTGTGTGAGTGTGTGTGCGTGCGTGTGTGTGTGTGCTTGTGTGTGTGTGTGTGTGTGTGTGTGTGTGTGTGTGTGTGTGTGTGTGTGTGTGCCTGCACGTGTGCACGCGTGTGTTCCGTGTATGTATTTATAGAAAGAATTCAAAATTGACACAGAAAAACTGTGTTTGCAATCAGGTGTGCAAGTGTAAATATACCGAGAGGCATAAATTCCGCAAACTGAACTTTAAAAAATCACAAAAAATCAACTCAGTGGTGAATGTTTTCAATGTTTGAATATTTTATCTATTGGCCATGTTAGTGTTTATAAACCTTCGCTTTATTGATTTTGAATAGAACATCATGAAATGACAATTTTTCAAAACAAGTGACTGAGTCCAAGCGCAATGATTTTGGAAAACGTTCAGTGTTCATCACGTTCAATGCTTTGGCCAGCTCTAAGCATCCCAATCGCTTGCTGTCTCTCTCCTTCATCAAGTCGTGGCATGATTGCGATATCTGATACAGCCAAACAGCCAGTTGCATTTTATAGGGCCATACACTATCTTTTTTACGTTATTGTCTCCCGTTCAGCCCATTGTCTTTATTAGCACAGTGAGCTGTGGCTGGATTAGCAATACTGCAAAGCGCACGCTGACAGCGTGAAACATTTGCTCCGACACTCAAGATGTCAACTACAAATTACAGGTTCAATTTGATTTTCGTTTGAGAGCAAAATCGTTCAATGCACTATTTGCAGAATTTATGCCTTTCAGTATACATGTATGTGTGTCTGTGTGCGAGCCTGACAGCCTGCTTGCACGCCTATCAACGTAGTGTACCTTGCTTACCTTTATTTACCTGTATGTTGACGCTGTTGTACAGGAGATCAGCCCAGAAGAGATAGACGTGTACATCGGGTCATACAGCAGCGACAGCTCCATCTACCTGGCCAGGATTCTGACCGATCTTGAGACCCCTCAGATCAGCTACGCCTCCACGTCCAATACTCTGGAGAATAACCTTATCTACCCTTACTTCTTCCGCACCGTGCCCGCCGACGATAAGCAGGTGAGAGAGAACAAGACGTTGCCTTTGATGGTTTTGGGGTGTGGAGTAAGACTGTCAGAACGAGCAGTCATGATGAGTCAGGAAAACAAGGAGTGATCAATAGTAACATCGGAGTTAACACTTTTTACCCCACCTATGTTGACCAAAGTTTTTTTAGCCGAGACCAGCTGTGCTGCAGCAGGTCACTCAGAATTGTAGTAGCTGTGTAAAAACTGTATCAACACGCTGGAATGCAGGCGTTAGATTGACGTTACAAAGGAAGCGACTGAAGCTAACAGTCTGAGCAAATACACAGGTTCAATCAATAATCAACAACCAGGAGTCTATTTGCAACAGGTGGAAAGGCGGAGAAAGCTGTGTTCTTCAAAAAGAAATTGCCTCCCCTGTGATGAAACTCGAGCCTCAGATTCCCAATAAATTCCAAATAAAGACCCTCCTTTTTATGACCGATTTTTCTTGACATTTTCAAGGTCGTTAGTAGGAGGTTTTACTGTAGTATTATTAGTATTATTATTAATTCAGGTAAATATTTCCACCTGCTCTTCCCACAGGTACTTGGCATGCTGAAATACCTGGACCAGAACAACTTGAGGTATGTCCAGCTGCTCTACACAGATGACTCCTACGGACTGCAGGGTATCAACCAGTTCGACCTCCTTATCCGCATGCACAACTTCTCCATCTGCGTTGCCCAGCGGGTCGTCTTCCCCGAAAGCGGGGTCGTGTCTCAGGAGAGCTCTGATGATGCCGTCGTCGACCTTCTCCAGAAACCTGTGGCCAACACTGTGGTCATTTTTGCCGGGACAAACTACATCCGCGCCTTCCTGGAAGCCGTGCAACGCTCTCCTGCCGCCACGCGTAGCTTCAAGTTCGTCGGCCCGTCAACGTGGGGTGCCAGTTACGCCGTGACGGAAAAGATCCCGGAGGTCGGCAACGACGCTGTGACCTTTGCCTTGGACTTCCAGGGTGGTGTTGGGGTAGGTTGGTTGTATGTGTGAGAAACAAAGGGAAGTAAGCGGTCTAAATGCATACGACATACGACATGTGCCATAGAGTAAATAAGAGTTATTTATTCGTTTGAGATTTTTTTGTATGTATGTTATTTAGTGTATTGTCCTCATGCATGTGTGCACAATCCGCTGTGTTGCCCATGCAGGCGCACATACGAATTACCGCAAATTCTGTTCAAATTACTGATTCATGAGATTGCAAGACAGTACAGTACAAACACGCTCGCATATTCTGTTTGAGTGACTGGTTCATGCGAAAGCAAAGCGGCAAATGCTAAAAAAAAAAAAAGGAAAAAAAAGATTATTCATACCATAAATTTCATCTCAGTTTCTTCTTGAATGGGGGAACACATTATCAACGCCAGATATATTTAGTATTGGCTTTGCAGTGTACATGCATGTAAGCATAGATAAAACAGTCAAACTATTTCCTGTCCGGCTGACGATCTGAGCAGGTGAAAATCCACAAAGATCATTGCCAGCCTCAGTGATACAGTTGAATCTCCCTTTTACCCCCACCCCACCCACCCTCTTTCTTTCAAGACCTTGCTTAGGCCAACAACAAAAATAGGTCTGTTTACGGTAACATAGGCCCAAAAAATAGGGTCGGTAGGTCGGGATTTTTTTTTTTTTTTTTTTTTTTTTCAAAAAAACCATATTTTTACTTTTTTTTATTTTTTTTATTTTATTTTTTTTTCCCCAAATGCCAAAAAAAAGTCTAGGGTCGCGCGAAAAAAATAGGGTCGGTCGGGTTACCGTAAACAGACTTTTTTTTTTTGGCCTTATTCAGATTTTCTGTTCATACCTTTTGTAAATTTACCCCCTCATTTATATTCCCTCCTTTTTAAGACCTGAATTTCTCCAATGTTGTGAGGTCTTCTTCTTCTTCTGCGTTCGTGGGCTTAAACTCCCATGTACACTCGTGTTTTTTGCACGAGTGGAATTTTACGTGTATGACCGTTTTTTACCCCGCCATTTAGGCAGCCATACGCCGTTTTCGGAGGAAGCATGCTGGGTATTTTCGTGTTTCTATAACCCACCGAACTCTGACATGGATTACAGGATCTTTTTCGTGCGCACTTGGTCTTGTGCTTGCGTGTACACACGGGGGGTGTTCGGACACCGAGGAGAGTCTGCACACAAAGTTGACTCTGAGAAATAAATCTCTCGCCGAACGTGGGGACGAACTCACGCTGACAGCGGCCAACTGGATACAAATCCAGCGCGCTACCGACTGAGCTACATCCCCGCCCTGACTGAGCTACATCCCCGCCCTGACTGAGCTACATCCCCGCCCTGACTGAGCTACATCCCCGCCCTGACTGAGCCACATTCCCGCCCTGACTGAGCCACATCCCCGCCCTGACTGAGCCACATCCCCGCCCTGACTGAGCCACACCCCCGCCCTGACTGAGCCACATCCCCGCCCTGACTGAGCCACATCCCTGCCCTGACTGAGCTACATCCCCGCCCTGACTGAGCTACATCCCCGCCCCGACTGAGCTAGATCCCCGCCCCGACTGAGCTAGATCCCCGCCCCGACTGAGCTACATCCCCGCCCTGACTGAGCTACATCCCCGCCCTGACTGAGCTACATCCCCGCCCTGACTGAGCTACATCCCCGCTACCGACGGAGCTACATCCCCGCTACCGACGGAGCTACATCCCCGCCCTGACTGAGCTACATCCCCGCCCTGACTGAGCTACATCCCCGCCCTGACTGAGCTACATCCCCGCCCCGACTGAGCTACATCCCCGTCCCGACTGAGCTACATCCCCACCCTGACTGAGCTACATCCCCGCCCTGACTGAGCTACATCCCCGCCCTGACTGTACCACATCCCCGCCCCGACTGAGCCACATCCCCGCCCTGACTGAGCTACATCCCCGCCCTGACTGAGCTACACCCCCGCCCTGACTGAGCCACATCCCCGCCCTGACTGAGCCACATTCCCGCCCTGACTGAGCCACATTCCCGCCCTGACTGAGCCACATCCCCGCCCTGACTGAGCTACATCCCCGCTCTGAGGTCTTAATGGAGGGGTTCCACAGTACAAATATTTCAGACACCTTGTGCATTTATGTATACAGTGGAACCCCCCTTTTAAGGCCCCCCAATTCAAGTCTTCCTCCCTTTTAAGACCTTGTTTTCTCAGACTTTCTATTCATTATAACCTCTGTAAGTTTACCCCCATTTTAAGACTCCCTCCTTTTTAAGACCTGATTTTCTCAGATTTTTTGAGACCTTAATTAAACGAGGGGTTCCACAGTACAAATATTTCAAACACATTTTGCATGTACAGTGGAGTCCAGCTATAACGAACCTGGGTATAACGAAATCCCGCTTTTAACGAACCGCCATTGATTTCCCGGCAGACAGCCTTCTATTTCTTACTTGTTACTTTCTGGCTACAACGAACCTTTTGAACTCATTTGCATAACGAACCCCTCTTATAACAAACACGTTTTCATCGCCCCAGAGTCGTTTTGTCTCTAAAAGTCACAAGGCTACAACGAACTGATGTCAATAATTCTCTCCAAAGACAAAAATACACAAACACAAGTAAAAGTATACCGGTAACAAACGGTCGAAGAATGAAAATAAGCCGCACATCAAAGGAAGAATACAGAGTGGAAATATGTGTGCTCTGTGTGTGCGGCGAGATCAAAGGCAGGTCCATTGTGATGCCTTGACACTGACCTTCCCAGGGGTCAATGACCCAGTTTTAGATATGAGAGGTGGTTCCCCTGTCATATCTGAGAGAGGAAACACTTCCTGCACCGGGGTCAGTGACCGAGTTTAACCAATGGGGCGGTCTCTTTGATGTCTTGAGAGGAAACATGGCCAGGGTAGTACCTGGTACATGTAGCTGAAACATGCATTATTACAAGTTGTTTGACTGGTACTCAGGCGGTCTCTTTGATTTTTTTCTTTGAGGAGGAAAAAAGTCGCGCCTTATGACCCCGAAAATACGGTACATGCTTTTACACGACTTTTTAAATTTTACTTCTAAAATTACAGTAAAGTGAACATTTGAACTATGCCTCTCTATGGATTATATTATGAAGCTGTTGAAAACATGCAGAGATTGTACTCTCCAAGGAAAGATCGATGGGACGATCATTAATTTTGAAGGTGAGTGGGAAAACTTGTCTTGAGGCCATTTAGGGTTGAAAACTCTACAGCGAATTACTGATATAACGAACTAAAATGTATCTCCCTTGAGATTCGTTGTACCCGGACTCCACTGTATGTGTACTTTGCATCTCACGCCTTCTCCCTATCCACACTCCAGGGATTCATGAATTCCTACCTGGAGCTGCGCAACCCCACAAACGCCGGGAACAACCCTTGGTTCGAAGAGTGGTTCCAGCACATCCTCAACTGCTACACCTCCCCCACCAACAACGGTCGTTACCCGGTGGCTTGCAGCTCTAGCGCCACCCTTGGGCAGAAGGTGGTTGAAGACCTGGGAATTCTTCACGTCATGAACGCTGTCTACTCTGCCGCTTTTGCTCTTGACTCGACTCTCAAAGAGAAGTGTGGTGAGTAGACAATTTCAATTTTGATTTAAAAAAGAATCCAGTAATCGTATAAAATATATCAGGGCTGTTCCTAGCTTGCGTTTCAGTGTGAGTTAAAAATAGCCCGGCAGAGAGAATAGCTTGGTTACCAACAGCTGCAGCCAGCACACTGTTAAGCTCGCTTGCCTGTTATACCCAACTGCTTCCGCGCTATACTGGGAGATTGGCCTTCTCTGTGCATAGCCATGAGAGAGATACTAGCTGCTGTGTTATCTCTGCTGTGAGGAAAGGATGGGTGCTAGAAATAGCCTGCAGCTAAAGTAGCAGAAATGAAGCAATGGGAACAGCTGTGATAGTGTTACAGGGTGACAGTCAGTCCCCCCCTTACACAGAAACAGCTCTGCACTGATAGAGTGGCCTCCCAGCCTTGAGTATGAGCATTTTATAGTAGCTCGTATGTTTCTTGTGTGGTATTAGACAGCTTACACCTGTCGGATATATAGAAAGCTGTTTGTGATAGGGTCTGGCTGCTGTTGTCTCCGGGTATGCTGTTGTCTCCGGGTATGCTCTTGTCTCCGGGTATGCTCTTGTCTCCGGGTATGCTCTTGTCTCCGGGTATGCTCTTGTCTCCGGGTATGCTCTTGCCAACCTTTGAGTTCACATAGCAGTTTTTATGCAAACAATTGTCTGATGCAATCAAGAGCAGTTAGTGATTTCTTTTCTGGTTATTTTCGTATACGAAATTGTAAAACATTGGAAACTTCTGGTTCACACGAACACTAAATATTTGCATGTACGGATTGGATAAGTTGTACAAAATTATTTTATTAATACTTTTTTGATCAAATTAATTTATCCACAATATTAAAAAGTAAGATCACCACTATTCTGGATGATTTTTTTTTTTTTTGAGTCACTTGAGAAAAAGTGACTCTATGTAATCGGTCAGTGTTAGTCTGTCCGGCCGGCCGTCCGGCCGGCCGGCCGTAGACACCACCTTAACGTTGGACTTTTCTCGGAAACTATCAAAGCGATCGGGCTCATATTTTGTTTAGTCGTGACCTCCAATGACCTCTACACTTTAACGATGGTTTCGTTGACCTTTGACCTTTTTCAAGGTCACAGGTCAGCGTCAAAGGAAAAATTAGACATTTTATATCTTTGACAAAGTTCATCGGATGTGATTGAAACTTTGTAGGATTATTCTTTACATCAAAGTATTTACATCTGTAGCCTTTTACGAACGTTATCAGAAAAACAAGGGAGATAACTAGCCTTTTCTGTTCGGCAACACACAACTTAACGTTGGGCTTTTCTCGGAAACTATAAAAGTGACCGGGCTCAAATTTTATGTGAACGTGACTCATTGTGTTGTGAATAGCAATTTCTTCCTGTCCATCTGATGCCTCATATAATATTCAGAACTGCGAAAGTGACTCGATCGAGCGTTTGCTCTTCTTGTTTTTTTAAATAGGGAAGGGGGTTGAGAGGTGTATTTTTGTATTTCTAAATGATACCAACACACACAAGCATGCATGCAACACAAATACACATACTCACATGTGTTCTTTTAACGAAATAAGGTACAACCTAAAAATGTCCCCTGTTGTTCGGTCACACAGGCGAGAACTACGCAGCAGTGTGTGAAGCCTATCGCAGCAACAAGCAAAGACGCACCAGTGTCCGCGACAAGCTCGAGATGGTCAATTTCACGGATCCCACCGGCGTAGAGTTCCGCTTCATTGACCGTGCAGGCAATAAGGGCTACAAGCTGTTCAAGTTTGCAAGCAGCCCGCTGGACAGGAATGACTACAACCGTCTGAATGTGAGTGAATGTCTTCAGCCGTTGTTGGTTTTTAAGAGAATGACTACAACTGCTGAATGCGAGTGGATGTCTTTGGTCTGTCAATTCTTTTTAAAGAACAGAAAAGAAAAAAAGTGTGATTCCTAGTTTGCTAGCAGCTTGCTACACATGAATGACTACAACCGTCTGAATGTGAGTGAATGACTTTGGTCTGTCTATTTTGTTGAAGAAAAGAAAAGAAAAATTGGTGCTTCATGGCAATTTTGAAAGAAGCGTACATCCAAAGCTAGGACATGATTTTCTGAGGTCTCAAAAGAGGGTTTGGTCTACTTTTGTGACCAAAGTTTTTCCATCATTTTGCTCTTTCTAGATTGGCAACTTTACCAGTGACAACAAGCTACAAGTCAACATGGCGCTGGCACCGAAATACAACGGAAGCTGCGAGCGCAAGGATGCCTGTGTGGAGTGTCCTACTGTCCGCAATCGCGGGGTCCGTTACGCTATGGGAGGAGACCTGAACGGCAAGGCGACCATCGTGGGGATCTTTGACGTGCACCAGCGCGGCTCGGAGCTGTATCAGTGCGGCCCCATCAACATGGAGGGGTTCTATCAGTTCCTCTCCTTTTTCTGGACTTACAACGAGGTAGGGAATCGTTTGCAAAATAACATTTCCCAAGCAGTTTTGACAAGTTTGAGATTTTTTATAATTAAATATTATAAATTAAAAATGTGCAAAAGCTGTACAATCAGAGTGGCCCAATGAGCATTCAGGGGTATCTATAGTGTGTTGCCTTTTTCGGGACTTGGGCAAATTAGGGGTTAATGATCGTCAACGGCAAAATGAGACTTGCCATGTTGTTGTTGGAAGTCATCTTTACAGAATAAGAAAGGGAACAAAATAATTCAGTATATGGAAGGTGTTGTAATCGCTGCATGTCTAGCGACAATCCGTTGGGATTCCTTTGCACTTACATCAGCCGTAATCCATCCTTTCACAGAAATACAAATCATTTAACCTGTTCGCTGGCAGCAAAGATTTTTTTTCAAAGAATTCCCTGTATTTACCTGAGTTGAAAACTTACAAGGTACCCTTGATGAATAATTGGATACACCCCACAGGCACACATTGTGTGTTGTTCTTCTTCTCTGTTGTATTTTTTCTTTCTTTCTTCTTCATCATGGGCTTAGACTCCCACATTCACTCATGTTTTTAGCACAAGTGGATTTTTACCTGAATGACCGTTTTTACCCCGCCATTCAGGCAACCTACGCCGATTTCGGGGGAGGCATGCTTGGTATTTTTGTGTTTCTATAACCCACCGAACTCTGACATGGATTACAGGATCTTTTCCGTGCGCACTTGGTCTTTTGCTTGCGTGTACACACGAAGGGGGTTAAGTCACTTGCAGGTCTGCACATAAGTTGACCTGGAAGATCGGAAAAATCTCCACTCTTAACCCACCAGGCGGCAGCGACCGGGATTCGAACTCACGACCTCCCGATTAGGAGGCTGATGTCTTACCACCACGCCACTGCGCCCATCAGTGAAAGGGTTAATCTATGCTTTCTCAGAGAAAAAGAATCTTTAAATTCTATCCTTTCACAGAAAAAGAATCATTTACAAGCTCACAATCTTCTCAAAATTCATTTCAAGTTGTACCAGCAGTAATCCATCCTTTCACAGAAGAAAAGAATAACAGTCTTTTACAAAATGCAATACAGGTTGCAGAAGCCGGTAACATTCGCTTGCAGAAGAAAAAAAATCATTTCACAGAAGCAAAAAAATAACAGCCTTTTACAAAATGCATTACAGACTGCACAAGCCGTAAATTCCATTCTTTACCAGAAAAAAGAAACATTAAATCTATCCTTTCCAGATCAAAGAAACATTTAATCTATCCTTTCCAGAACAAAGAAACATTTAATCGATCCTTTCACAGAACAAAGAAACATTTAATCTATCCTTTCCAGAACAAAGAAACATTTAATCTATCCTTTCACAGAAAAAAGAAACATTTAATCTATCCTTTCACAGAAAAAAAGAAACATTTAATCTATCCTTTCACAGAAAACGGAAACATTTAATCTATCTTTTCACAGGAAAAAGAAACATTTAATCTATCCTTTCACAGAAAAAAGAAACATTTAATCTATCCTTTCCCAGAAAAAGTAATAAGTTTTTTACTAAATGCATTTCAGGTTGCACAAGCCAGCAACATTCGCTTGCTGGCTCTGGACACGTGCTCCAACAGTATGAGGGTGGGGCAAGACTTGTACGGCCTCCTTAAGGACGGGGAGTTGTGCAACACCGAGCCTTTCGACATGGGCAGGCTGGGCTTGGACAACATCAGCGGCGTGGTGGTGACGGGCGAGGAGAACACGATGGCGGCAGCGCGCTTGTTGGAGCCGCTGATGGTGACGTACATGAGCGCAGATTCCGTGTCGCCCCTGATGGACAGCTACCAGTACCTGCTTAGGGCCCGAGCTCCGTGGTCGGCCTTTGCCAGCATCCTGTCCAAGTTCTTGAAAGACAGCGGGTGAGATTTCTTGTATTTTTGTTGTTGTGTTTGTTTGTGTAACCAAGTGCAGGGAGCACAACTATCACCTTAATTTGAAGGTAAAACCAGTCGAACATATTTGAGATTTTAGAGCTAGTTTCTTAGCCCTGCAAAATCTGCTGTGAGTATGCAAAGTTCCCTTGAGCATACCAGGAGACAGCAGCAACCAGACCTCATCACAAACAGAACTCTACAATTGACAGGTGTCTAACTGGCGACTGACGTACACGAAACGTCGAGCTACTATAAATAGTCTAGGCTCAAGGCGTCAAGGCCGGCAGACAACTCACACTTGCTTGATTGATTGCTTAATTGTTTGATTGTTTGCGCGGTTATTTTTAGGCTGGATATCTGCAGTTTTTGATCTCGAGTTGGGTTGCTGGTGGAAAATTTGTCTGGAGAGTTGCAGAGGAAGAAATTGGTGTAGGATAAGCTTCAATGTGTGTGAATCTCTCAAGGTTTATCTAAGCGATGGTTCAATACTGACAAAGAAAGGTCTATATCTGTTCATTTTCTAGCCGCTAAGGCATCTAATTTAACCCTATCGTGATGCTTGAATGCGTCATGGGAGCCGAGACTGCCCTACACATTCAGAGTACAGTGGGACTTTCCTTTTCACACCTTCAAACATCTGAAAAAATCAGGTCTTAAAAAGGAGGGAATCTTAAAATGGGGGTCATTTTGCAGAGGTTGTGAACTTAAAGTCTCAGAAAACAAGATCTTAAAAGGGAGGGAGTCTTAAAATGGGAGGTCTTAAAAGGGGGGTTCCACTGTATCAATGTTGCACCCTTGTTGGTTTAAGCAAAATTGTATTCAAAATTCATGACATGAAACAATTGAAAGTATACAACTGGGACACGCACTCAAGCAAATGCTTGTTTTACCTGACCATTTTTGTTGATGCAGGTGGACCTACGTCAACACCATGTACTACGCCAGCGGACTGGGCAATGAGGAGTACATCGCCTTCCAGAAAGCCTCCACGGACAGCGGAATCTGCCTGGGCGGAGGCCTAGCCATTCCAGACGGTGCTTCCGACAATGACATTCGCACAGCCCTGGCAGAGCTTGATTCAAGCTCTGGAGCGAATGTGGTGGTGCTTCTCACACCTCCAGCGGTGACCATGAGGATTCTGAGTCTGGCGCAGGAACTGGGGATCGCTGATGACTACCTGTGGATCTTTGGCATTGACGACCCTCAGGTGCTCAACATCATCCCTGCAGGTGAGAGAGAAACATTTTTAATAAGATTTCAGCTGCAAAGTTTGTCAATTTTTGTATACATTTTTCTAAATCTAAACAACGAAGTGACTGTGGTAAGATGAACAAAGTTAAAAAACAAAGGAATACTGTACTCACCAATACAAGAACGGGACAAGACGATACGAATTTTCGCTTATGGAAGCTTCATCAGGAAAAACAAGAACACAAAAGACAACAAAAAGCAGACGCAACACGGAACGAACAAGGTTTGAAAGAAAATGGAGGGGAAACACGCAAAAAAGGGAAGGAACTCTAGGAACGGAAATGAATGAAAGGGGAGAGAAGTGGTTGGATGATGTCATGGGCACAGGCATACTAGACTAAAAGTGATACACATTCATAAAAGGGGGGTGGGGGTGGGGACAGAGGAAAAAAAATTAATAAATAAATAAATAAATAAAAAATTTAAAAAAAATAAATAAAAAAATAAAAAGGGGGTAGGGGGGGGGGGAACGTACGCACGCACACGCACACACACACACACACACACACACACACACACACACACACACACACACAACCAAACACATGAAATCACACATAAACACACACACACATGACATTCACACTCAAACACACACACACACACGTACTGTAAATCCACAGTATGTTTGGGGAATACAAGTACATCACATTTTCGCATTCAAACCATCAGGTGTGGATGTGCCCAGGAATAATATAAAATCGGACTCTACTTGTTTTCTGTCTGTGGAGGTGCTGTACATTTGCCAGACACCTTTCACACGTGCATCCAGGGAGGTGTGGTTGCTGCTGTTGAAATGTTGGGCAACAGACCTACAGCGGCGATGCCGAATATCTGCCAGATATTGCACTAGCCGCAATCTCATCTATGCCATATCCTGTCTCAAATGTCCCAAAGTACTCTACATTGGTGAGACCGAAAGAACCCTCTCTACCCGCTTCACCGAACATCTGGCAGATATTCGGCATCGCCGCTGTAGGTCTGTTGCCCAACATTTCAACAGCAGCAACCACACCTCCCTGGATGCACGTGTGAAAGGTGTCTGGCAAATGTACAGCACCTCCACAGACAGAAAACAAGTAGAGTCCGATTTTATATTATTCCTGGGCACATCCACACCTGATGGTTTGAATGCGAAAATGTGATGTACTTGTATTCCCCAAACATACTGTGGATTTACAGTACGTGTGTGTGTGTGTGTTTGAGTGTGAATGTCATGTGTGTGTGTGTTTATGTGTGATTTCATGTGTTTGGTTGTGTGTGTGTGTGTGTGTGTGTGTGTGTGTGTGTGTGTGTGTGTGTGTGTGTGCGTGTGCGTGCGTACGTTCCCCCCCCTACCCCCTTTTTATTTTTTTTTATTTTTTATTTTTTTTATTTTATTTTATTTATTTATTTATTTATTTATTTATATATTTTTTTTTTTTTTTTCCCTCTGTCCCCACCCCCACCCCCCTTTTATGAATGTGTATCACTTTTAGTCTAGTATGCCTGTGCCCATGACATCATCCAACCACTTCTCTCCCCTTTCATTCATTTCCGTTCCTAGAGTTCCTTCCCTTTTTTGCGTGTTTCCCCTCCATTTTCTTTCAAACCTTGTTCGTTCCGTGTTGCGTCTGCTTTTTGTTGTCTTTTGTGTTCTTGTTTTTCCTGATGAAGCTTCCATAAGCGAAAATTCGTATCGTCTTGTCCCGTTCTTGTATTGGTGAGTACAGTATTCCTTTGTTTTTTAACTTTTTTACATTTTTCTAGTCGGCAAAAAGGATTTGATGGATGAACACTCCCAAAGCACTTTTTACGACAAAAAGTGTCAGGTTGTAAGACATTTTTGTCAGGTAAAAGTTCTAGGTCTTTAGTTGATAGTAATTTTTGAGAAAGTAACAAGAACTTGTTTTCAAGAATCCAGTGGATGTAGGTGACCAAATGACACCAAAAGAACAAAAGTCACCAGGAAGGTTTCTCCTAGGTAATGCATATGTTGATATTGTATCTGTTTGAGGTTTGTTTTTTTTGCGGACATATACTTCAAAGTACCCATCCTCAAGCCAGCAGTGTTAATGTTAAATCTCTCCTCAAAGTACCCATCCTCAAGCCAGCAGTGTTAATGTTAAATCTCTCCCGAAAATGGTGTGTGGCTGCCTAAATGGCGCGGTAAAAACTGTCATACACATAAAAACCCACTCGTGCAAACAATGACGAGCGTGCGTGGGAGTTTCAGCCCATGAATGCTGAAGGAGAAGAAGGTGTTATATCTTTTCCACTTCATTTCTTTCACAGGCACCAGTTCTCAGGACATTTGCATTGGTGTCCTGTATCTTTTTAAACTCATTTCCGTGGCAGGTGTGTCCTTCCAAGCACTCATCCTCAGGCCAGTAGTGCCCCCTCAGACCGACTTCAGCACCTACGTCAGCAACCTGGAATTTGACCCCAACCACCCAGACCGTAACCGTGCGGCCATTCCAAAAGTGTGGTGGGAGGATGTGTACCAGACTGTGCTCCGTTGCCGTTTGGCGGATGCAGACTACCCCTCACAGTTTACTTTCCCTTGCGCAAGAAATCTCACAATTGGTGGCATGGATGTAGGCAACAAGTGAGTAGCACGACATTTCATCTTTTCCTGTACGCTGGTACATTGAAACTTTTGTTTTAAGGCCTCCAGAAACCTGCAAAAATGTGACCCTCCACCACGAAATGAGTCGCATGTCACCTTTGCATGATTTTCATATTTTTACATTTTCCTAAAGAGTTTTTCATGCTCTATCCAGTGGTGAAAACCGTTTTAGAAAAGAGCGAAAACTGTTTGAGTTATAAGCCTGTAACTAAGGTGACCCTCACACTATTACCAGACACTCCCCGGACTTATATTTAGCCTAAAGCAGAACCGCGTGAGGTGACATGCGACTCATTTCGTGGTGGAGGGTCACAAATGAGGTCTTCTTGTCGTTCGCCTAGTATGATGTCTTGTAATGGAGGGAGTCTTACAATAGAGGCAGATTTACAGGCTCTCTGAAGAGAAAGTCAGAGGGAGTCTTACAATAGAGGCAGATTTACAGGCTCTCTGAAGAGAAAGTCAGAGGGAGTCTTACAATAGAGGCAGATTTACAGGCTCTCTCAAGAGAAAGTCAGAGGGAGTCTTACAATAGAGGCAGATTTACAGGCTCTCTCAAGAGAAAGTCAGAGGGAGTCTTACAATAGAGGCAGATTTACAGGCTCTCTCAAGAGAAAGTCAGAGGGAGTCTTACAATAGAGGCAGATTTACAGGTTCTCTCAAGAGAAAGTCAGAGGGAGTCTTACAATAGAGGCAGATTTACAGGCTCTCTCAAGAGAAAGTCAGAGGGAGTCTTACAATAGAGGCAGATTTACAGGTTCTCTCAAGAGAAAGTCAGAGGGAGTCTTAAAGCACAACGCACACACATGCATGCACACATATGCACTCACGAAAATTCACGCACGTGCACACACACACATACACACAAGCAAAGTGTTTGTAATTTGAGATCAGTTTTGATTATATTCAGTCTCTTGATTTACATGTCCTGAAAAAATCCTGAACAAAGCCTTATCAATCAACGCTCAGTTTCTGGTCAGTAGGCTACAAGGTACCCTTCAAGGTTACCCTTTAACTCAATTATTCACATCTTGTTTTCAGGTCAGTGCACTACACATACCTAGCCACGGCCTTTTCCGCACTTGGGTTCGACAAATTCTACGAAGATTGTTTGGGAGGGGAATCTGTGCAGGGATGTCTCAGGCGTAGACAAAAGCCTCGTAAGGACATACGAGATGCTGTCTTGAACTATGTGCACGCTAATGGTTTTACCTACGAGTTTAACAAGCCCATGCGCTATGTGGAGACTGACTACGATATCTTTGTCGTGGACGTGGAAAACGGCATGGTCAAAGGGGAGCCGGTAAGTGAAACCATGTACTGGTTAGGTTCAATAGAATTATTAACTAACTGTCCCCACTTTCCTCATTTTGGACATTTCCATGTTTCATCCATATAATATTTTAAGTTATTGAGACATCTCAGTGCACAAAGGGATTTATAGAGCAAATCGAGAACACTCATTATTGAACGAAGCGCATAGCGCTGAGTTTAATAATTATTTTCGAGATTTGCTCTATAAATCCCTTAGTGCACTGGGATTGTTTCAATAACGATATTGTCGGTACCGCCATAGAAAAAAGAAGATACAGCACGCACATTTTGCTACGTGCATTTGAATAGGCATAACTGTGTGGTCAGGTCGTAGAAGATCTACATTTGTGTGGGCTGTCTCAAGTGTGTCGTGCTTTCGTCACACACAAACTCTTGTTTTAATTTCTGTTGGTAAATTCCAGTGTAGCGTTAAGCTAAACAGTGATGATCTTTCAGAGAGACCTCATTTCAACTTGGAGAAAGGACTGTGTTCTTAGTTATTTGCGATTCGAAACCTCCAGTCAAGCTTCGACGGATTGACTGTGCAGAGTGACTCCCCTTGAATTGACTACCCCCCGAAGGACTCGACGGTTAGCACATTTTCAAAATAAATGTGGCATGTTTCCCGTGTGGTATCTTCCCTCATCGGGGAGTCTGGTACTAAATATGTACGGTAAGAATGCTCTGAACCCTACACGTATTATATCCCCATCGTTTTATCGTTCACATTTGCCCAACATGTTAATTTGCTGAGCGGGGTTTATGTCGTCTGCTAGGCTAGGGCAATCGAACCACTGCAGTCTGCACTGAGTCTGCACGCATGAGGCAGGCTGGTAATAAGTCTTATATATGGTAAGAACGTTCTGAACCCTACACGTTTTCGATTACGATTGTTCTTGCCTTGAAATAATAATTCGGAAACCATTCATTTACTGAACTGATGCAGTCGTATTTCAGTGTAGTCTGCTACGTATGACAGAGTCGATCGAGTCAGTCTTCCAAATGCTGGTCTAAAACTGGTACGTTATCGGAATAACACTTGTGTTTTCTGTTAGCCGCTGGGAATTGTATACTAACTCATCATTTGGTAATGTGGATGATAGGCTACATGCCACTAACACGGCATATGAGAAGAATCTATGCTAGTCGGCAAAAATGAGATGAAACACAGCGGCTTCTATTTTTAGATCAGTGGCACAGGCACATGCAATCTGTCAGAAAAAAACCCACTTCTGCTTTGATTGAGAAGCAGGGAATTTATGGTCATTTGGTATTGTGGAGAATATAAGCTACATGTCATTAATTAATTCTGAGGATGAGAGCACAGTCTCGCTTAGGCAAAGGGCGGAAGAATACGCTCTGTGGAAAAGTTGGAGTGCGCTAACAGTTTTAGCGCATCGCCATTAGCCAATCAACTGGTTCACATCAGTCATGTGACACCAGTACTTACTGACAATTAATATTATGTTTAGAACAATTTGTTATTAACACATGCTTAAAACTGTTTTGTCTTCTTTGCAAGTTACAGTTAGACACAGTGGGGTCAAGTTTGGGTTAATAGAATCTTGTCATTCTATCTGATGTTTTCGAAGCTTAATTACATCTGTGAAACTTCCAACAATTTTTGGATGACTTCCGGTCATGACTTAAGTCTTGTTGGTCCTGATCTTAATTTCAAGACACCATAGCATCGAGTTAGGGACAAAATGTATAATGCATGTTCACTAGAACCCCCCTTTTAAGACCTTACAAAATCTGAGAAAATCAGGTCTTAAAATGGAGGTAAATTTACAGTGGTTATGAACAGAACGTCTGAAGAAACAAGGTCTTAAAAAGGAGGTTGTCTTAAAATGGAGGTAAATTTACAGTGGTTACGAACAGAACGTCTGAAGAAACAAGGTCTTAAAAGGGAGGGAGTCTTAAATTGGGGGTCTTAATAGGGGGGTTCCACTGTATTTTCACTTTCTTCAATGTTCATGGAGCTAGAGCAGCAGATAATTTGTTTCTAATTCATACTACTTATGGCAAAGGTGAGTCGTATAAGCATTTTTGCTTTTGTTGTTTAACAACATGGTCTCCAATGTAGAGTCATATGGCCCGCCTACAGCCATGCAATAACATGTTTGTGCTGGGTTTTAGGAAATGTAGTCATATGGCCCGCCTACAGTCATGCAATAACATGTTTGTGCTGTGTTTCAGGAAAAGTACAAGACCTACTCCAGAGGTTCCTTCACTCCCTACACTCGTCTCCTCCAAAAAGAATCCGTGTGCCAGAACACTGACGGCTGCGGCTGCAACAACATCAACCCCTTCGCACAACCCCAGACAGGCGATCAGTTCAAACCCACGAGTCCCCGCAACTACTACAAGTACAACTCGAAACTGGAGCAGGTGTACGAGTGGCCGGTGTGGGCCATCGTCATGGGCGTTCTCACCTGCCTGGGTCTCCTCGTCACCATCATCGCCTTCATCTACCTGATCATCGCCTACCCCATCAAGGGCGGGACGTCGGTTCTGGGCTACCTGACCATGATCGGCATCATGGGAATTTACGCCATCAACTTCGCCTTCTTCCTGCACGCATCAGACGCCACGTGCGGCGCGCGGCGGTTCGTGATGGGCGTGGTGTACACCATCGTGTTTGCGTCGCTGCTGGTGAAGGCAGTGGACAACTGGAGGTTTGCCAACATGGAGTACAGCAACAACCAGTACAGGTCAGTTGATGAGCGCTATGCGTTTTTGTGCAATGGTTTGAGTTTGGGTTAGTGGCTGTGTCTGTGCTGGTATGAATTTTTTTTTAAATGTTTTGAGTGTGTGTTAGTGTCTGTGTCTGTGCTGGTACTTTTTTTTTTTTAATGTTTTGAGTTTGTGTCTGTGCTGGTATGATTTGTTTTTAATGTTTTGAGTGTGTTAGTGTCTGTGTCTTTGCCAGTACACTTGTTTTGTTTAATTGTTTGAGTGTGTGTGGGTGGCTCTGTCTATGCTAGTATACTTTTCTTTTGCAATGGTTTGAGTGTGTTTTAGTTAGTGGTTGTGTCTGTACACTTTTTTTGTTTGATGTTTTGTTTAATGATTTGAGTGTGTGTTAGTGGCTCTGTGTCTGTTCTGGTACACTGTTTTGTGCAATGTTTCTGTTCTGGTACACTGTTTTGTGCAATGTTTCTGTGCTGGTACACTGTTTTGTGCAATGTTTCTGTTCTGGTACACTGTTTTGTGCAATGTTTCTGTGCTGGTACAATGTTTTGTGCAATGTTTCTGTGCTGGTACACTGTTTTGTGCAATGTTTCTGTTCTGGTACACTGTTTTGTGCAATGTTTCTGTTCTGGTACACTGTTTTGTGCAATGTTTCTGTGCTGGTACACTGTTTTGTGCAATGTTTCTGTTCTGGTACACTGTTTTGTGCAATGTTTCTGTGCTGGTACACTGTTTTGTGCAATGTTTCTGTTCTGGTACACTGTTTTGTGCAATGTTTCTGTTCTGGTACACTGTTTTGTGCAATGTTTCTGTGCTGGTACACTGTTTTGTGCAATGTTTCTGTTCTGGTACACTGTTTTGTGCAATGTTTCTGTGCTGGTACACTGTTTTGTGCAATGTTTCTGTTCTGGTACACTGTTTTGTGCAATGTTTCTGTGCTGGTACACTGTTTTGTGCAATGTTTCTGTTCTGGTACACTGTTTTGTGCAATGTTTCTGTGCTGGTACACTGTTTTGTGCAATGTTTCTGTGCTGGTACAATGTTTTGTAAATGTTTTGAGTGTGTGTTAGTGGCTGTGTCTGTGCCAGTACTCTTTCCTAATGGCATGTTTTGAGTGTGTGTTCGTGTCTGTTCCGGTACACTTTTTTCGTAAATGTTCTGAGCTTAATCCTTTTTTCTTTGGCTGCTGTAAGTGGTGAATGACAATGATGATGGTACCTTAAGCTTATGATATTAACCATAATGATGTCCTAATCGGGAGGTCGTGAGTTTGAATCGCCGCCTGGTGGGTTAAGAGTGGATATTTTTCCGATCTCCCAGGTCAACTTATGTACAGACCTGCTAGCGACTTAACCCCCTTCGTGTGTACACGCAAGCACAAGACCAAGTGCGCACAGAAAAGATCCTGTAATCCATGTCGGAGTTCGGTGGGTTATGGAAACACGAAAATACCTAGCATGCCTACTCAACGAAAGCGGAGTGAAGCTGACTATGCTCTCAGAGTATAGTGTGGGGAACCCAAATGGGCAAACGAGCTCACACGTAACCAGAACATTCTGGAACGCTGAACAAGAAGAAACCAAAATGATGTGATGATAATTTCTTTATGATGATGTGATGATAAGTTCTGCATGACAGTTAATGATAATTTCTACATAATGGTATGATGATACTTTCTTTATGATGATGTGGTAACAAATTCTACATAAAGTAGGTGCAATCAATTTCTACATCACACACCTGTGTGTTACCTTTGTGCAGAGGAATCACCAACTCGTGCACACTGTTCCTGATGGCGCTGGGCATCATCCTGATCCAGTGCATCATTCCCATAGAGTGGCTAATCCTGGTCCACCCGACCGCCACAAAATATACCAGCGCCAATCTCCATGACTACTGGTGGTGTGACCCACACGACTTCTATGACGTCAGCCTGGTGCTGTCTTTCATCTTCGTCATCTTCATCGTCATCTTGACCGCCATTTTTGCAGGGCTTGCTTGGGATTCCGAGCAGAACAACCGCGAATCCCGCTGGATTCTGGTGTCTGCCATTGCCACTGCAGGTAACTGTGTAACGACCAACTCATACTATTTCACACTGCAGTCCTACCTGTCTTGGCCACTGCAGGTAACTGTGTAACGACCAACTCATAGTTATTCACACTGCAGTCCTACCTGTCTTGGCCACTGCAGGTAACTGTGTAACGACCAACTCATAGTAATTTACACTACAGTCCTACCTGTCTTGGCCACTGCAGGTAACTGTGTAACGACCAACTCATAGTATTTCACACTACAGTCCTACCTGTCTTGGCCACTGCAGGTAACTGTGTAACGACCAACTCATAGTATTTCACACTACAGTCCTACCTGTCTTGGCCACTGCAGGTAACTGTGTAACGACCAACTCATAGTAATTTACACTACACAAGGATGGCCAAATCTCACATTTTTAACTCACCAGCCGGGCGAATAACTCCATGAAAGTCACTAGCCCACTAGAAATTTTGCTGGCCCAGTACATACCACAGTTCATGCATCTGCAGTGTTTATATTTTATATGGCTAAAAAACTTGATAGTACAACCAAAAGTGTTGCATTTGACCAACATTTTCACTGGCCAGTCGGGCGTGTTGCCAGGCCCAGTACATATCACAGTTCGTGTATCTGTAGTGTTTATATTTTATATGGCTAAGAAACTTGATAGTACAACCAAAAGTGTTCCATTTGACCAAAATTTTTAACGGCCAGCAGGGCATGTTGACAGGCCGTTTCTACTAGCCCGGCGGATTTTTTACTTGCCCCTGGCGATCAGGCGGACGATTTGGCCATCCCTGCTAAAGTCCTACCTGTCTTTGACGGCCACCTCTTCTTTATGATCACCTGCTCCCTACAACTGCCCCAAAGGGTCCACAAGTGTTTTAATTTTTTTTATTTTTTATGTTATTCACCTTTCTACATCGACCACCTGTCTGTAACAACCACTTTGGTTTTGTTTCTTTGGGTAGTTGGCGGGGATATAGCTCAGTTGGTAGCGCGCTGGATTTGTATTCAGTTGGCCGCTGTCAGCGTGAGTTTGATCCCAGGTTCGGCGGAAATTTATTTCACAGAGTCAACTTTGTGTGCAGACTCTCTTCGGTGTCCGAACCTCCCCCCGTGTACACTACATTGGGTGTGCACGTTAAAGATCCCACGATTGACAAAAGGGTCTTTCCTGGCAAAATTGCTTAGGCACAGTTAATAATTGTCTACCTATACCCGTGTGACTTGGAATAATAGGCCGTGAAAGGTAAATATGCGCCGAAATGGCTGCAATCTACTGGCCGTATAAAATTTCATCTCACACGGCATCACTGCAGAGCGCCTAGAACTGTACCCACGGAATATGCGCGATATAAGCCTCATTGATTGATTGATTGATTGTTGTTACAGACAGGTTCGACTGTACCATACTTCTGTTTGCCATTTAATGAATCATTACAAGACTGTTGCGGGTAGAAATGGGCAAGTGCAACGCTTTCAGACTCTCTACGGTCGTAATTTATCAGTGAGCATCTAAAGGCCCTCAATCAAACTCTGTGGTTTTATAATTAAAAAAAACAAGAATTGTAGGTTATTGGAATGTTTAATTATTGATAAAAAAAAGTTGGATTTACAGTACGTCGACCCAGTACTTTCACTTTTTCTGGTTTGGGATTTCTGTGGTTTTATGTGTTGAGCAACGTACATTTTCTGCAGTCAGCAAACTCCTACAGAACGTAGCACTGACATCAAGTTTTCTTATCTGCGCAGGTTGTTTCCTGGTTTGGATGATCGTGACAACGAATGCGTTGCCAGTTTTTCGTGACCCAGCCATCGCTATTGCCAACTTTATCAACGCGACGCTCCTCCTTATCTTCATCCCCCTTCGCAAGATGCACCTCCTGTGCCAATCCAACAATGAAAAGCCTGAAGAATTTTCTGGTGAGTTTTTTTGTTTTTTTGTTGTTGTTGTCTCATTGTTAATCCTGTCAGTGGAATCCCCTTTTGAGATCGCAAAACCTGTAGCAAATTTAGGTCTTAAAGTAGAGGTCTTAAAGTAGAGGTAGTCTTAAAGTAGAGGTAGTCTTAAAGTAGAGGTAGTTTTAAAATGGAGGTCAATTTACAGAGGTTATGGGCAGAAAATCTGAGAAAGCAGTTCTTTAAAAAATTAAAAGAGGGAGGGGGGGGGGGTCCTAAAAAGTGGGGATCCATGTACTGTACTACACATTACTGTGTAACTGAGATGACAATGATTTTTCTGTACATCAGTTTTAGGCATCTTTATTGTTAAATCTTGATATTCTTCAGTCCACCTTACTAAAGCTGAAACATAACAATAAGCTATGCTATTTTGGACTCTCATCATAAGGACGACAGTTTAAGACATGGATTTTTAAAGGATTTAACAGATGTACAGAATCACAAGAACGAGGTACGTACTTTCTCAGTAGGCTTCCATCTCAAGAAGAAAAAAAAGCTTGCTCAGTGCCACATTTGCATTGTGTGTTTCAGAGTTTGATCAGCAGTATGGCAATGGCAACACGTACACAAACGAGTCTTACAACCCAGAAGACGATTATACCTTCGGGCCGATGGACAAGTCAGCAGATGATGAATTCATTGACTGATCGAACTTCATCTGTTATTTTTCTTCATGTGTCTGTGTGGAAGTGCCAATTGCAAAGATATTAAACTGACACACAACCACAGATTGGTTTCTCAACAGAACGTTACTGTATATTTCTCATCGGAATTCTCTGTGCATTGTTGTATTGTTTGCCTGCTTCAAATCATAATAGCTGTGTGAATGTTTGTGTGTGTGGATTTTGGCTCGACCATGTCTCAAGGTGCTAGACTTTTTTCCCTCTCTCTGTATGCGGAGCAATGAGGAAATAAAATCTGCTGATTTCTTGAATTAGAATTCAAGTTTGGAAGTAAAATTTTCGCAGATGTATTATTAAAACTTAGAACAGTAGAGAAGACCAGGAAAGCATGTCTATGGAGAATTTGATTTGTTATTGTTTAGTTTTTCTATCTTGAAACTTCCAAACGTTATTCACTTGAGAAAAAAATCTTCCCGTGTTTCAGCAACATACATATTCCTTTTTGTGTGCCATTATTTGCATGTCAAGAAACATTCCATGTCTTGCAGAGATACTGAGTGGCAGTTGATTTTCACCATAAATCCTGTTTGATTTTGTTCCGATATTGATCCTGTAAATTGTCTAGTAGGGACAGAATTGCACAAGCAAGCATTATCTGTATGTAAATTTTAAACTTAAATACTTATTGTTACAATTGTGGTTGTGAGATAGGCCGAACACTGTTGAGGTCAGGATAATTATGCAAAGAAATAAGTTAGTGTTGAGTCTGTAAAATTGATGAATTCAAAGCAGCATGGGTGGGATTCTTTCGGTATTTTTTTCTCTTTTTTTTTTCGGTTCAGGATTCATGACAATTTTCAGTCCAACCCATGAAGCAGAGTTGCTCTTTTTGATCTTTCGGTTTTTTTAATCAGTACAGGAGAAAACGAATGATAGATTGTTTTCTGAAAGGTTGCTTTGCTTTTCTGACTGCCTGGTGAACGAGAGTGTGTGAGATTTTATACTTTTCTTTAAATTTATTTGACCTTTGCCACTGTTCATTGTGATATATATCAGTAAATTGTAGATGGTTGTGTACAATTCAGTATATTATAAACAATATAGATTGTTCGGATTCCTGCATCTCAACAGACTGTTCTACAATATATTCAAATCCTTATTGACTATGTTTTCTTACCCAAAAAAATATTTTTGTACAATTTTTGTGACAGATTTGTTCATTTTTTGTATTGGTGGTGCTGTGCCCCTCTCTCTCTCTCTCTCTCTCTCTCTCTCTCTCTCTCTCTCTCTCTCTCTCTCTCTCTCTCTCTCTCTCTCTCTCTCTCTCTCTCTCTCTCTCTCTCTCTCTCTCTCTCTCTCTCTCTCTCTCTCTCTCTCTCTCTCTCTCTCTCTCTCTCTCTCTCTCTCTCTCTCTCACTCTTACTCTTACTCTTACTCTTACTCTTACACACACACACGCACACGCACGCACACGCACATGCACTCGCATATAAACACATATTGTTTGCATGTTGGAAAACATGTACTTTGTATATCATTATACTATCAAAACCTTCTTTTATAACAGATAACACTACAAACAATCCGAAACAAATAGACTACTAACGTTCCAAATCAAGAATTAACACAAAAAAACAGAAAGGTTACATTTTCAGAACCTTAAATTTAGGACAAAACAACCCTTTCACAAGAACCTTGAACAAGCCTTTAAAGTGGACAAACAGGAGACCCAAAGTAAAAAATAAAGAAATATTGCTTTGACTTATCTTATAATGTGAAACAAGAAAGGTTGGGTTTATGGAATGTTTAACTGAGACTTCACAAGATTTCTTCTTTCCTTTTGATTTGTGTGTGTGTGTGTTTAGAGAAAAAGTGTGTGTGTCCACCTGAACTCGGATTTTATAAATGTAATGCAGACCTGGGAACCCATACGATTTTGCCGTATTTTGTACGCATGATTGTCTAGAATACGATCAGTACGGTCAGTGGAAACAAAATACAATGAGAAAAACTCCTAGACCACTTTTCTTCACAAGCGCATCCCAAAGCTGATCCAGTATTTTGACACATGATTACGGTTTTTGTCAGAAAACATTGAAAGAAGTATTTGTTTTAAATGTATTGGTAAACTTATCTAACGGTGATACTGGCGCGTGTGAAGCATGTTTAAATCATGGATGTTCAAAAGCTGTGTGGAGTACACTCATTATTCTGAAAATACACCAAGTTTGTTTGAGAATACTCCAAGTGCAAAACAGGGGTTCCCAGGTCTGGTAATGCAAATGCACAAAGTGTCATTGTTAACACAAGATACAGTTTGAAAATAACACCAGGTGCAAAAACACAACAAAAAACAGAGAGAAAGATCAAAATTAAGCTAAGAAAGAAACAACCACCCACACTTACACACACTGACATTAATTATAAGGATCAAGCAGTTGAGAAAGAAAATAAATTGCTAACTAAGAATGTTACATGAATACATAATAAGTGAAAGAATAAAAACGTATGTACAAGAAGCGCATTGTATAGAAAAATTGTACTTTATAAGTGTTTAAGACTGGGTGTGAAGCAAAAATTCGCAAATCAAACGTAAAGTCAGAATACTATGCAACAATATACATTAGCTCTGCAAAACGATGGATATTGCGCAAGAAAACAGAGAGAGGGGAGGGGGGGGGTGCACTGAAGACCGTCCAGCATGAAATAGGAAACGGACGTACTATTTGAACACCCCCTTAACCACATGCTTAATGAGACTTTGATCTGAGTGCATCAAGCAACCTCTAGAACTTGATATTTCACATCACCCCGGATCTGGATCTAATGGAAGGGAGGGGGTGGGGGCGGCAGGGTTCCGGGAAGTATGCAGCAAGTACTGACCTAAAAAGAAAAGTGGAATAATCATGCGCTATCTCTGAACGTCTGTTTAGACTTGCCAGAGGCTGGATCACAGGCACATGTATGCCACTGGGGTGGGGTGGGTATAACAAGGGAGGAGAACACCACCACCCCCACCACCCCCCCCCCCCCCCCAGAGGTGTCGTGTGCCTGTGGTATGCATCTTTTGGTGAGCTCCCTTTTGGAATGGAAATTTCGCAATTAATGGCTTGATAGAACATCCAGTCTCAGTAAGAAACGTTTACAGTCACTATAGACATAGACATAATATTAGACTTTTATCAGGTGAAAGTTAGAGCACAAACGCACCGTCCGTGCACTGACACACACACAGTCAAACACACACACACACACCCACACACACGCACACACACATTCACCAGAACTGACTTTAACCCCTCAGTCTCCCGTGGCCGTGGCTTGTGCCTGTGCTCCAGCTTGGCTGCCATCTTGAATTTCCCGCTGTATGACGTCACTGCTACCAATCAACATGGACACAGACGACAAAAATACCCGCAGCGAAACCTGTCCAACAGGTTTGCACACTAACCGGCACTCGCTATTATTTTCCGATATTCCTGCCCCGGCATGGCCAGCTATTTTTGTCACACAACACAAGTTGTACAGCCAGAGCGAAACCAGTACTTCTGGGGATGGGCGATTAGAAGACCTACTCCGGTGCCTGAGGAAGTTTGTGTCATCAAGGGAGGTGTCTTCTGCTTCCAGACGAGTCTGGCATTGCGGGAAGGATACGTTTGAAGAGCTTGTGTGCTCGGGTAGGCCTGGGAACTTCAAGGTAAGCTTGCAAGCGGCTCTGCTTGTTTATTTGACACAACCATTACTAGTGTATTTGATCTTTGGTGATTCTAAGTCTAACGTGCGTCCATTGAATCGTTACAATTTTATTAGTCAGCGTGCAAGCTATTCTATTTCTAATGAGGAGGTAGTAAAAGCAATGTTTGATCAATGAGGATGAAAGGAGGTAACATAACAAGATGTCTTTTGGGGCGCAAATTGTAGAAGATAACCATGCACCCATGGAGCACC
Organism: Littorina saxatilis; assembly: GCF_037325665.1. Taxonomy (NCBI): domain Eukaryota; kingdom Metazoa; phylum Mollusca; class Gastropoda; order Littorinimorpha; family Littorinidae; genus Littorina; species Littorina saxatilis. The sequence continues at coordinate 13,799,499 of NC_090253.1, forward strand.
ACCTTGTAAACATAAACAGCACACTGCACACACCCAATAACTTGAATAAGATTAACTGTAGTAAAATCATAAAGACTGCAACTATTTATGATTACAGACATTCTCTGTTATTTTACTGGAGTTTCTTAGATATGGTTTTATTTTCAGGCTAAATGAGTATAAGATTAACGTGCAGACCTGGGAACCCATACGATTTCGATGTATTTTGTACGCCTTTTTGCAGTACGGTCGGTTGAAAAAAAATACGAGAAAAATTACCTGTCTATTTACTGGGGCACTGTTTATTTCAAATGATTAAAAATAACTTTACAACTCGACATTTGATCAATGATTACAGCTTTTGTTATTAAACATTGAAAGAATCATTTGTTTTAAATGTATTGGTAAACTTAATTAACGGTGCAACGGACGTGTGCGAAGCATGTTTAAATCATCGATGTTCAAATGTTGGGTGGAGTAAACTCATTTTTTCTGAAAATACGCCAAGTTTGTTTGAGAATACTCCAAGTACAAAACAGGGGTTCCCAGGTCTGAACGTGGTTTTGAATTAGAGCAAGTGTATTTTTTCTTGGACTGTAAAATGTTGTCAGATTCAAGAAACAGCGTCCCTTTTAAATCCACAACATGTACGTGTCTCTGTCAGTTTACTTCTGATGTATTATAGACATAAAACATTTCAAGTCATTCGCAGGTACCACTGTACTGACAGTGACACACTCAGTTTCATAAAATTAAAAACTTAAACTGCAATTGTTCGAACGAAAAATTAATGTCCTTTTCTTTTCCTTCAGGGTTCCAAACATGGCACGCATCTTGTGGGTAATGGCAGCCTTAGTTTGCCATGTTTCTGCAAACTTTGAGTCGCAGACGTGCAATTTTGAGAGAATGGCAACCATACAGCCAGGAGCACAGGCCATGCTTGGTGGGCTAATTGGCATGCACGAACAAGGAAAAAATGGCTATGGATGTGGATTACCTACTGCCAGTAAGTACATTCATGCACAAGTTTGTCTTCAAAATCTATAAACAGTTGCTTAAATTTGTTTTGTTTTGTTAGGCAAAAAAAAATAAAAATAGTCTGTTTACGGTAACCCGACTGACCCTATTTTTTTCGCGCGACCCTAGACTTTTTTGGGGGGGGCATTTGGGGGAGAAAAAAAAAATCTTTTGTTATTTTTGCAAAACAACGTAAAAATATGTTTTTTTGGGGGGGGGGAAAAATTCGACCTGCCGACCCTATTTTTTGGGCCTATGTTGCCGTAAACAGACCTATTTTTTTTTTGGCTTTAAAGGCACAGTAAGCCTCCCGTAAACCATCACAGATCTATACTGTCAGGCTTTTACACACAGTAAGCCTCCCGTATACCATCACAGATCTATACTGTCAGGCTTTTACACACAGTAAGCCTCCCGTAAACCATCACAGATCTATACTGTCAGGCTTTTACACACAGTAAGCCTCCCGTAAACCATCTCAGATCTATACTGTCAGGCTTTTACACACAGTACAAACACCCTTTCATTTAAACACTCACCGCTTAAGAACATCCTAGGTGTCCTCCGTAAAGAGCGAGCTGTTTTCAAAGAATTTATTTTTGCGTGGTTTATCTTACCCCTGAGCCATCGTGAACCCGTGTGATCCAGTTTCCCTTTTTCACAATGCAGTCGTCAGTTAGTTAATAGTAATTTGAATGCGACTCGCTGTGAGCTTATCTGCAATAGCACGTTATTATGTACCTCTGACTATGCATGAAACAAACGGCTGTGGTTCACAAGAACTCTCGTGATGGCTTTTGACTGTTCAGAGGAACTGGCGATAGACATAAACCGTCGTCTGCTACGAGAACCACAACCTTGCGTGACCCTGCTTCCGGGCGTTTCTTTTTTTAAACTTTCAAAACTTTGAATTGTACTGATCTTGTCTTGATGAAAAAAGAATTCTTTTATGATTTAAGAATGTTTGTGTAACAAGCTGTCAATTTATTATTTAGATTTTAAAAGTTAGGTCTGCGCCAAAGCGCACCACGGTCCGATTGTCTCTGACACAATCCGCAAAATTAATTCTTTGAAAATTGCTCGCTCTTTACGTAGGTCACCTAGGATGTTCCCGTTTGGTGAGCGTTCAAATGGAAGGGTGCTTGTACTGTGTGGAAAAGCCTGACAGTATCTGTGGTGGTTTACGGGAGGCGCACTGTGCCTTTAAGTTTAATAAATATTTTGTTTGTGTGTTTCTGTGCCACTTTTTGGTGTGCTTGTGTTTTTGAGTCACTTGAGAAAAAGTGACTCTATGTAATCGGTCAGTGTTAGTCTGTCCGGCCGGCCGGCCGTCCGTAGACACCACCTTAACGTTGGACTTTTCTCGGAAACTATCAAAGCGATCGGGCTCATATTTTGTTTAGTCGTGACCTCCAATGACCTCTACACTTTAACGATGGTTTCGTTGACCTTTGACCTTTTTCAAGGTCACAGGTCAGCGTCAAAGGAAAAATTAGACATTTTATATCTTTGACAAAGTTCATCGGATGTGATTGAAACTTTGTAGGATTATTCTTTACATCAAAGTATTTACATCTGTAGCCTTTTACGAACATTATCAGAAAAACAAGGGAGCAACACACAACTTAACGTTGGGCTTTTCTCGGAAACTATAAAAGTGACCGGGCTCAAATTTTATGTGAACGTGACTCATTGTGTTGTGAATAGCAATTTCTTCCTGTCCATCTGATGCCTCATATAATATTCAGAACTGCGAAAGTGACTCGATCGAGCGTTTGCTCTTCTTGTTTTAATTCTATTTGTCTAAGACATAAGACCTAGACATGTATGTATTGATGTATACCAAAGACAGCCTAACTGTTTCTGTTGCAGAATGAGATTTTTGTTGTCAAATAAGTTTCACAGTTTGACATTGGTGTTAGTTTGATAAAAACAAAAGTCATCCTCTGGAGAGAAAGCAGCCATTTTGTTGATTTTTGGCATGTGCTCAAGTGGGGTTAACTGATGTAAAAATAAATGGTCAGAACTATTATGATTTGCTATATATATGGTTTCTTTGGTAAGTACGCTCTGTGGCACTGGGCACATCTTCTAGACAAAATGCTCCAAGCGATTATGGTTATGAAGTCTATGTGCAAAATGTTGCAGGAAAAATACATTTACTTCAAATTCAGAAATGTTTTTACCTTTTACCTGCTGGGTGACAATTTCAGAGAGACAAAGAGAGAGAAAAGCTGTGTTTGTGTGTGTGTGTGTGTGTGTGTGTGTGTGTGTGTTTCTCGTTCCTGATGAATTTGACTCTTTTTGCCAGGCATGCAATCCTATGAAGCCCTCAGATATGCCCTTGACCTTGTGAACAAAAAGGACGAGTTTCTGAATGGAGAGTTCTTGACAGACTACTATGTGCCTGGAATCCGCATGGGTATGTGTTGCTTGGGATGGTCAATTGACCTGCAGATGTCATTTGTGTCAATTTGAGCCAAGTGTGTTTACAAATGCCATCGTGCACTGAAGTTTTTTGTTGGCTGCCAATCCAGTGCAGGGTTCTTGTCCATTTTCACAAGTATGATTAAAATTACAAAAATTAACCTTTCTTGTTTGTTTGAGTTTGTTGGTGTGTAACAATGTAGTGCACGATTGAATCCTGCTGTTGTTGGTGGTGTATAAACTGCAGAGGAAGAATATGTCTAATAGCTGTGAACTATGATTTGCTTTTTAATTTAAAGTTGTGTCATACAGAACAGTGTATACTTTCAGAGAATGTCCAGCAGCATTAGCATGCACAATTCTCAATAATGTATTCTTTTGCTTCTACCCGTCTGAGTCTTTGAAAGATGATTTTGTTGAGAAAATTAATAATAATAAGAAGAAATTATGAGAAAACAAAGAGAGCGAAAGGAGTGTGTGTGTGTGTGTGTTTGTGTATGTGCGCGTGTCGGGGTGTGTGCATACACATGAGGTTGTAAGCTTGTTTATACGTGATATTGACCCATTGAATAATAGCCCGACATGTTTTGCAGGTATGCGAGTGATGGACACCTGTTCTCAGGAGGGCGTGGCAGTAGCAGGTGTAGGGTCCATCTTTCCAACCATTGGGTCAGACTCTCGGCAATGTACACAAGGGTCCAATGTCACACTCGGTCAGTGAATTATCTATACTCATTTGGTTTGGAGACATTATTACCTTACGAAAGTAGTGTTTTCTTACACTTATTTTTATGTTGAATGATTTACAGTACAATGTACACAACAGTTAAACATCAATCAATCAGTGAAATATCGGTACTTATTTAGTTTGGAGTCTTTGGGTTCTAACATTATGTACTACTGTTAAGAGGATGGTCTCTTCTTAGATTTATTTGACTGTTCATGTTGAGTGATAATAACTGATATAGTTTATATATATACAGAAAGTCAGCGACTGGTGGTCAGTACTGTTCCATGGGCACAATCACAGATTTTAACGTTCCGGGTGGATTTGTGTAAAACTGTAAATTGTAATGAAAGGGAATGTCCAGCAATTGTACAAGCCATGCATAAATGGGCGGGGAGATTGCTCAGTTAGTATGTAGCGGCGCTTGCTTTGATAGGAGTTTGTAGCTATCAGCGTGGGTTCGAATCCTGGGTTTGGCAAGGGATTTATTTCCCAGAGTCAACTTTATGCGGACTCTCCTCGGGGGCCGAACACCGCCATGTGCACACATGCGCTCGATAAAGATCCTAAGCTCACAGCAAAAGTCTGTGGAAGTGGAACAAATCAACACACACATGAAGAAAAAGGGGAAAAATGAGGTTAGCACCGAAATGTATGGCAGCTCGTTATCCCCAGGAAAAAAGCAACATGAATTTCCATGAGGGTAACCTCACAGGACTATATGACATTACCTACCGATTACCGAAGTTGGTGAAAAGGGAGCAGGCATGTTCAGCACCTTGCTCTTCACTGTGTGTTTGACAATTGGTCCATTTTCTTTCCCAGGCATCATAGGAACTTCCAACAGCGGAGTAACAGGGAAGGTCGCCACTTTCTCCAACTTGTTTGAGATTCCTGTTGTGTCGTACATGGCCACTGCCCCTGACCTGACCTACAGCGGGAACTACCCCAACTTTCTTCGCACCATTCCGCCCGATGATGACCTCATGCAGGTGTGTGTGTGTACAGTGATTTTAACAGATGATGATTTGGCTTTATCTCTCTCTCTGGTCTGTCTATTTTACTGTCTCTTTTCTTTCGTTCTTGTTGGCTCACGTAAGTGTAGCCTATGCGATGCTAACTTTTGTCTGTCTGTGCGTGCGTGCGTGCGTGTGTGATAGAAACTTTAACATTTGACTGAACACCGAAATACTAATTTTACCGGGTTATTATCCAAGCAACAGCTTCAAAGTATTGAAGCAATGATCAACATTTCGTCGGCACGTATGTACATAAAGTGTGTATCCAAAGAAAACGGGTGGTGGTGGGTTTTGGGGGGGTAAAAACTGGTGACTTGTTTGTGTTGTGTGTGGTATGTAGACCAGGTCAGGGGTCAAGGTTAGGTCAGATCGCGTGAAGGATTGTGGTATAGATACAGTTCTCACCCAGCTGCAGTTCGCCAATTCGGGGAAGACGATTTCACATTGTTCGGGCTCCAGAAAAAATAGATAAAGAAGATACCAAAGGAGATTTCCTACAGGTTGATCTGCACAGCGTGTTTTCAGTGTCTGCGCGAGGAAGCGCTGTCGAAAGGGCAGTGTCGATCTCAGTGACAGTCGTGTCCCCGTAAGTAGGCTACACTAGTACTGACAGACATATCTAGATCTAGCGTCTCCCACTCTTGCACCGTGTCTATGCTTACTGTGTGTGTGTATGGAGTATTGATGGTGTCTGTTGATGGTTGGAGTATTGATGGTGTCTGTTGATGGTTGGAGTATTGATGGTGTCTGTTGATGGTTGGAGTATTGATGGTGTCTGTTGATGGTTGGAGTATTGATGGTGTCTGTTGATGGTTGGAGTATTGATGGTGTCTGTTGATGGTTGGAGTATTGATGGTGTCTGTTGATGGTTGGAGTATTGATGTTGTTTGTTGATGGTTGGAGTATTGTAATAAAGGAGAGTTGTAATGAGTGTACGTACAACTGCTACTCACACAATGACAAGTTACCATTACCAGTGGTTGTTATGCTATATGTTGAATTAAATTCTTGTTATTGTTCATTTGTTTGTTGTGTCTCGCACAGGTGATGGGTCGAGTGTTGAAGCAAATGAACTGGAACTATGTGGTGGTGGTGTACGAGGATACTGCGTACGGCCGGCAAGCATACGACGCACTGAGACCGGTCTTGGCAAAGGAGGGGATATGCCTGACTGCCGCTATCATGGCCGACCCAAGTGATACCTCCGTTAACACTGTCAACAGCCTGTTAGAGCAGGTGAGAGTGAACATCTTGAGTGTCCAGAGAGGTTTTGGTGTGTTGTGGAATGCAAGCGAGATGGTGTGACTTGGAGGTGGAGATGAGCTTGATAGACTAATGCTGAATGGTGTATTCCAATGACTGAAGTTTGAAATCAGGAACAAGAAGAAAGAAAAGGAAGGAAGAACAAGTCGTGTAAGGCGAAATTACTACCTTTAGTCAAGTTGTTGAACTCACGGAATGAATCTGAACGCACTGCATTTTTTCACCAAGACAATACAGCTTCGTCAATGGTCCAGTAGTTTCTCTAAAACGCTCTATACACGCACACATACATACACAGACATACACCACACCCTCATCTCGATTCCCAGTCAATGTTAAAACATTTAGTCATAACATAAAAAGGAAGAGCGTTCAGCATGGATGGGTCATAATCATGCTGGTGAAATGTAGACTTAAACTATAATCGTCTGCATCTAGCAAAAATTCCTAGGTAATGGAAGCACTGAAAGACTACCTGTTTCTACATTGTTCCTGTCCGTATTTTCAGGTGGTTGCCCTAGATACAGTGGGTACCATTTTCCTTGGTGGCAGCGTCATGGCAACAGCTCTGCTGGAGAGGGGATCCCAAGTGAACGATGCTGGAAAACTGCAGTGGGTTTTCACGGATAGTATTCCTCTTGATTCCTCATTCTCCACATCATACGCCCGAGGTATCATCGCCATCGTCCCTGCTTCACGCTACATTGTGGAGTTTGAGGATCACTGGGTGAGTGTGGCTCATTATACATTCGTTTAGAAACTGTTTGGTGTTCTATATAACAGCAGGGACATTATGGAAGTAAACAGGCATGGGATTCTTCAACCAATTTGCAGATTTCTGGCATTTTTGAAACTCTAGATGTAATTCTTGAAATTCATAGATTGAATCATTTTGTTTATTTCCACTCGGGAATCTGGTGAGTCTGAATATTGAGCAGCCCCTGTCAAGCCCGCCAGCTGGAGATGAAAAAAATTAACATTGAGGTTTTCTTGGATTTAATTGAAGCTAAAGCTGTATAACTTTACACAGTTCTAGGGTTTGATGACCGCCAGACATGACACAAGTCTGGTCGAGGTTCTCTCTCTCTCTCTCTCTCTCTCTCTCTCTCTCTCTCTCTCTCTCTCTCTCTCTCTCTCTCTCTCTCTCTCTCTCTCTCTCTCTCTCTCTCTCTCTCTCTCTCTCTCTCTCCCCCCCTCTCTCCCGCTCTCTCTCTCTCTCTGTCTCTCTCTCTCTCTCTCTCTCTCTCTCTCTCTCTCTCTCTCTCTCTCTCTCTCTTAACTGACTGGAAACATTTGTTCAGGTGAGGTTAGATGAGGAGAATCCATCTTCAGAGAACCCTTGGTTCAAGGACTGGTACATGGACAAATATCAGTGCAACTTAATAGGCGCCAGCAAGTACGCTAGTCCATGTGCAAATATCCCCCTCAACTTGCTGAACGCTCAAGACAAGGAGCGACAGAAACGTCTCAGCTTCGTGCAGGTGAGAAAGAAAGAAACAAATTGTAAAAATTGTGTCAAGGTTTGCGTAGATAAAAGAACAGTTTACTTCAAAAAGATTAGGAACATGAGAGTGCAGGTGAGAATAATAATTTAAGAACAAGATAACAATGAAAACGTACTCACCAAAAACATGGACAATAAGGCCTAAAAAAAAAAATAGGTGTGGTTACGGTAACCCGACCTACCCTATTTTTAGGGGCCGACCCTATAACTTTTTATTACATTTGTCAAAAAAAAACCCACACACACAAGAAAACGAGTGCAGAAAACGCAATGAAAGCGAAAGCGCCCGAGTCGCACACTTATTTCCCTGTCAAGTAGGTTTAATTTGTACACATTAGAAAAAAAAGTTTAAAAAAAAAAAAAGTGATTGCCTACCTTCCTACCCTATTTTTTTGGGCTATGTTACCGTAACCACACCTATTTTTTTTTTTTGGCCTAACTACATGAGTGTGACGAAAAAAGAGGACCGGTTTCGAACAAATTAGTTCTTCATTAGCAGGCATGAAATGAATATAAAATGAGAGATGACAGCAAGAGAAAGAAGAAAATCAGTCAAGAAGCAGAAAGACAGCACCTTACGTTGAGAAAAAATTGTTTTAGGTCTTGAGTTGATTTAGGTTTTCTATGGAAATTTACTTGTGTATTAACGTGAAGTTTTTCTCTGTTCAGAAATTCAATATCTTCAGGCTGTAAGTTTTGAATGTATGTGACCTAAAAGTGAGGCTTGTGTGATACAAACTGATATGCTGACACTACTGAAGTGTGAAGTTTGACATTGATGAGTTGTGTATCTTGTTCCCGAGAACAAAAACTGGATATTTCAATGTACAAAGAAAGTCTATTTTTCTAGACTCCAAGTTTTGTTTCTGTTTGTTATTTTCCACTATATTCATGGATGCTCAGATCTAATACTCAGCATTTTTCATCTCATGGTCTGCAGGACCAGTTTGTCGAGCCAGCCGTACACTCCGTGTTTACATATGCGTACGCTCTGCGCCAAGCTCAAGAACGCAAGTGTGGAGTGGGTTCTACAGGTGTCTGCGATCTACTGGCCAACATGACTCACGAGGAGTTCCTCAACGACTACCTCAAGAAGGTGGACTTTACTTACGCCGCTCGTGAGCGCGTGCCCAGCTTGGCATCGGACCAGTACGCTCCATACAAGGCAGCCAAGCGGCTTCAGTTTGACAGCCGGGGCGACATCTTCAGTCCGTCCTTCTCCGTGTGGAACTACAATAATCTGCCCACTGGAGAGGAAAACTCCACTGCCTACAAATTCAGAGATGTAAGTTTGAATTTCTATGACAGAATGAGAAAAAGAAACAAGTCGCGTGAAGCGATATAAAAATAATTAATCAAGATCAACATCACAAAGCAGTCATCACCGAACACCAAGACGGGTCACGCTCACCTCCGTAGTACTTACTGGACCTATTTTCTTTCATTCTGAGCAAATATTTAGAGTAAACTTCTAAATAGCAGTCAAGTAAAAGAGAACTCCACATTTTTTTTCTTCTAAATAACAGTCAAGTAAAAGAGGGCTCCACATTTTTGGTTTGTGGGAGTCAAGGATGCTTTGCTTTTATTTGTTTGTCCCTCGAAATCGGCGTATGCCGCTTGAATGGCGGGGTAAAAACGGTCATACATGTACAAATCCATTCACGCAAAGCCATAGGGAGTTTCAGCCCATGAACGAAGAAGAATAAGAATTTATTTGTGTTATTTTATTTTGTGTAATTGGTATGAACAGAGGAATCAAAGGTGGAGAGGGTGATATTTTCTTTTTTTTCTATTTTAAAATTATTTATCCTTACATGGTCTGAATGATTTTAATGGGAGGGGCACAGTTGTGAGAGGTCAAAGGGTTTGTTCACAAGACGGTACGTTTTCATGTCTGTCGTTTCATGCCTTGTCCTGTTTTACAGGTAAGGGTAGGTAGTCTTGGATGGATTGTCTAGCAAATTGTAGGTTTGTTACAGTACAGCTTGAATTTTGTAGATGCTTTATGGCATGGTTGAAAATGTTTTAAATTCTTTGCTTTGCCGCCAGTCTTATTTCCTATTTCCTCACATTGTTTGCTGTGCCTTGAGCCTCACTTCTGCCTCCTCTTTCAACAGGTTGGCAACTTCATCAACAACCGTCTATCTCTGACGACTGGAAACATTCGCATGTACACGGAGAATCGTCAAGTCCCCTTGGTCCCTCTCCCGACCTCTCCCTGCCCATCCAGCGGCTGCTCTCCGTGTCTGGGTATTGCCCAGGAGATGAAGTACTACTACCAGCCCGGTGACATCGTCATCAACGGCGTTTTCTCCCTGCACAACAAGGGGCCGTCAAAGTTCACATGCGGTGGACTCTTGTCGGCCGCTCACCCTCTGTACCTGGAGGCCATGATCTACGCAGTGAAGAGGGTCAACATGGACAACATTCTGCAAGGTGTCCAGCTCGGTGGCCTCGGAATTGATGACTGCATGGACAGCGAACTATCCTCAAACTTCATCATGCAGGTAAACATTTTTAAAATGGATCAGGCTTGAGACCACTCCTTGGACCTGCGATTATTCAAGGAAAGTGACGGTCTTCCCGAAGAGATATTTTGGGCCACCCCATTAAAATTTGTTTAAGAAAATAATCGAGCAGCAATCTTTCACATTTGCTTCTGTCTGTTCTGGCTGGCAAGAGAGGCCAGCAAATGGCTTTTAAAATTACAAAATGTTGTTTCCATCGGTGGGGTTAGGGTTTTGGCCCCCTACCAGGATGTTGCCTCTGCACCCCACTTGGCCCTAAGCTACCCTTGACACGTTTTCAGAATGTTGTCTCCTAAGCTGAGCTCAAGCCTGTTTTAAATGAATACATGAATGGAGAAGTAAATTGTTAAATGATTCATTGAACAAACACTGACATTTGCTTTAAAACAAAACAAATTCACAGTTGTCATTGACTTGAAAATGTCTGTTTTTATCAGGTACAACAAGGCATGTTGAAAGTGCGTAATGGCTCGGGCACAGAGCTGGACCCACGCACAGTGGAAGCTTACACCGCTGCCTACAACACCCCACTGACACTCCCATTGGCTGGCCTGATGGATGATATCTTCATGCAGCCGATGGTCGGATACCGCGCTTCAAGTTCCAAGCTGGACAAGTAAGAAAGTTGACTTCATGGTTCTCTCTTTGTTTCTGTGGTTATTATTTGGAATGCATGTTGGTATTTACACCTTTCGTTTCTTTGTTTGGGGGTTATTACAGTCAAACTTTTCTATAGTAACCACCTAGTAGATTGACAAAATGTGGTGATTATTAACAGGTATGAGTATGAAAAGGTGAGTCATACATTTTAAAATATAAAGCTAAAGTTGTCCATTGTTGCTCGGCAGGTTCAACTACTACCTGAAAACGATTCCAGGGATAGAGCAAGAGTTCCGCGCCATCATCATGATCATGAAGAATTATGGATGGCACTACACCCAAGTCGTCTACTCTGCTAATGAAGATCCTTACAACGAGGACGACGTCATGCTGTTCCGTCGCATGGCAGCAGAGGCAGGAATCTGTGTGTTGGCCACGCTTACTTTTGAAGCCAACCAAACCATGGTTGTTGACCAGCTGGCTAACCACCCCACAGTGCGACCAGTGGTGTTGCTGATGAACAGAGACAACCACAAAGACTTTCTGCAAGCCCTCAGCGGCAACCAAGCCTGGGCCAAAAACGACTTCATTGTGACCACCACTTTCGGCAGCGACGGCACCGTCGCCAAGACTTTTGAGACGGAGACAGAAGGATACATTGCTATCGACTTCATTTACTCCAACCTGACTCGGTTTTTCAGTGACCTTGCCACCCAAAACGTCGGCAGTTACCGTGTGAACCCGTGGTTTGAGGAGTGGTTCGAGTCCGTGTTCAACTGCTATGTTGGGGACAACCCTCAGGGGTTGCCGACACCATGTTCCGTTACTACTGGCATCACTAATGCCCCGAAGTTTGAGCGTGACCTGAAGGTTGTGCACGTGATCAACGCTGTCTACGCTATCGCTCGAGGCCTCGACAGTGTGCTTGAAAAGTGAGTATTTTGCTTGTGTGTGTGTGCGTGTGTGTTTGTCTGTGTTTGTGTATGTGTTTGTGTTTGTGTGTGTGTGTTTGTATGTGTTTGTCTGTATGTGTGAGTGTCAAAGAAGGAGAGAGAGAGCATGTGTGTATATGTATCTATATGCAACTGAAATGTCTGATAGTTTGTGTGCATCTTTATCTCTGCTGTGTGTGTGTGGATGTTAACTTATGTAGTCTTTCCAAAAACAAAGAGACTGCCAACGTTCCAAAATTCAGAATAAAAAAACAAGAAAGGTAGGAAGCCGAGTGAATGAAATTCAATTCCAATGAAATGAAGATTCATTCGCTCGGCTTCCTGATGAGTGGGCAAAAACTGATTCTATCAAGATAAGTTTTGTGTGAATATTTGCTTGTCTGTTCACTTAAAAGACCGTTGGGTCGAAATATCTGTGAATGTATTGTTTTGTCAATAACAAACGTTCCAACAACCTACCTTTCTTGTTTTTTTATTATCAGGGGTGGGACTTTTCCGCGAATCCGCGGATTTCCGCGGACACAACTTACGAATTCCACTGGAGTAATCTATTTTTCCCCCTCCCATTTCATCACAGTATCTATAACTTGTTGACTGAATGATATGGAGAGAAGTGAAGATGGAACGGAACACTGGAGGCTTGAGAGTTAAATTGTGCTGACTGAAAACTCCTGATAACTAATAGTCATTTTGTGCTTCAATGCACTGAATCATACTATTGCCAGTATTGGATTATGCATTCACGGTTTATTAGTAAGTATGCACCATTAAAATGTTACCATTGTTGTGTTAAAGTGGGTTTTTTGGGGGGGTTGGTTTGGTTTTTTTTTTTTGGGGGGGGGGGGGGGGGGGGGGGGGGGGGGGAGGAGTGTGAGGAGAATGTCTTTTTTACCTGATCCAAACAAGTTGAATTTTAGTCTGGGTGGGGATGTAGCTTAGTCGGTAGCGCGCTGGATTTGTATCCAGTTGGCCACTGTCAGCGTGAGTTCGTCCCCACGTTCGGCGAGAGATTTATTTCTCAGAGTCAACTTTGTGTGCAGACTCTCCTCGGTGTCCGAACACCCCCGTGTGTACACGCAAGCACAAGACCAAGTGCGCACGAAAAAGATCCTGTAATCCATGTTAGAGTTCGGTGGGTTATAGAAACACGAAAATACCCAGCATGCTTCCTCCGAAAACGGCGTATGGCTGCCTAAATGGCGGGGTAAAAAACGGTCAGTGTACATGGGAGTTTCAGCCCACAAACGCAGAAGAAGAAGAAGAATTTTAGTCTCAGAATGCACCAGATAGCACAGATTTTAATGTTCCATTTAAACAAAATTAGGGGGAGCATGCCCCCGAACCCCCCTAGAAAAAGGGGATTTCCTCGTTTTGAGAAAAGGGGGATTTCCTCGTTTTTCATCACAAGAGAGTCCCACCCCTGATTATGTGGTCTTTGTTTTGTTTGCTTTGACAGCTTGTGTTTGTTTCTCTGTGTTTTAGGTACTGCGGTGCCATCTACAATGGAGTGTGTGCAGTTTGTTTCTCTGTGTTTTAGGTACTGCGGTGCCATCTACAATGGAGTGTGTGCAGTTTGTTTCTCTGTGTTTTAGGTACTGCGGTGCCATCTACAATGGAGTGTGTGCAGTTTGTTTCTCTGTGTTTTAGGTACTGCGGTGCCAGCTACAATGCAGTGTGTGCAGTTTGTTTCTCTGTTTTAGGTACTGCGGTGCCAGCTACAATGCAGTGTGTGCAGTTTGTTTCTCTGTGTTTTAGGTACTGCGGTGCCAGCTACAATGCAGTGTGTGCAGTTTGTTTCTCTGTGTTTTAGGTACTGCGGTGCCAGCTACAATGCAGTGTGTGCAGTTTGTTTCTCTGTGTTTTAGGTACTGCGGTGCCAGCTACAATGCAGTGTGTGCAGTTTGTTTCTCTGTGTTTTAGGTACTGCGGTGCCATCTACAATGGAGTGTGTGCAGTTTGTTTCTCTGTGTTTTAGGTACTGCGGTGCCAGCTACAATGCAGTGTGTGCAGTTTGTTTCTCTGTGTTTTAGGTACTGCGGTGCCATCTACAATGGAGTGTGTGCAGTTTGTTTCTCTGTGTTTTAGGTACTGCGGTGCCAGCTACAATGCAGTGTGTGCAGTTTGTTTCTCTGTGTTTTAGGTACTGCGGTGCCAGCTACAATGCAGTGTGTGCAGTTTGTTTCTCTGTGTTTTAGGTACTGCGGTGCCAGCTACCATGCAGTGTGTGCAGTTTGTTTCTCTGTGTTTTAGGTACTGCGGTGCCAGCTACAATGGAGTGTGTGCAGTTTGTTTCTCTGTGTTTTAGGTACTGCGGTGCCAGCTACAATGCAGTGTGTGCAGTTTGTTTCTCTGTGTTTTAGGTACTGCGGTGCCAGCTACAATGCAGTGTGTGCAGTTTGTTTCTCTGTGTTTTAGGTACTGCGGTGCCAGCTACAATGGAGTGTGTGCAGGCTTTGTTACTGCTAGTCGTGCCAACAAAGGCAAAGATTTGCGGGATGAAATTCTACAGGTTTCTTTCAACATCGAGGACACTAACCCTCTGCAGCAATTCAGATTCTCTGGTCGCAGTGGCGCCTACCCTTTCACTGTCTACAGCTACCGCTCTGGCCAGTTTAACATGGTGAGTTTTTTTTTACAGTGGAACCCCCCTTTTAAGACCTCAACAAATCTGAGAAAATCAGGTCTTAAAAAGGAGGGAGTCTTAAAATGGGGGTACATTTACTGAACTTATGAACAGAAAGTTTGAGATAATAGGGTCTTAAAAAGGAGGAAGTCTTAAAAGGGAGGGAGTCTTAAATTGGGGGTCTTAGAGGGGGGTTCCACTGTCCTTGCACACTTGTGTTTCTATTTACAAACCAGCAAGGAATTGAAAGATCCGCCCGATGTAAAGCTATAAATAACAGTGCTTAAAGTCAAACTGCTTTCATGTGTACATCTTTGACGATACAACTCGCACCACATATTGTTCTTGCATGTACACACAGAGAATGATACTTCAGTGGAACCCCACGATACAACTCGCACCACATATTGTTCTTGCATGTACACGCAGAGAATGATACTTCAGTGGAACCCCACGATACAACTCGCACCACATATTGTTCTTGCATGTACACGCAGGGAATGATACTTCAGTGGAACCTCACGATACAACTCGCACCACATATTGTTCTTGCATGTACACGCAGAGAATGATACTTCAGTGGAACCTCACGATACAACTCGCACCACATATTGTTCTTGCATGTACACACAGAGAATGATACTTCAGTGGAACCTCACGATACAACTCGCACCACATATTGTTCTTGCATGTACACACAGAGAATGATACTTCAGTGGAACCCCACGATACAACTCGCACCACATATTGTTCTTGCATGTACACGCAGAGAATGATACTTCAGTGGAACCCCACGATACAACTCGCACCACATATTGTTCTTGCATGTACACGCAGAGAATGATACTTCAGTGGAACCCCACGATACAACTCGCACCACATATTGTTCTTGCATGTACACACAGAGAATGATACTACAGTGGAACCTCACGATACAACTCACACCACATATTGTTCTTGCATGTACACGCAGAGAATGATACTTCAGTGGAACCCCACGATACAACTCGCACCACATATTGTTCTTGCATGTACACGCAGAGAATGATACTTCAGTGGAACCTCACGATACAACTCGCACCACATATTCTTCTTGCATGTACACACAGAGAATGATACTACAGTGGAACCTCACGATACAACTCGCACCACATATTATTCTTGCATGTACACGCAGGGAATGATACTTCAGTGGAACCTCACGATACAACTCGCACCACATATTATTCTTGCATGTACACACAGAGAATGATACTTCAGTGGAACCTCACGATACAACTCGCACCACATATTGTTCTTGCATGTACACGCAGAGAATGATACTTCAGTGGAACCCCACGATACAACTCGCACCACATATTGTTCTTGCATGTACACGCAGAGAATGATACTTCAGTGGAACCCCACGATACAACTCGCACCACATATTGTTCTTGCATGTACACACAGAGAATGATACTTCAGTGGAACCCCACGATACAACTCGCACCACATATTATTCTTGCATGTACACGCAGGGAATGATACTTCAGTGGAACCTCACGATACAACTCGCACCACATATTGTTCTTGCATGTACACGCAGAGAATGATACTTCAGTGGAACCCCACGATACAACTCGCACCACATATTGTTCTTGCATGTACACGCAGAGAATGATACTTCAGTGGAACCCCACGATACAACTCGCACCACATATTGTTCTTGCATGTACACACAGGGAATGATACTTCAGTGGAACCCCACGATACAACTCGCACCACATATTGTTCTTGCATGTACACGCAGAGAATGATACTTCAGTGGAACCCCACGATACAACTCGCACCACATATTGTTCTTGCATGTACACACAGAGAATGATACTTCAGTGGAACCCCACGATACAACTCGCACCACATATTGTTCTTGCATGTACACGCAGAGAATGATACTTCAGTGGAACCTCACGATACAACTCGCACCACATATTGTTCTTGCATGTACACGCAGAGAATGATACTTCAGTGGAACCCCACGATACAACTCGCACCACATATTGTTCTTGCATGTACAAGCAGAGAATGATACTTCAGTGGAACCCCCCTTTTAAGACTTCAGACAATCAGGTCTTAGAAAGGAGGGAGTCTTAAAATGGGGGAGGGCAGGGATGTAGCTCAGTCGGTAGCGCGCTGGATTTGTATCCAGTTGGCCGCTGTCAGCGTGAGTTCGTCCCCACGTTCGGCGAGAGATTTATTTCTCAGAGTCAACTTTGTGTGCAGACTCTCCTCGGTGTCCGAACACCCCCGTGTGTACACGCAAGCACAAGACCAAGTGCGCACGAAAAAGATCATGTAATCCATGTCAGAGTTCGGTGGGTTATAGAAACACGAAAATACCCAGCATGCTTCCTCCGAAAACGGCGTATGGCTGCCTAAATGGCGGGGTAAAAAACGGTCATACACGTAAAATTCCACTCGTGCAAAAAACACGAGTGTACATGGGAGTTTCAGCCCACGAACGCAGAAGAAGAAGAAGAAAAACAAGTCGCGTAAGGCGAAAATACAATATTTAGTCAAGTAGCTGTCGAACTCACAGAATGAAACTGAACGCAATGCCATTTTACTCGTAGCATCGTCAGGCCACCGCTCATGGCAAAGGCAGTGAAATTGACAAGAAGAGCGGGGTAGTAGTTGCGCTAAGAAGGATAGCACGCTTTTCTGTACCTCTCTTTGTTTTAACTTTCTGAGCGTGTTTTTAATCCAAACATATCATATCTATATGTTTTTGGAATGAGGAACCGACAAGGAATAAGATGAAAGTATTTTTAAATTGATTTGGACAATTTAATTTTGATAATAATTTTTATATATTTAATTTTCAGAGCTTGTTTTTAATCCGAATATAACATATTTATATGTTTTTGGAATCAGCAAATGATGGAGAATAAGATAAACGTAAATTTGGATCGTTTTATAAATTTTTATTTTTTTTTACAATTTTCCGATTTTTAATGACCAAAGTCATTAATTAATTTTTAAGCCACCAAGCTGAAATGCAATACCGAACCCCGGGCTTCGTCGAAGATTACTTGACCAAAATTTGAACCAATTTGGTTGAAAAATGAGGGCGTGACAGTGCCGCCTCAACTTTCACGAAAAGCCGGATATGACGTCATCAAAGACATTTATCAAAAAAATGAAAAAAACGTTCGGGGATTTCATACCCAGGAACTCTCATGTCAAATTTCATAAAGATCGGTCCAGTAGTTTAGTCTGAATCGCTCTACACACACACACAGACACACACACACACACACAGACACACACACACACACACGCACATACACCACGACCCTCGTCTCGATTCCCCCCTCTACGTTAAAACATTTAGTCAAAACTTGACTAAATGTAAAAATGGGGGTCATTTTACAGAGGATATGAACAGAAGGTTTCAGGAAACAGGGTCTTAAAAGGGAGGAAGTCTTAAAAGGGGGGGTCCACTGTATAGTGACTGGTATGTGAGTCAAACTTTGGACTGTCTGGTTTTTTATTACATTTAGTCAAGTTATGACTAAATGTTTTAACATCGAGGGGGGAATCGAGACGAGGGTCGTGGTGTATGTGTGTGTGTATGTGTGTGTGTGTGTGTGTGTGTGTGTGCGTGCGTGTAGAGCGATTCAGACCAAACTACTGGACCGATCTTTATGAAATTTGACATGAGAGTTCCTGGGTATGAAATCCCCAGACGTTTTTTTCATTTTTTTGATAAATATCTTTGATGACGTCATATCCGGCTTTTCGTGAAAGTTGAGGCGGCACTGTCACGCCCTCATTTTTCAACCAAATTGGTTGAAATTTTGGTCAAGTATTGTTCGACGAAGCCCGGACTTCGGTATTGCATTTCAGCGTGGTGGCTTAAAAATTAATTAATGACTTTGGTCATTAAAAATCTGAAAATTGTAAAAACAATATTTCTTTTATAAAACGATCCAAATTTACGTTCATCTTATTCTCCATCATTTGCTGATTCCAAAAACATATAAATATGTTATATTTGGATTAAAAACAAGCTCTGAAAATTAAATATATAAAAATTATTATCAAAATTAAATTGTCGAAATCAATTTAAAAACACTTTCATCTTATTCCTTGTCGGTTCCTGATTCCAAAAACATATAGATATGATATGTTTGGATTAAAAACACGCTCAGAAAGTTAAAACGAAGAGAGGTACAGAAAAGCGTGCTATCGTTCTCAGCGCAACTACTACCCCGCTCTTCTTGTCAATTTCACTGCCTTTGCCGTGAGCGGTGGACTGACGATGCTACGAGTATACGGTCTTGCTGCGTTGCATTGCGTTTAGTTTCATTCTGTGAGTTCGACAGCTACTTGACTAAATGTTGTATTTTCGCCTTACGCGACTTGTTGAACTTGTTTGTGTGATGTGGCTTGAGTGTAACCCAAACATTTGCAAGAGACTGAGCTTCAGCAATGCTTTCGAAGCTAAGTTTGTTATCTGTACCATAAGTGTTTATTTGTCTGTCCACTTGACAATTGGGTTGAAGTTCTTGTCAATGTTTTGTTTTGTCATAAATTAAACGTTCGAATAACTTGATAAATTCTTGATAATCAATTGTTATTCAGAATGTTTGGTTGATGTGATTGGCATATGAGCAAAACATTTGACTGACTGGTTGATATTTAGCGTGTTTGTGTCATGTGACTGGAATGTGAGCAAAACATGTGACTGACTGGTTGTTATTCAGTATGTTTTTTTGATGTGATTGAAATGTGAGCAAAACATTTGACTGACTGGTTGATATTTAGCATGTTTTTGTCATGTGACTGGAATGTGAGCAAAACATTTGACTGACTGGTTGATATTTAGCATGTTTGTGTCATGTGATTGAAATGTGACTGGTTGATATTTAGCATGTTTGTGTCATGTGATTGAAATGTGAGCAACACATTTGACTGACTGGTTGGTATTTGGCATGGTTGTGTCATGTGACTGGAATGTAACGAAACGTTTTCATACAGATTGGCACAGTGACATCTTCAACCAACAGCATTTCCCTGCAGACGAACGCGCTGGCAAACACTGTCACTCCTACCTGCCCGAGGCCTTGCGTCGAGTGTCTCTACATGTTTGCCTACCAGAAGTACTGGTAGGTTCCTGTTCCCTTCTTGTTTATTTGACTTAGTTTTGGTGTGTGCTGTCCTTGTATTGGTCAGTACAGATTTCTTTTCTTCTTCAACTTTGTTCATCTCACTCACAGTCACATGGGTGGGATTCTTCCGGTATATTCCGGAAATCCGGATTCGTAATGTCTGTGGTGACGTTTTTTGGGTTGTTAATTATACGAATCCTTCAGCGTCTGGGGACCCCCCTCCCCCCTTAGAATTCTTCAGGATTCATGACATTTTTCAGTCCCACCCATGCAGTCATTTTGATGTGTAGTTTTTCAGTTTTTGTTGTTGTTTTGTTGGTTGTTTGTTTGGTTTTGTTTCCCGTATTTTGTTTCTTAGATGTGCTGGTGATAGATTCACTTTTACCCAAAATAAGAGATATATCAATGGATGAAACATCTGTTAAAAAAATACACATTTGTTAAGATGAACATTTGTTAAAATACAATTCAAAGGAACTCTCAGCCTATCTTGGTTTGTTTTTCTTCTCTTGATTTTAAAGTTTTAGCAGTCTGTCAATTTCAGATTTATTTTTGAATGAGTTTTGGTTTTAGACGAATAATACTGTAAGGTGAAGGGCTTGAACATAATTGTTGTGATCCAGTGAAAGACGCTTATTTACTACTGCCATGCAAAGAGAAAAACAGTTGTTCAAATTGGTGGGTTGAAACATGCACATGTTTGTGTGTATATGAACAATGAAATAAAAACAAGCATGAATTTCATAACATGATTCTGAATCTCATCGCTTACCTGTGATCATCCAGGTACTTGGACGGCGACCTGATCATCCCAGCGGTGTTTGATATTCACTACAAAGGAACGTCGATGTACAACTGTGGCATGCTGCGCGACAGGAATGGAGTTCAGTACACTGAAGCTTTCAAGTACGCTCTTGACTTTGTTAACGGTGGAGGATCTGGTGTGAACCTGACCGGCGTCCGATTGGGCGGCCTGGCATTTGATGGCTGTACAAGTCCTGCGCGATCTTCCGCCATCATCAACGGCGTGATGGGAAGGGCTTTTCCCATCATGGACAATGCTGGTAAGTTTTTGTTGTTGCTTGAGTGTGTGTGTGTGTGTGCGTGTTTGTTGTTGCCTCTGTGTGTGTGCGTGTGTGTGCATGTGTATGTGTGTGTGTGTGTGTGTGTGTGTGTTTCAAGGCATATTGATGAAAAACACTGTGCGGAGAGATATTCTTTATTCTGTATTATGCATCTAGCGTACGACAGAGCAGCGTACTCAACAATATTTTTTGCCTCAGGTAAACACATGGACATCTCGAAGCTGCTGTCATGGCTGACTTACGACAGCGAGTCGACCATGGAGGCGGCTGACATGTTGAAGATGATCGGCATGCCGCTCGTCAGCCCTGGCGCAACTGCTCCCCAACTTCTGGACAAAGTGAAGTGAGTCTTTGAAGCTTGCATGGCTGGTATACAATACTTCTTCTTCTTCTTCGTTCATGGGCTGAGACTCCCATGTTCACTCATGTTTTGGGCACGAGTGGATTTTTACGTGTATGAGCGTTTTTACACGGCCATTCAGGCAGCATATGCCGATTTCGGGGGAGGCATGCTGGATATTTTCGTGTTTCTATAACCCACCGAACTCTGACATGGATTACAGGATCTTTTCCGTGCGCACTTGGTCTTGTGCTTGCATGTACACACGAAGGGGGTTAAGTCACTAGCAGGTCTGCACATAAGTTGACCTAGGAGATCGGAAAAATCTCCACTCTTAACCCACCAGGCGGCAGTGGCCGGGATATAAACTCACGACCTCCCGATTAGGAGGCTGATTCTTACCACCACGCCCCTGCGCCGGTTGGTATACGTATAGGTTACAACACGAGTGGTTTTTTATATGGCTTGTATTTCAGTCAAGACCCAGCGGATGAATATCATCGGGAGACACGAGCCTTTGGCGAGTGGCTCTCGATTGATATTCCCGCTGGGTCTTGACTGAAATACAAGCCATATAAAAAACCACGAGTGTTGTAATCTGTATATCCCATTCTACCATCAAACACAAAGTGTAGACTACTAGCGGCACTGTTGCGATCTGTGGAGCGTGAAACAGTGTTTTCAGCGAGACTTGGCCTTTTTGCAACCTTAAACTAAGTGACCGTCGCTGAAAAAATAAAACGAATGAGTGCATCTATAAGTACGCGGTAACACTACTTTCAGACCGTTTAAAAGCTTTAAGTAAAGGTTCATAAGTTGCAAGAAAGTAATGAAGTCGTATAGAAATCCATTTAGTTGAAGCGCACAATTCTTTTGCGTTTCAGGTCGGCGGAACGGGGAAACCGGTTTGGCCCCCATTTGGCTTACTCGACTCGATTCAGAATCGATTCCACGTTGTTTTTTTCGAACGCATTATTATACAATTAGTCTTATTGACAGAGAAGCAAATTTTAGGGAACACATATGTAGATTTAACCATTTGCTCCCTATTTGAAATGTATCTACATGTTTTGCGAGTGTGTTTGCATGAACCTGAACTGGTATGGGTGCGAGGAAAACAGGACCCAAGTCTGTCACCGCCGCTTGATTGCATTTTGAAAGAATATGACTGGATTACGGAAAAATACACACATGTTAAGTTCTTAGATACCTTCATCGCCAATGTGGACTTACTGCAGAGCCAGGCAAAAGAGTAGACTTGCTCGCAAAACACGTGAAACAGCTGATGATAGCGAAGCCCAACCGTGCCAGGTAAGGACGGTCTGACAGATTCTCAAAAGTCGTCTGCTAACGAAGCAAGGGGAGGGTACTCGTGTTTTTGTTTTGGTTCGCTAGCATCTGGTTATCTTGTAAGTTGAATGTTCGTTTTTTCCCACCTGTATTGCTTTCATAATGAAAGAAACGTTTGCTTATTGCATCTCATACATCAGATCAGTTCTGAGATTCATTTTTGCGTGCAACTGATATGGTTTTCTGAGCCGTGCAATACGATTTTGGAACTTCATACAAATGTGTCACATTGTTCGGCGCGAGGTCAAAGGTCGGGAGCAAAGTAGTTCTTCGCCCAAATCGGAATCTGCACTATCATATATTTTTTTGAGTCCATGATGTATTTATTGAGCTATAAAAATACAACATATATACCCATACTGAAGTAACAGAGACAAAGAAGGGAGGTCATGGGATATAATACAATACAATACAATACAATACAATACAAACACCAACACAACACAACACAACACAACACAACACAGCACAGCACAGCACAGCACAACACAACACAACACAACACAAATAACAATACAAATACAATGCAATACAATACAATACCAACACCAATACAATTCAATACAATACAATACAATGCAATACAACTTGATTATCTCCAAATGAGAAATTAAATTGTGGGTGACGTATGTCCAGAACCCCATTTCAAAACTGATACTGGATGTTTTGAGGCTTGGAAAGGGCTAAATGTTAGTTGAGTGTCTTAAATTAACTCGGTCTGTAAACAGTAAGTCATGTAAGTATACACCTTAAATTTGAAGTATGGACTATGAAGTGAATCAAATTTTATTTTTTGGTGTTTTAGAATTTTCACAAATATTTTCTTATTTTTGGTTGAGAAATCAGATTTTTTTTGGAACTCCAGGGCTAAAATTTCAAAGTTTCTTTCCCTAGTTTTTACGTAGAGTGTGTTGTATTTTTCCTGTTTGTATTTTCTACGTCCAGATGTGGTTATTGTTACCGACACGATTGTCAAATGAATGTATGTCATTTTGTTAGTACATGTATATAAAAAAATAAAAAAATAAAATATTTAAAAATTCAAAGCAGGTGAGTCAATGCATCCCCACAATGTAATTGCTATCTTTGAGTCAGTGTAACTTTGAGACTTGTTCATGTCTCCCTGTCGTGGTGTGTGTCAGATACTCGACGTTTTTCCGCACCATCCCCTCGGACACTGTGATTGCCAAGGCCATGGCCAACTTCATCAACGCCCGGGGCTGGAAGTACGTCATCACACTCAACGCGCCCGATGCAGGCAGCAGGGAGACCAGAGATAGGTTCAGAGAGTACCTCAAGGTAATGAAACACTTTGATGATGAAATAGTCATAATAACTTGTTCAAATCCACTTTATTCGTTTGCTTCACACTGTTGGCTGAGGTGTGATTTATTATGAATGCTTATCAGTGCTATTATCTCAAAACTTAAACAAAAAAACTAAAAAAAGTTTGCGCGGATCTTTTCATGGGCAAGATTCCACACACAGGTGTCTGCCTGTCTTATTCATAGAGGTGTCCTCTCATTGGAGGGACCTCACATTGCATGTACCACTGTAATACATTGTCTCCAAAACTCATGTTAATTTTATCTTCTTTTTCTCTCTCCCAAGGATCTTGGTATCTGTGTGATCGCGGACTACGAGTTTGAAACGGACGGCGCAGTGAACATGATCATGGACTCTGTGCTGGCCTCCACCACACAGGTTGTGGCCGTCTTCGCTGACCCCGATCGCTACGTCCCAGAGATGCTGCAGTACAAGGAGACGCTCAACCCCGACCCCACGCTCATCTTCATCTCCAACCGCTACTGGCATCTCGACCGCATGGGGCTGACCAAAGTCTTCCCCAACATCGTCACGGCCTCCAACTCTCTCAGCTTCCGACTGGCCAGTTCCGACGTGGGCAGTTTTGTCACGTACTTGAGGAACCTCACTCTCTCCACCAGCACTAACCCGTGGTTGCCAGAGTATTACCAGGTTGGTTGAAGGTTTGCTGATTTCATGTAGAAACAAGAAATTCCTCCGAGGTAGGAAAAACACCCCCGTCCTTACCATTCTCACTGCCACCAACTGAGAAGGTTATTTCCCTTTGACCATTAATATGTCCCTCTATAAGTCCTTGTAGAATCTTAATCCACCAATAACTCCCTAACCGTGTGTTTGACTGGTCCCAATTTTTGTAAGGACCGTCTCAGGAATGTATAGAACCTGTTCACCAAGTTTGGTGACGATCGGTCCGTTCATTCTTGAGATCTATATGCGAACACAAACACACAAACAAACAAACACATCGACCGAATCCTATACACACCCCTATACCGGGGGTGTAATAATATGGGAGATTTATAGAGCGCTTGACGTTCTCTAAGCGCTTTACAATGAAAAAACATACATATACATACAAAGCGAAGCGAAAAAGCATGTGCAGCAGCATTCAGCACACAAGTGAACAACGAAACACTACATCAATACAAGCTGCAAGCATACTAACACAGGCAAAACATTCAAACATTCAAATACCTGATCAAAAATGCACCATATTGAAACAAAAGTTAATCAAATTACTGTGTGAAGATCAGGTTGGTTAGGATTTGTAGTATTATTAGGTTGGTTGAGGGTTTGTAGTTTCATGTAGAAATGAAAGTTCTCTGTTATGGGGTTGTGGAAGTGTTACCATTTTGGTTGAGGATAGCTAGTTTCATGTGGAAATGCAACTTGTTTGTTATGTGGTTTGCTGATGTATTAACAGGTTGGTTGAGGGTTTGCAGTTTCATGTAAAAATGAAAGTTCTCTGTTATGGGGTTGCCAAGGTATTACATGTACCAGGTTAGTTGAGGTTTTGTAGTTTCATGTAGAAATAAAAGTTCTCTGTTCTTGGGTTGCTGAAGTACATATTACCAGTTTGGTTGAGGGTTTGAAGTTTTGCAATTGCATGGAAATGCCGCTTTTCTGTATTATAGAAGTGAACTGAGGTGTTGAAAATCACTGAGTATTCAAGATTTTCTTTATGTTTTTGTTTTTATTCTTCTTCTTCTTCTTCTTCTGCGTTCGTGGGCTGAAACTCCCACGTACACTCGTGTTTTGCACGAGTGGAATTTTACGTGTATGACCGTTTTTACCCCGCCATTTAGGCAGCCATACGCCGCTTTCGGAGGAAGCATGCTGGGTATTTTCGTGTTTCTATAACCCACCGAACTCTGACATGGATTACAGGATCTTTTTCGTGCGCACTTGGTCTTGTGCTTGTGTGTACACACGGGGGTGTTCGGACACCGAGGAGAGTCTGCACACAAAGTTGACTCTGAGAAATAAATCTTTCGCCGAACGTGGGGACGAACTCACGCTGACAGCGGCCAACTGGATACAAATCCAGCGCGCTACCGACTGAGCTACATCCCCGCCCTTGTTTTTATTCATTTTCCTTGTCTTGCCCCATGCCTTTTGTAGAGCAGAGACAAAATGTCTGTAAAAAAAATAAGATTTATCAGACATTTATCCTCACGATATCAGCTGTGTCTTCTCAGAAATCTGTATTCGAGTGTAAAATCAGTAAGAAGATATGTCATAGTGCCTTTACTAGCACGCAGAAAGCAGGCAATTGTGAAACAGCGTAAGCGAGATGTTGGCTGTACATTGCAGGCGCTGTTCAAATGCGACCTTGGGGGAAACCAGGTGTACAAGAACCCCTGCAGCGACACCACCATGAAGCTGGAACAATCCCAGGACCTCTACCAGCACATGTACGCTCTCACCACCATCAACGCTGTCCACGCCTTGGCTGTTGGCGTCAAACAGGTAAGCTGTGCGTTGTGAGGTGTGGGGAATGGGGGGGGGGGGGGAGTGCTGGGGATCTTTGTGTGAGGGGAGGAGGGGGCATGTGTTGATGTTAATGTGTGTGTGTGTGTGTGTGAATAGCATGTGAGATTGTGTGGAGGATTGTGTGTTTGTGCATGTGTGATGTGGGGATGTTGGTGTGCTGTGTAAGTACGCATGCACATACAAAAAACAACTGCGAGTACATGTGTGCATTTCTCATTCTATCTTTAGACTTTTTGTTGTTGTTGCTTACTTCTCTGTCTTATTGCTTAGCAACAGAAATATACTGTCTCTCATAACACTCAATTATTTTGACCCCGCCCAGGTCCTGACGGAGAAGTGTGGGGCAGGGTACACAGGTGTGTGCAGTCGCTTTTTGACCGACTCTGACACACTGCAACTTCTGATGACCAGGATGGACAACGAGAATTTCACCGATGTGACTTCTGTTCTCTTTGACTTTGTCGAGCGAGAGGCCAACAGAGGGTTCGAACTCATGCAGCACGTGAAGGAGAATGACGTCAAAGTGGTAAGTAGTGCAGGGGGTGGAGTGTGTTGGAGGAGGGGCAGTGTGTGTGTGATCAAATGTGAGGCCAACTGAGGGTTCGGACTCATGCAGCACGTGAAGGAGAATGACGTCAAAGTGGTAAGTAGTGCAGGGGGTGGAGTGTGTTGGAGGAGGGGCAGTGTGTGTGTGATCAAATGTGAGGCCAACAGAGGGTTCGGACTCATGCAGCACGTGAAGGAGAATGACGTCAAAGTGGTAAGTAGTGCAGGGGGTGGAGTGTGTTGGAGGAGGGGCAGTGTGTGTGTGATCAAATGTGAGGCCAACAGAGGGTTCGGACTCATGCAGCACGTGAAGGAGAATGACGTCAAAGTGGTAAGTAGTGCAGGGGGTGGAGTGTGTTGGAGGAGGGGCAGTGTGTGTGTGATCAAATGTGAGGCCAACAGAGGGTTCGGACTCATGCAGCACGTGAAGGAGAATGACGTCAAAGTGGTAAGTAGTGCAGGGGGTGGAGTGTGTTGGAGGAGGGGCAGTGTGTGTGTGATCAAATGTGGGGCCAACAGAGGGTTCGGACTTGTGCTCTTTTACTGACTGTCTTTCACAGGGAGGTAAAATATGTGCAGATGTGGGGGGGTGGGGGAGGGGAGGGGAGGAGCCAATACAGCCCGTTTTATGGTATTTAAGTATTCAGAGTAAAAAGAAGGGTAGAAAAACAGTCATCCAGTGTTGTTTTCAGGCCTCAATCTGGGGTAATTGACACAATTTTTTGTATCTGATGCCTTGTTCTGAGTTTTGGACGGTCGACCTTCCAGTAGTTTTGACATGTAGTACGCAACTGAACAGTGCTTTTTGTAGCCAGGAGATTTGGACCTATACATCGTCGGTGAAATCGTGGGACCTTGCGAGTGACTTGGCGCCAAGAGTCAGTATCGAGGTCCCGCGATTGCACCGACGACATACTTTCAATCCAGGTCCAACTGACCTGTTTTCCTCTGAGTCTGGGAACTACAGTGGTCTTCTTGGTTAACCTTCAGCTAGATGAAGGAGAGTGAATCGTGAAATATGCAGTGACTTCAGCATTATTCATATCTGCTAAACAAACGTAAATGGTAGACAGAGAGCAGGTCAAGGCAGTGGATACAGTGATGCAACTTTCCTGCAATACAGGAGTGTTTCATAAAACAGGGTCCAGGTCAGCACTCATCGTCTCCACAGAACATACGTGTTAGGCCAAAAAAAAAAATAGGTCTGTTTACGGTAACATAGGCCAAAAAAATAAGGTCGGTAGGTCGGGATTGTTTTTTTTTTTTTTTTTTTTTTTTTTTTCCCCAAAAACCATATTTTTACGTTATTTTGCAAAAAAAACAAGATTTTTTTTTTTTTTTTTCCCAAATGCCAAAAAAAAAGTCTAGGGTCGCGCGAAAAAACTAGGGTCGGTCGGGTTACCGTAAACAGACCTATTTTTTTTTTTGGCCTTAACTTACTCCTGGACTTTTCTTCTTTGAATACAGGTTGGCACAGTGTCGACCAATGGCGACATCACCCCGACTGCGTTCGATGCGACACCCTACAACAGTGTGATATCAGGGTGCGCTGATGAGTGTCAGGTGTGCAAACTCTTCGATTCCGACTTCATTGACTTCTCCCTTGTTGATGGTGATGTCTTCATAGTGGGTAAGTCATCTTTGTCTTTCATTGAGTTTTTGCTTTCTGTGTCTGTGAAATGTGTGTTTTTGTTTTCTTTTTTTCTGCACTCTTTGTCTGTCTCAGGCAAATGTTAAATTGCTTATTCATAAGGTGATATCAGTTTACAAAACATTGAACACAATTATGTGTGGACTCGAGTGAATTGTTTTCCTTCTGCGAGTCTTATAACAAAGGGAAGTAGGTGTTTTAAATACAGTCAGCATCATGCGAGCTAAATGTGGAACTAATAAAAAATAACAAGCGACTTTCATCCTCAAAATGCTCCAGGTCTGTTTGAAGTTCATATGCAGAGAATAGGAATCTTTGAAATAAACAAAAGACTGTTCATCCTCACAATTGTGCATGTCTGTTTGATATTCACATGCAGAGAATAAGAAGCATTGAAATGTACAAATGACTTTCATCCTCTCAGTTTTATGGGTCTGTTTGATGTCAGCAAAACCAAAGATTCACTTTCATCCTGACAATTGTGCACGTCTGTTTGACATTCACATGTAGAGAACAAGCAGTATTTATATGAACAAATTACTTTCATTCTCTCAATCGCTCGGGTCAGTTTGACGACAGCGAAACCAAAGATTCACTTTCATCCTGACAAATGTGCAGGTCTGGTTGACGTTCACAAAACCAAAGAGTCACTTTCATCCTGACTATTGTGCAGGTCTGTTTGACGTTCACAAAACCAAAGAGTCACTTTCATCCTGACAATTGTGATTGATGTTCATAAGCACAGAATAAGAAGCATTGAATTGAAAAAATGGCTTTTGTGCAGGTCTGTTTGACGTTCACAATGAGGGACGCAGCCCTTACACCTGCGGTAGCATCAACGAGGAGCGAGGGCTTCAGCTGCTAGAGGCCTTCAACTACGCCCTCGAATACATCAACAAAAAGAGCGGCATCTTCCAGGGCCGGCTGCCGAATGTGAAAGTGGGCGGCATCGGCATTGACGTCTGCAAGAGCCCCACCCGCGCGGCCAACCTGGTGGCCAACATCCACAGCGGCAACATCAACCTGACGCACAGCATCACCGGCCGTCGGATCAACCGCCGCGAGATCCTGGCCTACGTTGGCCCCTTCGACACCCCCTCCACCATCCGCGTGGCTGATGTTCTCAACGCGATCGGCATGCCGCAGGTGACATACGGCGCCACGGGGCTGCAGCTTCAGGATGCTGACAAGTACTCCTACCTCCTGCGCTCCGTTCCCGCTGACGATAAGCAGTCGCGAGCCATCATCTCCTACCTGAAGAACTTCAACCTGACCAACATTCAGGTGCGTCTCGCTGTCGTACCATCTAGCTTTAAGGAAGGGACTGGGTGGCCGAGTGGTAAAGTGCACTTGCCTCGGAAGCGAGAGGTTGCGAGTTCGACCCTGGGTCGGGGCGTAAGCAATTTTCTTCCCCCTTTCCTAGCCCAGGTTGTGGGTTCAAGTGCTAGTCTTTCGGATGAGACGAAAAACCGAGGTCCCTTCGTGTACACTACCTTGGGGTGTGCACGTTAAAGATCCCACGATTGACAAAAGGGTCTTTCCTGGCAAAATTGTATGGGCATAGATAAAAAAAATGTTCACCAAATACCCGTGTGACTTGGAATAATAGGCCGTGAAAAGTAAATATTCGCCGTAATGGCTTGAGATTTACTGGCCGATGTGAATGCATGATATATTGTGTAAAAAATTCCATCTCACATGGCAGAAATGAATATGTAAAGCGCTTAGAGAACGTCAAGCGCTATATAAATCTCCCATATAAATAAATAAATAAAATTAGGGGTCGATTTACCTGGCAAAACAAAATGTCAATGGAGGTAACTTCCTCAGTGGCAGCTGTTTCGTACAGTAGAACCCCCCTGTTTACGACTTTGGAAAAACCTTGAAAATTAGGTCGTAAAAAGGGGGGGTCTTAAAAGGGGGGGTTTGAGGTTTTGGCTGGTCGGTCATGAATTTGGTTGCAGTGTATGTACTGTCATGTTTACACACAAACACACAGTTGCAGTTTACTGTCATATCAAAACACACACACACACACCCAAACACATTACAGCAGAACAACTTGAACTCAAATTTCAAAGAAAATTTACTCATGGCGTAATGCTCGCTCCCCGATGAGTGAAGCACTTTTGACATTGTGGCCGCGCAACCAGTAAAATCCGAATGTCCTAACTCGATAGAAAGCATAACGACTTTTCTCCCGAATCATCTTTCCACTCATATGAATGATTCGTCGCCTTGCATCGCTAAACTTGACCACGATCGTTGAGGTCTTCGTACAGGCTCCTCTCTTTGCGTACTTTCGCTTCGCTATCCTTCTCACCATCTAGATAACACCGAGTCATTATCCTTGACGACACACAGGATTTTCGTATTCCCGACTCCCAAGGAAGTCGCCGCGGATTGCCACTTCGCTCGATTAGCGATTACTTTATTAGCTCTCTACTCAAAAGTCGGCGCTTTTCTTTTTCTTTCCCGCGAATCTTCGTTTGTCAGCAAGACAGTTGTCGTGACAAGAGAGCGTGCAGAAAAAAACCGGATGTATCAGGATCTCGCGCGCGCGAGATTTCGTTTTTATTTCTTCTCGCGATAGTTGGAGGAGCGAGAGCCGCCATGTTGTGTTTTCGTCTGCTCGAAATATGCGCAAAAGTCGTAAATCATCCCAAAAAGCTCGGTCGTAAGTCGCGTTTTGGGTTATTATCCCTGACGATACTCAGGATTTGCGTCTTCCCGACTCCTAAGGAAGTCGCCGCGGATTCTATCGTGCGCGAGATTTAGTTTTTTTTCGTCTCGCGATAGTTCGAGGAGCAAGAGCCGCCATGTATTGTTTTCGTCTGCTCGACTACAAATGCGCGAAAGTCGTAATTCACCCCCAAAAGCTCGGTCGTAAGTCGCGTTTTGGGGTGAGTCGTTGACTGGGGGTTCATTATATAGTAGAATGCATCTGTGGTAGCAAAATCGGTCGTAAAAAGGGGGTGGTCGTAAACAGGGGGGTCGCTAAGGGGGAGTTCTACTGTACCAATTAAGGACATGGTTTGTTGATGTGCTGCCAGAATGGGCACCATTTGCTGCTTGGATTTTAGATTCAGAGTTGCATTCACCTTAAAGGTCCTTGTCTACATTTTTATACCGAAATCGCCATTTGACCATTAAAATGCAGAGTCTATTATCTACAAATATCAACAATACACCCCCTTTTGATCAGGAAAGACGAAGCCAGTGTAGCCGTTTGAAAATTCATTGTAGTATTCCAGCGTAGTACTCATAGTAGGATATCCTTATTTGGAAAATGCCAAGCGCAAAACTCCTCTCAAATCCCGTGCATTTCGTGCGTTTTAAAAAAAGCGTGGACAGCGCTCCAGTGTCATACTGTTGCTGCACTTGTTTGGGCGTGGCTATAAGCATAGTGACATGAATTTGATTGGTCAGTATTTTTAGGCAAAGCACATGTTCTCAGCAAACAGAAAACAAAATATTGGAAGCGTGAGTCACGCTACCCAAAAATAAAATCTTTTTTTACATATTTTTTTTTTCTATAACTTTTTCCCCCATGGTTCATTCATCATTTGACATAATTTTGTATCGAAATCTAACCATATGATGATTGAAAAAAAGCAAAAATGTAGACGACCACCTTTAAAGATTATATTTGTTTTCCGAGAAAAGTTTAATGTTTGCAATTACACATTAACATGTCATTTTTCGTGTTTCCTGTTTGTATTATTGTTATGTACCACGCCTGAATTTCTCTATGAGATAATAAAGTATTCTTATTCTTATTCTTATTCTTATTCCATTTGAAACTTCGAGGTCTTCATCGGGGATTGACGCCCGACAAAAGCTAATCGAAGCCCGACGGAGCGAAGCGACGGAGGGCTTCAATTAGACTTTGGGAGGGCGTCAATCCCCGATGAAGACCGAGAAGTTTCAAATGGAAGCATGTTAATGTTATTGTAATTCAATCTGACGACGATCTCTTTCCTGCTTTCATGCGGTTGTAAACAGACAGAATTGGTTCTGTTCTGTTCACACATTACTTTCAGTCCACCTACCTGCAAGGGTCAAGTCCCTGTATTCCTATCGTATCACTCTGCTCCTGTTTTGTTTTCTTTCACACACATTTTCACTTATTTTTTGACGGGTTTCTGGACAGCAAACTCTAAAACAAATTCTTTTCATCACAAAAGCGATCTTTGGAATTGATTGACGTAGTCCGGAAGATTTCATGCATCATCACTTCGCATACCTTATGGTCTCGGTATTTCGTTGGCCTTCATATTTCCTACTTGTAAAATGACCCTCAAAGCTAACCGAGACTAGTTGAGGTTGTATCAATGCGCCTCGCCAGCAGGTTGTTAATGGATTTTTTAGCGAGTGGTTATCGACAATTAATGACTGGTAATTTTTAATGAGTTGGGGCATTCTGACCAATCACAGGATCTGTTTCATTAAAACCCAAACTTGATTGAATTACAATGTTGTTTATTACCCAAGAAAAGGGTAAGTTTATGGTTTAGTTGCATGCTGTTGACTTTTGAAGACGCGTCTTCAGGTTGCAGGTCACTTTTGAAAAAAGTTGATAAAATAAAGTAAGTCACTCAAGACAATGTGGATGATTAATCATGTAATTATTATTATTATTATTATTGAGTCACTTGAGAAAAAGTGACTCTATGTAATCGGTCAGTGTTAGTCTGTCCGGCCGGCCGTCCGGCCGGCCGTCTGTCCGGCCGGCCGTCCGGCCGGCCGGCCGTCCGTAGACACCACCTTAACGTTGGACTTTTCTCGGAAACTATCAAAGCGATCGGGCTCATATTTTGTTTAGTCGTGACCTCCAATGACCTCTACACTTTAACGATGGTTTCGTTGACCTTTGACCTTTTTCAAGGTCACAGGTCAGCGTCAAAGGAAAAATTAGACATTTTATATCTTTGACAAAGTTCATCGGATGTGATTGAAACTTTGTAGGATTATTCTTTACATCAAAGTATTTACATCTGTAGCCTTTTACGAACGTTATCAGAAAAACAAGGGAGATAACTAGCCTTTTCTGTTCGGCAACACACAACTTAACGTTGGGCTTTTCTCGGAAACTATAAAAGTGACCGGGCTCAAATTTTATGTGAACGTGACTCCCAGTGACCTCTACACTTTGACGTCTGCTTTGGTGACCTTTGACCTTTTTCAAGGTCACAGGTATGTCTTGAAGGAAAAAAATTGAAATATCATATCTCTGAAACTATTCATCGGATTTGATTCAAACTTTATAGGATTATTCTTTACATCAAATTATTTACATCTGTAGCTTTTTACAAACGTTATCGGAAACACAGGGGAGATAACTAGCCTTTCCTGTTCGTCAACACACAACTTAACGTTGGGCTTTTCTCGTAAACTATAAAAGTGACACAGCTCATTAATGCCAAGGTAAATATTTTGTTGCTCGATCCATGCAATCTCATTCTTCAGGTATGCATTGTGTTGTGAATAGCAATTTCTTCCTGTCCATCTGATGCCTCATATAATATTCAGAACTGCGAAAGTGACTCGATCGAGCGTTTGCTCTTCTTGTTATTATTATTGTGTGTGTGTGTGTGTGTGTGTGTGTGTGGGTGTGTGTGTGTGTCTGTGTGTGTGTGTGTGCTTGCTTCAATGGTTTGCAGGCACTTCAGACGGATTCCAGCATTTTAATTTGATAGTGGTCATTCACACTTATTTTTCATTTTGCTTCTGCATGCTGTTTTACAGGTGGTCAGCTCTTATGAGAGTATTGGCGAGACAATGAGAGAGGAATTCAAGCGGTTAGCCAGTCTCAACTTGGTGTGTATCAAGCATAACTACACCATCGGCGACTCAAACCAAGACATAACAACGCAGGCAGCGGAGATTGTGACTGAGATCGTCACGTACCAGCAGTCAAAGGTAAGCTACAAGTTTACATTGATAGCTTTGCTACAACTTATTCTCGAGTAACTTGAAAACTTGTCATTGTTGAGCATTGAAATAATAATTGACTTCTGTCAAACATCCGAAACGAACCCTCTTTGCATTGCAACAGTTTTAGAAAAGAGCATCATAGTAAACTGTCTTCATACATTTCTCCAAGTCTGGTTGACCCTCCTAAAATAGGATTCTATGAATTATTCATTTTTACGGAAAAAGAGTATTTCGGATTCATATTAGGTAATCTGCCTCAGTTACCACTTTTCCATAACACTTACAGCCCCCTGTCCATAACGATCATTCAGAAGTATCCATGACAAACTTTTTTCTCCAAATAATTCATCTTTCCATAGCAACCCCCTATAGCAAACTCTTGTGAAGTCGTTCTAAGCAAGTTCGACTGTATGACCAAGGTGAATCGTTTGAGCATGTGCTCTTCTTGTTGTTAGATCAATTCACCTGGACTTATAGGCAATACTTGGGTACAGAACACCCATAGACATAGACATAGACATAGACCACTTTATTATCTCAACGAGGAGAAACTTAGGTGTGGTGTATACAGCATTACAATAAACAACATAAAACGGAAGAACATTAATAAAATATCGAGGCGCAAAAAGTCCACTCATAATAGTCAAGATTAGGACAACAATATCAAAACAAATCTCTCTCTCTCTCTCTCTCTCTCTCTCTCTCTCTCTCTCTCTCTCTCTCTCTCTCTCTCTCTCTCTCTCTCTCTCTCTCTCTCTCTCTCTCTCTCTCTCCCTCTCTCTCCCTCCCTCTCTCTCTCTCTCTCTCTCTCTCTCCCTCCCTCTCTCTCTCTCTCTCCCTCCCTTTCCCTCTCTCTCTCTGCAATCACTGATGACCGTTGTGTGTTTCAGGTAGTGGTGCTCTTGATGGACAACCCTCTCCCCATCCTGCAAGCGGCGGGACGGAACCCTCTGGCCAGGGACAGCTTCCTGTGGGTGGCGACTGATAAGTGGGGCTACGACAAGGCCTATCTCACAGTCCTCAGCGAGCTTCTCGGCGATCGCAACAGCAAGAAGAACGTCATCATCTTCGACATCGAGACGGCTGACGTTCCTCTCTACGACCAGTACCTGGACGGCAAAAACCCTGACAACTACACGTTCAACCCGTGGTTCCAGGAGTTTTACGAAGACCAGTTCGGTTGCTCATGGTCCGGTGGAGTGGCAGGAATCCCAAACTGCGATCGCACTCGGGGGCTCCCGCGCGACAAGGATTACGTTCAGGATCCCTACGTCCTGTATGTTGCCAATGCAGTCTTTTCGGCGGGTGTAGGAATCGACGAAACGTTGAAACTAATCTGCCCGTCCTACAGCACCCTCGGCGGACTCTGCCGGAGGTTTGATATCACGGGAGACAGACGAGATATGGTGCTGTCTGAGATGCGCAAAGTCAACTTCACGGATGACACCCTGCAGCCTTTCTACTTCGAGCCCACGGGTGAGAGTTCCCGTGGTTACCACATCTACAACGTCACTGCCACCCAGGAGGTGCCTCCGACTGCGCTGTACATGTATGAAAATGTGAGTGGGCTTTGTTTTGTGATTTGTTGTTCCATGCCGCGGCCGTACATTACAGTTTCGTTTGAATTTTTTTATGTTTTATTTTATTTATTTATTTTTTAACATTTTTTTTCTTTTTGATACACGACAACAACATCAGACAGCAACATCAAATAACATCAGACATACAAAACTATGCTATATGCATCTTCAAAAAAACAAAAAACCGGGAAAACACAATAAAGCATACAATCACACAGCCCATATTCAATTCGTTTGAAATTTCTTTCTGGACACTTGTTCAGTCTCACAACCGAATGTGTGTATGTGTTTAAATGCCTGGAGCCAATAGATGGGACTCGTGCTATTGAACAGTTATTTATTATTATTGTTATTATTATTATTGTTATTATTATTATTACATGTATTATTATATCTCCCTGTTCTGAATATTCATGCCATCCAGCTTGGTGTCCCTTACAATGCAACATCCCACACTTACACTTTTGCAGATATTTGTTGAAGCATCAGAATTGATATGTCATGAAGTTGGTTATGGTTAGATTTTGGTAAGAGTGAAAATGATATGTGTTAAAAGCACCAAAATTGATTTGCCATGGTGTCGGTTGTCGTTAGATTTTGTAAAAGTGAACAAACCTGTAACGTGTAGGTTCCATATAGTCTACTAGATGAATACCCGCTTCGCCGGGAAGCCGGCTTCACCGGGAAGAAGTAGAGCCGAATACCCGGCTTCGCCGGGTGAGTGGCGCACCGTACGCCGTCTTTGCCGGCTGAGTGGCGCACCGTACACGATTGACGCCACACGAAGGAAAACTTCTAAAAATAGTAACGGGAATATGGATTGAGCGTTGTGGACAGTGACCTTCTAAAAATAGTAACGGGAATATGGATTGACGCCACACGAAGGAAGGGAGATAAACTCAAAACACTGGAGAAGATAAGGAAGAGTTAATGGGAATGGATCTGGGAAGATGAACAGAAAAACCAAAATCGGTTCAGCGCTGCGCGCTGAGAGCACGTGTTGAAAATTCTCATCGAGCAGGTTGTGTCCGGGGTGTACCTGAATATGCCCACCAAATTTGAAGCAGATCCATCGAGAACTTTGGCCGTGCATCGCGAACACACACACACACACACAGACAGACAGACACAAGTCGTATATATATATATAGATGGGAACCTACATTAATCTTTTGAAATATTACCCCCCGAAAGTTCTGTGCAGTGAAAGTGGAACCCCCCTTTTAACCCCTACACTGGTGCAATTCTGTAACACATGGTACATAGCCACTGGTGAATTAACCCAAGATCGAGAGACGGCGAGCGGAGCGTGCATGGCGACACTCTGGCCTGGAGGTTCACCGGCAGATTCTCAGGGATGCGGTGCTTCGAGTCACGCAAGCCATCACTGCTGCCAAGGTCGAGCACTTCCACGACCGCATCGCCAGCGCCTCATCATCCAGGGAGCTGTTCTCCATCATGTCCTCTCTCCTGGGCTCCTCCCACGCTGCCCCCTTACCCACTGCTCACCCACCACAAGATATCCCGGAGTTATTCTCGGAGTTCTTCAAGGACAAGATTGACAAGCTTCGGAGAACACTCGATCAGCAGCCCTTCGTCCCGTCCCCACCCTCCCCCTCCTTCTCCGGCTCCCCCCTCACGCGCTTTCAGCCTGTCACTCAAAACCACGTCAAGCGACTCATCACCAAGACGGCCATCAAGACCTGCGAGCTAGACCCCCTGCCAGGCTTCCTCTTCACCAAGTGTCTGGACAAGCTCCTGCCGTCTATCACAGATATCATCAACATTTCCCTGGCCACAGGCGTCGTTCCCGACTGCTTCAAGTCTGCCGTTGTCCGCCCACTCATCAAGAAGCCAGGCCTTGACGTCAACGAGTTGAAGAACTACCGTCCTGTGTCCAACCTGCCCTTCCTCTCCAAGCTTGAGCATATCATCCTGGAGCAGTTGAGCGCCCACCTGTCTCGGAACTCGCTGATGCCAGTGTACCAGTCAGCGTACCGCCCTCACCACAGCACCGAGACTGCGCTCCTGCGAATCACCACGGACCTCCTGAACGCAACAGATAGCGGTCTCGTCTCTGCCCTTGTGCTGCTGGACCTTTCCGCGGCCTTCAACACGATCGACCATCAGCTACTCGTCGATCGCCTCAGTTCCACGTTCGGCATTCACGACACCGCCCTCTCTTGGTTCCGGAACTACCTCCAGAACCGCTCTCAGACTGTCACCACTGATTCGTTCTCTTCTCAGCCTGTCCCTGTCCGCTTCGGCGTCCCACAAGGGTCTGTCCTCGGCCCTGTCCTTTTCACCCTGTACACCCAACCCCTCTCCTTGGTCATCGAACGCCACGGCTTGAACTACAACTCCTTTGCCGATGACACGCAGCTCCAGAACAGCGCCAAGCCGTAGGACGTTGACCATCTCCTAGGATCCATCTCCAGTTGTTTCACTGACATCAAGAACTGGATGACTGAGAACAAGTTGAAGCTGAACAGTGAGAAGACGGAGGCCCTTCTCGTTGGAACACGACAGAAGATTGCTTCCCTCACTGTGACCGACCTCCAGCTGGATGACGCAACTGTTCCATTCTCCACTGCTGTCAAGAGCCTTGGCGTCTTTCTCGACTCCACTCTCTCCATGCAGACACACATCTCCTTCATCATCAAGACCTGCTTTTTCCACCTACGACGCATCGCCTCCATCCGTCGCTACCTACCCACGACGCCTGTGTCAAGCTGGTTGTCTCCCTCATTTTCAGTCGTCTGGACTACTGCAACTCCCTTCTGGCTGGCCTCCCCGCCTCATCCATTCATGGCCTACAACGAGTCCAGAACGCTGCCGCCAGGCTGACGTTGAGGAAGACGAAGCGAGACCACATCACCCCCCTACTTCGCTCCTTGCACTGGCTCCTTGTCAACACCCGAATCTCCTACAAACTGTCCACTCTGGTCTACAAGTGTCTCAACGACTCTGCTCCAGAGTACCTTCAATCCTCCCTGGACCTGTACACCCAGCCCTCCGACCGTCCCCTTCGTTCTGCTGCTGACCCACTCCGCCTTCACATCCCTCGCTCGAAACTCGCATCTGCTGGTCAGCGTGCATTTTCCTCCGCGGGCCCCTCCGTCTGGAACTCCCTGCCG
The DNA here is from genome assembly GCF_037325665.1 of Littorina saxatilis. Lineage (NCBI taxonomy): Eukaryota > Metazoa > Mollusca > Gastropoda > Littorinimorpha > Littorinidae > Littorina > Littorina saxatilis. Next base: position 13,838,737 of record NC_090253.1, read on the forward strand.
CTTGAGCTTCGCCAGAGCCCCTCTCTTGACGCGTTCAAGAGTAGGTTGAAGACTCAGTTCTTCCCGTAGCTGGCTGCGACTTTCATGTTCGACGTGATGTGTTGTGCCCCAAAAGACATTCTTATGCTGTGCTCTGTGAGAGGTGTTTTCTTTGTGTTTAATATTATTTTGTTTGGACCTAGCTATTGATGTGTACATTGTTGTTAAACAGTTGTTTGTTGTATGTTTATCAGGGTTTGCTAGTGTGTGATAGGGTTCGTGTCTGTCTGTAGATGTTAGTTTCTTTGTTAGTCCTGTGTTAACAACTCTTCGACAAGCGCTTAGAACTGTACCCACGGAATACGCGCTATATAAGCTTCATATTGATTGATTGATTGAAAAATACAGAAAAACGGTCATATAGGTTTTCGCATCCATGGGAGGTAATCGGAACCGACCAAACAGACTGAGCCTGTAGCGCGACATATGTCGTGACAACCAGATGACAGTATGTTTACGTAAAGTAGCGTGACATATGTCGCGACAACCAGCCTAAGGGTTAAGACGACCCCTACTTAAGACTTTTTAAGACTTGATTTTTCAGATTTTCTGTTCATAACATTGTAAATTTACCCTCGAATTAATATTCCCTCCTGATTTTCTCAGATTTTAGGTCTTAAAAGGGGGGTGTTTCACCATTTAAGCTGTTAAGTCGAGACGAACAGACAAACCAGGCATCCAGATCTGCACCAGTGTTCCACATGTTACCTCAGGAGAAGATCAGAATGACACAGCTCGACAGGCACTCACCTTAGCCCTGATCGACGAACAGTACCCAAAAGAGGCGTGGATCCATGTATACACCGATGGATCAGCAACTAACGCCGTGCTCAATGGAGGTGCAGGCATTCTCATCCAGTTCCCTGGGGGACATACAGCTACATCCAGCGTTGCCACTGGCAAACACTGCACAAACTATAAAGCAGAAGCAGAAGCTCTCATGCAGGCCGCCTCCCTGGTTCAGGACTCCGCAGACCCTTGCTACCAAGTTGTCTTCCTCTCGGACGCCCTTTCAGTCCTTCAGGCCCTAGAGAACGACAAACTCCCACAGCTGGCCAAAGCATTACAGATGGTCAGACAAACCAGAAGAGTTGTCCTCCAGTGGATACCAGCACACTGTGGGATACCAGGAAATGAAAGGGCAGATGAGCTGGCGAAAGAAGGAGCCGTGGAAGACCAACCTGAAAACAGTGTCAGCTTTAGTGAGCAGAAGACAATCATCAAGGCATTGATGAGGCCAAGGACAAACAGAGATGACTACCACACAATGTCCAGAGAGCAGCAAGTCAACCTCATCAGGCTGCGTACTGGCCACAACAGGCTCAATGCTCACATGAACCGAAAGTTCAAGCTGGCGCCATCACCAACCTGTGCCTGCGGTCAAGAAGACCAAACAGCGGAACACATCTTACAGCGATGTCCCTTGCTAGATGAGGAACGAAAAGAAGTGTGGCCGTCACCAACTCCCTTGCAGACCAAACTATACGGCAGTCGACAGGAGTTGGAGAGAACGACAGCATTTATCACCAGTGCTGGACTGATTGTGTAACCTGCGAACGCCAAGAAGAAGAAGAAGAAGAGACGAACAGACAGACAGACAGACAGACACACAATTAAAGTCTGCAGGACCCTAGTACTGCGTACTCGGGGAAAAGCAGATTCTACTGTATGAATCATTGACAATATCTGCTTACAATGAAGATGCAATATCCATTTCTGTTTCTCCAGGTGGGATCCTTCAACGACACTCACTTCCTCAAGCTGGACATCACCTATGAAATCAGCTACCAGGCGTACTGCATGCCCTACGACACCTGTGTCTGCGTCAATCCCTTCCCCCAACGCATCCCGTCTCGCTACATGCTGCAGCCATCGCCCTCCAGGTTGAACTTGGTCTACATTGGGGACGTTCACCAGGCTAGCCCCAGCAACCCCTTTGCTTGCAGCGACGTCAACGTGGGCTCTGACTTCTTCAAGATGATGGCCTTCTTTTATGCCATCAACAGGTCTGTGTTAACGAGGACAAAATATTTTCTGTTGTGTGAAACATATTTGTCTTTATCAAAATATATCACAGAGAATGAGAGGTGGATAAAACTAAGCTAAACATAAAACATGTGTAGCAAATTCACAACTATGTGCTCATTTCGATTTCTGATACCATTTTGGTTTCTCTGATTTTTTGACTTTTTGTTGTTGATGTATTGTTTTTCTTTTTTTTAATCTTTTTTTTTAGTTTTTTTGTTTTGTTTTATTAGTTGTTTTTTTGGTTTAAAAAAAACAAATTGGGGGTGGGGGGGGGGGTAATGTGCATCACAGAAACAGTGTCATGATAATTTATTGGAATCCATCCCCAGCTAGCTGCAGATGTCATTGGGGGGAAAGACTCCTTTGTGTGTATGGGTAAAGGCAAGGTTCAGAACCAGCCTCCTTATCATTGTGGTGCTGTCTACAGGGTCAACCAGAACCTGGACAACCGCTACCCGGAGTCGCTGCGGCTGGGAGGCGTGGCGCTGGATACCTGCTCCTCCACCCTGCGTCTGGACCAGGACATCTTCAACCTGCTGGGCGGCTACCCGCTCTGCGACTCGGGTCAGTCAGGTCAGGTGGTCCCCCCTTCCAGCATCGTCGCCTTCGTTCCCGACGGCAACGCCAACTCCATCCCCGTCAGCCGCACGCTGGCCTCCACCAGAATCACCACCCTGTCGCCGTCGGCAACCAGCCCCCAGCTGAGGGAGTTTGTGGGCTCGGAGCATTTCTTGAGCATCGTGCCCCCTGACGACCTTCAGGCCAAGGTCATGCTGGAGGTGAGTGTCGCTGCTGTAGCGTGCTGCAGCCACCTGATTTATGACAAGTAATAGTGAGAGTCGGTGGAGTGTTGTTAGGCCAAGGTCATGCTGGAGGTGAGTGTCGCTGCTGTAGCGTGCTTAAGCCACCCGATTTATGACAAGTAATAGGGAGAGTCGGTGGAGTGTTGTTAGGCCAAGGTCATGCTGGAGGTGAGTGTCGCTGCTGTAGCGTGCTTAAGCCACCCGATTTATGACAAGTAATAGGGAGAGTCGGTGGAGTGTTGTTAGGCCAAGGTCATGCTGGAGGTGAGTGTCGCTGCTGTAGCGTGCTTAAGCCACCCGATTTATGACAAGTAATAAGGAGAGTCCGTGGAGTGTTGTTAGGCCAAGGTCACTGCAGGTGAGAGTGGGTGAGAGTGGGTGCTGTAATGTGCTGCAGCTGTCTGAGTTGTTTCAGGAATGCTGGGGCAGTCTAGTATGGCAAATAAATGACAAAGTGTGTTTACACGTGGGATGCTTAATATTTACTAACAGTGACATTTGAGCTGCCATTTCAGTTCTAGTCAACTTAGAAACTCCAGTGTCCTGCCAAACAAAACTTCAGCTTTCACTTTATTGTTGTGCACAATACTGAGCTCAGGCCTTTTCTGGTTTGCTTGCATGGCGTCATTTCAAAGGGATGTAGTCAGCTTTTTTCTGTTTGAGGTTTTGACCAGATATCTCGAAGAAAGACGAATCAACAGAAGTTATCCTTTATTGTGAGCCATCTTGTCATCAAAAGGGCCTCATGTTAATACTAGAACAGGGTCCCTAAATTACAGGTGTCCTGTTTTGACAGGTATACTTACCTCAAAATAATAGGCGGTGAGACAACAGAATGTGTCCTTTCATTGGAGATGTCCTCTTGTCGGAAGGACCTCGGATGACAGCTACCACTGTACTGCTTTATCAGGATTGTCGTCATCAACTTTGTCATCGTTTTCACTCATAATGGTTGTCTTTGTGTGTTGGACAGGTGTTGGGCAAGCTGAACTGGGACTATGCTTCAGTCATCTTCACTGATGAGCCAGGCATGGTGGCCGCCAAGAACGAACTGCTACGACAGGCTGCGGTTGACAAATCAGCGTGCATGGGACAGGTAATTACCGTATTTGACGGATTACAAGACGCACCGTTTTATAAGCCGCACCCCCGACTTTTAAGAAAAAAATTGGGACGAGCCACGTTGTTAGGAAGCGCTGCCGTTGCTGAGCTTTGGTTCAGTTTTGTGTGTTGCATGTAGTTGACTTATTTGTACTTTGTGGGAAAGTACCGATATTATATTTTGTAAACACAATATTTATGCTTGGGCGAGAATGCAGGTGAACTTTCTAGTCCTGTCAAAACAAGTTGTTTACCACGCTGTTTTTAGTCGTGAGTTCGTGGTGTTCGCTCGGATTAAGTGCGTCGGCACCTTTGATGTACGTCATAGAGAGCGTCACTATTCTAGTTCAAGGACAGTTCATATAATGTAGTTGTATCATGTTCGGTCTGGAATATTCTCGAGATTGAGTATTTGCTATATATGCCAGCGCGATTTGAATGTTAAAAAAAAGCTTCTACTTTGAGTTCTGCTACGATGTGCAGTTGTATGTATGGAATGCTAAATAAATCCTCGAACTCAATTTGACGAGTTGTTTTCTGCTGCTGCGAAGACGGGCGACGTAGAATAAAAGAACACAACTATACGACATTTGAGAACTTGTGGCAATCTCAAGTGTCGTGTAACACACGTATAGGCTGCGTCACTATATTAGCCGCCGTCGAAAAAAATTATAATCAGATTGTGTCAATCAATCAAAACAACCAGGCAAACGAAAGTACGGTATTTGGCGAAATCGGCTCCAAGAATAAACAAGTGAAACAAAGAAGAAAAGTGAACAAGTTTGAAGAAAAATATCACACACACAATTTGTGACCAAAACACACATGTAGTCCCGCCCGGAATAAGCTTTTTTTTGATGATTTAGGACTTTTGCGCACATTTTGAGCTGACGAAAACACAACATGGCGGCTCTCGCTCCTCCAACTATCGCGAGACACAAAAAAACGAAATCTCGCGCGCGCGAGATCCTGATACATCCGGTGTTTCTCTGTACGCTATCTTGTCACGATGACTTGTTGACAAACGAAGATTTGCGAAAGAAAGAGAAAAGCGCCGAGTCTTGAGTAGAGAGCTAATAAAGTACCGGTAATCGCTAATCGAGCGAAATGAAAATCCGCGGCGACTTCCATTAGGTGAATGCTATTCAAGTTTAGGTAACGTTTTAGCCGCATCTTTTTATAAGCCGCAATGCGATTTTTTTTGAAAAAAAGTCGCGGCTTGTAGTCCGTCAAATACGGTATGTGGTTTTGTGTCTTTGTAAGAGAAAGAGTGAGAAAGAGAGAGAGAGAAAGAGAATGACGGTGGTGCATGCTTGCCAGGTAGACAAATTCCATGTGTGTAGTTCTCAGTGAGGGAGGGATAGTGGTGGTGCATACCTGCATCATGATCATGCCTGTCATTTTCACACTTAACTTCTTTTTCTTTTTGATCACACCTTGACCTTGATTTTCAACGTCACTTTGGTCTTGTTTTTCACCCTCCACACGACATCTGCAAAGTGACCTTGAATTTTACCCCCACCTTACACCCTGAAAATGACTGCTTCTTACACCAAACTTGACACTGAATTTCACATCCGCCCTATATACGCTTTATATTTTCGACTTGACCTTGTTTTTCACCTACAATCCAACCTTTTTTTTGTTCGTCAGGCCCTGGGACTGAGACTGAACGCAGACGTCACGGACGCTGAAGCGGTTCTGGACCAGGTGAGCCAGCAGGTGGGAGCACGTGCCGTCATCCTCTTCACGCTCCCCGCACACACCCGCCTTCTGCTGCAGGCGGCCAAGAACCGCGGGCAGACCGGCCGCTTCATTTGGATCGGGACCACGGCCTGGGGGCGTGACAACGAGGCGCTGGCCGGCTTGGAGCAACAGGCCTCAGGTGCCATCGTCATGCAGCCATACTCCGCCTTCGTGGAGGATTTCCGCAGCTTTGTCAAGACGCTGACGTTCACCAACCGCCAGGGCATCCCTGATGACTGGTTCGAGGAGATCTACCAGACCATGCATACGTGTAAGATCGCAGAAGCCCGACGAAGCCTCCCCTTCTCCAATCTGTGCAGCAAGCGTGAGCGAATCATCGACACCATGGTGCCCTACGACCCGTCTGTGTTGCATACGGTGATTGCGGTGTACATGGTGGCACAGGGACTGAACCAGATCCAGCCTTGCCAGGGTTCTTCACTGGACATCTCGGCCTGCATCAGCGAACTGCAGAATCGCAATGATGAGATTTACTTGGTGGGTGACTGGCTTTGTGTGTATTGATGTGTGTGTGTTTGTGTGTTTCTTGGTAAGTGTGTGTGTACATGCCTGTGTGTGTGTGTGTGTGATTGGTTTTGTGTATCCTGATGATAGTGTGTGTGTGTGTGCGTTTGTGTAGAGCTTGTGACTTGTTTGTTAATTGTCAGTCTGTCTTTGTTTGTTTTCACAGAAACTATCACTATTGTCATACACTTTTGTTACTTTCGTCCATTGTTGATACCGTGGTTTAGTAGTTGTCCATTTCATACTTGGATCAAAATAGCCTTCTCCTAAAAGATTGAATACTGTTGAAGTTGTCTGCCCATCGCTCACTGCTTCACACTTTATTGCTTCATCAGGCTGTCTTGAACGCCCAGTGGAACGTGCTGCCGTCCTTGGTGGGAAACAACACTTTCTCTTTCACCTTTGACAGTGCCGGGTACGGCAACATCGGCTTCGACATCTTGAACTACCACAGCTCTGAGTCGGGTTACGTTTACAGTCGGGTGAGTTACTTGTTGCTGGTCTTGTCCAGAGAAATTCACATAACGTGTTAAAATTAAAATTAAATGAATGCTGTGAATTCAGGTGAAAGTTAATTTCATCAGCGCAAACTCATACACACATAGGCAAACGCACATATGCACAAACACATGCATGCACACATTCTAGCACACACACACACAAACACACATGCGCGCTCGCACGCATGCACGCACACACACTCACACACACACACACACACACACACACACACACACACACACACACACACACACACACACACACACACACACACACAGTAACACACACACAGTAACACACACACAGAAAACCAACACATACAAACGTTGATGAAGACAATGTACTTTTCCTCTTTCAGCTGGGCCGCTACACAGATAACCTTGTCTTCAGTTCGCGGACATACCAAGGCCTGATTCTGTACGACCAGGGTGTGGTTCCCACATCCAACTGTGTGGGCACTGAGTGCAGGTGTCAGGGACCTACTGGAATCTGTGAGTTTATTCATGCTGTTTGTTTTCTTTGTGGTGATTTTTGTTTGGCAAGGAAGCAGTTTATTGGTTAGTCAGTTTATTTCACTATCAGCTTTTATAAAACTGTGTCAAGAAGGCTGCTAGCAGTTGTCTGAGAAATTTGTCGCAGGGTGTAAATGCTGACTGCCCATTATAGGTTACAAGGACCACCTAAGTGGTGAAATCAGCTTTTGCTCAGACCCTTACAGGCAACTAGGTACTGGTGGTTCATGGAAAAATTAGCTTTTGCTGAGACTTTCACAGGCAACTGGGTACTGGTGGTTCATGGTGAAATCAGCTTTTGCTCAGACTTTCACAGGCAACTGGGTACTGGTGGTTCATGGCAAAAGCTGATTTCACCATGAACTGGGTACTGGTGGTTCATGGTGAAATCAGCTTTTGCTCAGATTTTCACAGGCAACTAGGTACTGGTGGTTCATGGTGAAATCAGCTTTTGCTCAGACTTTCACAGGCAACTAGGTACTGGTGGTTCATGGTGAAATCAGCTTTTGCTCAGACTTTCACAGGCAACTAGGTACTGGTGGTTCATAGTAAAATTAGCTTTTGCTCAGACTTTCACAGGCAACTGGGTACTGGTGGTTCATAGTAAAATTAGCTTTTGCTCAGACTTTCGCAGGCAACTGGGTGGAGTTGGTTTGTTTCCTTAACCTGCACTCTGTCTAAACAACAAGATGACTGGGTGAAACAAAGTTGAAAAACAAAAGAAATCGGTACTCACCAACACACAAACAGCACAGACAAAGACAAAGTGGAATTTTTGCCATAAGGCTTCTTCGGGACATCGAATACACAGGAAAACAAAAATCAAAAACACAAGCAGCACAAAATCAAACAGGGGTTATAATATGGAGGGAAACATAAAAGGTTGCACTTTGTGTTTCAGACGGCATACCCAACCAGTGGATGTACAACCCGCGCCAGGCCAGCCTGGTGGTGACAGAAGAAGGACGCACGTACCAAGACCCTGCCACAGGAGCACTGCACTACGTGGAGACCATCCCCTCCGTCACCAGCCGCTTCCAGGACATGTGGGGCGTTGCCGTGGCGACCCTGGCAGCCATCGGCATCTTTGTGTCGCTGGCGCTGTTTATCTACCTGCTGGTGGTGTACCCGGTGCGTGGTGGCACCAGCGTGCTAGGCTACGTGCTGGCCTTCAGTATCATACTGCTCTACGGGCTGGTCTTCGCCTTCGTGGCCCACGTCAACGTCGAGCTGTGCGGTCTGCGCAGGTCAGTTTGGTCCTGAGATGATTGTGGTGGTGGTAGCTTTATTCCATCAAACCTGTCTATAACGACCAAAAGTAGTTGCAATGGAAAGGTGAATTATATAAAAAAACAACGTGTCAACGTTGAGCGCACGTCAGTTTGGTCGCGAGATGGTGGTGGTGGTGGTGGTGGCTTTCTAATGTGGAACCCCCCTTGTAAGACACCCACCACCCCCCCCCCCCCCCCCCCCCCGATTTAAGACTTCCTGTTTTTAAAGACCTTGCTTTTTGACTCACATGCGAAGCAAAAGTGAGTCTATGTACTCGCCCGAGTTGTCCGTCCGTCCGGAAAACTTTAACGTTGGATATTTCTTGGACACTATTCAGTCTATCAGTACCAAATTTGGCAAGATGGTGTATGATGACAAGGCCCCAAAACACATACATAGCATCTTGACCTTGCTTCAAGGTCAAGGTCGCAGGGGCCATAAATGTTGCCTAAAAAACAGCTATTTTTCACATTTTTCCCATTTTCTCTGAAGTTTTTGAGATTCAATACCTCACCTATATATGATATATAGGGCAAAGTAAGCCCCATCTTTTGATACCAGTTTGGTTTACCTTGCTTCAAGGTCAAGGTCACAGGAGCTCTTCAAAGTTGGATTGTATACATATTTTGAAGTGACCTTGACCCTGAACTATGGAAGATAACTGTTTCAAACTTAAAAATTATGTGGGGCACATGTTATGCTTTCATCATGAGACACATTTGGTCACATATGATCAAGGTCAAGGTCACTTTGACCCTTATGAAATGTGACCAAAATAAGGTAGTGAACCACTAAAAGTGACCATATCTCATGGTAGAAAGAGCCAATAAGCACCAATGTATCGATTGGAGATTGGATTTCCCTTCTTTGAGTCATGTGACGTCAGAGGCCGACAAAACTTTATAATTTGGCTTTTCAGGTTGACCGAAACTTCAAAGGAACTCAAAAAAAAAAAACGTCATGTGTTTGATTGCATGTGTGTGTGCTGTTCAATGTCAAAATAACAACAAAGTGAGTACATGACGTGTGTTTTGTAGTTCCTTTGAAGTTTCGGTCAACCTGAAACGCCCAAATATGAAGCTTATGTGTTTGATTGCATACATGTGGATTGCATGCATGTGTGTGTGTGCTCGTTCAATCGTCAAAACAACAACAAAGTCATAAGTACCTGAAAGGAATTCGATCGATACATAAATGTTATTTGCGTGTTTGACCAAAATATGACATTTTACACAGATCGAGACAGTCATTGTTCACCTCGACCGCTAGCGCGGTCTCGGAGAACAATGACTGTCTCGATCTGTGTAAAATGTCATATTTTGGTCAAACACGCAAATAACGTATATTGTACTTCCTATGTCTTGAATTAACAGCTTTGTGTTGCATGACCTTGGATGACCTTGACCTTGGGTCAAGGTCACATGTATTTTGGTAGGAAAAATGTGTAAAGCATGTGAGTCGTATGGGCTTTGCCCTTCTTGTTCAGATTGTCTGTTGATTAGCTCTGACAATGTACCCCCATTTTAAGACTCCCCCTTTTTAAGACCTGATTTTCTCAGATTTGTCAAGGGCTTAAAAGGGTTCCACTGTACCGTCAAACCTGTCTATAACACCAAGCGTGGTCGTTGCAGACAGGTGGTTGCAATGGAAAGGTGAATTATGTAGAAGAAAAAGGTGTGTGGGATCCTTCAGATGGTCGTTGTGGGCTGTTGGTTGCTTTCGAGAAGATGTCGCAGGGGCAGGTTTGACTGTATTTTTATTCTGTTTTAAGTTGTTTTTGTGCTGTTGCAACAGAGTCATACAGGAATTAAGGTATCAAAAGAATATTTCTTAATCCGTTTTTGACTCACATGCGAAGCAAAAGTGAGTCTATGTACTCACCCGAGTCGTCCGTCCATCCGTCCGGCCGTCCGTCCGGCCGGCCGTCCGGAAAACTTTAACGTTGGATATTTCTTGGACACTATTCAGTCTATCAGTACCAAATTTGGCAAGATGGTGTATGATGACAAGGCCCCAAAAAACATACATAGCATCTTGACCTTGCTTCAAGGTCAAGGTCGCAGGGGCCATAAATGTTGTCTAAAAAACAGCTATTTTTCACATTTTTCCCATTTTCTCTGAAGTTTTTGAGATTGAATACCTCACCTATATATGATATATAGGGCAAAGTAAGCCCCATCTTTTGATACCAGTTTGGTTTACCTTGCTTCAAGGTCAAGGTCACAGGAGCTCTTCAAAGTTGGATTGTATACATATTTTGAAGTGACCTTGACCCTGAACTATGGAAGATAACTGTTTCAAACTTAAAAATTATGTGGGGCACATGTTATGCTTTCATCATGAGACACATTTGGTCACATATGATCAAGGTCAAGGTCACTTTGACCCTTATGAAATGTGACCAAAATAAGGTAGTGAACCACTAAAAGTGACCATATCTCATGGTAGAAAGAGCCAATAAGCACCATTGTACTTCCTATGTCTTGAATTAACAGCTTTGTGTTGGATGACCTTGACCTTGGGTCAAGGTCACATGTATTTTGGTAGGAAAAATGTGTAAAGCAGTTCTTAGTGTATGATGTCATTGCTAGGTTTAGCTGAAGGTCAAGGTCATGTAAAGGTCAAGGTCAAGCATGTGAGTTGTATGGGTTTTGCCCTTCTTGTTGAATAGGTGTTCCAGCAGCAAAAATCAGCAGCAGTTAAATTTCTCGATCAAGGATTTCTTCAAGTGCAGAATATCATGATATGTATTTTTTCACTTGTTTCAAATGAAATATCGAAAAGAGCTCTCTACGGATATGTTTTTCTAGCGTTTTGCCCCTGTCATTGATATTTTAAACTCTATATTCGTTCATAAAATCTTTCACCTTCAAACGTTATTATGTATTTAACTGTATTCAGTCATAAAATCATTCACCTTCCAACATTATGAAATACGTTCGCAGGTTTGGATTGGGTTTCGTCTACGCCATCGCATACTCTGCACTGTTTGTGAAACTGGTGGACTGTTGGCGATCCAGGAGGAAGGAGGACATGTTTACCGTCAAGTACAACAAGCTGGGACGCCCCATGGGTCTCTTCATGGTCACGGTGCTGCTCGTCTTGGTGCAGGTGAGAATGTGGATTCTTTAAGTTTCTTCTTCTTCAGTCATGGGTTGAAACTCCCATGTACACTCATGTTTTTTTGCACAAGTCGGTTTGTTCGTGTATGACCCTTTTTACCCTGCCATTTAGGCAGCCATACGCCAATATCGGAGGAAGCATGCTGGGTATTTTCGTGTTTCTATAACCCACCGAACTCTGACATGGATTACAGGATCTTTTTCGTGCGCACTTGGTCTTGTGCTTGCGTGTACACACGGGGGTGTTCGGACACCGAGGAGAGTCTGCACACAAAGTTGACTCTGAGAAATAAATCTCTCGCCGAACGTGGGGACGAACTCACGCTGACAGCGGCCAACTGGATACAAATCCAGCGCAATACCGACTGAGCTACATCCCCGCCCGTTTTAACTGGTTATTTGGTACGAGTTTCATACCCGGGTTTTTGATTTTTTTTTTCCCAGGGTCAACATTCTGTACAGACTCTAATCAGTGTCTGTGCACCCCTGTGTGCAGGTGATACAGATGCAAACTTTCTAACGAAAGTCTTTGGTGCATGACAGAGGGTTAAGAACAAAAAATGAACAGCACTATAGTATATGGCCGCGGCCCTATGCTCCACAGGGAGTCTACAGGAATAAGTCAAGTAAGTCAGTCATAGTATATGGCCGCTGGCTTTCGTGATGGAGAAAGAAAATTGATTTTCCATAGAACTTACCTTAGCTTACCGGGTCCAATTCGGTTCCATTCATCTAAAAAGTGTGCAAAGCCTTTGATGTATGATTTCAGGTGATAATCAACGGGGAATGGCTGATCTCCATTCACTAAAATCAAAGTGTGCAAAGCCCTTGATGTATGATTTCAGGTGATAAACAACGCGGAATGGCTGATCTCCATTCACTAAAATCAAAGTGTGCAAAGCCCTCGATGTATGATTTCAGGTGATAATCAACGCGGAATGGCTGATCTCCATTCACTAAAATCAAAGTGTGCAAAGCCCTCGATGTATGATTTCAGGTGATAATCAACGCGGAATGGCTGATCCTAGAGGAACCCAGAGTGGTGCGCATTTTCTACAACGACCAATACTGGCCGCGCTGCACGCCAGACAACTTTTACGATGAGGGTCTGGTGTTGTCGTTGTGTTACATCATGGTGCTCATACTGCTGACCGTTCTCCTGGGTTTCTGCTCTTTTAACAGGTAAAGAAGGAGTGTGTGTGTGTGTGTGTGTGTGTGTGTGTGTATGTTTGTGTGTGTATGTTTGTGTATGTTAGTGTGTTTGTGTATGTTAGTGTGTGTGTGTGTGTGTATGTTTGTGTTTGTTTGTGTATGTTAGTGTGTTTGTGTATGTTTGTGTTTGTGTATGTTTATGTGTGTGTGTGTGTTTCTGTATGTTTGTGTATGTTTGTGTGTGTGTATGTTTGTGTTTGTGTATGTTAGTGTGTTTGTGTATGTTTGTGTGTGTGTGTTTGTGTGTGTGTGTATGTTTGTGTGTGTGTGTGTGTGTGCTATCAGCATGCCAGCCATAAACACACAGGAGAGAGAGGCTACAAGTGGAGGGTGTTATGAAGGAAGTTTCTCTGTACCAGTCCTTTAGTCTAGTCATCTTTTACGGAAAGTTCATTCAGAGAAAATGAGATGAAACAGACGGAGAGGTAGTCTACATGTTGAAGGCAGTATAATGGTTATACAGTGGAACCCCCAATTTGAGACTCCCTCTTTTTATATTTAGTCAAGTTTTGACTAAATATTTTAACATCGAGGGGGAATCGAAACGAGGGTCGTGGTGTATGTGCGTGCGTGTGTGTGTGTGTGTGTGCGTGTGTGTGTGTGTCTGTGTGTGTGTGTAGAGCGATTCAGACTAAACTACTGGACCGATCTTTATGAAATTTGACATGAGAGTTCCTGGGTATGAAATCCCCATACGTTTTTTTCATTTTTTTGATAAATGTCTTTGATGACGTCATATCCGGCTTTTCGTGAAAGTTGAGGCGGCACTGTCACGCCCTCATTTTTCAACCAAATTGGTTGAAATTTTGGTCAAGTAATCTTCGACGAAGCCCGGACTTCGGTATTGCATTTCAGCTTGGTGGCTTAAAAATTAATTAATGACTTTGGTCATTAAAAATCTAAAAATTGTAAAAAAAAATAAAAATTTATAAAACGATCCAAATTTGTGACAGTCCATCACAAAATCAGTCTTAAGTCGAAATTTGGATGATTTGAGTTAGTTATTATTTTGAAATTGTTAGTCTTTCCTGGATGTTTAGAAAAAAAAATTAAAGCTCTAGGTCAATAAATAACGATATTACGGCCATTTTTATGAAAGAAGTTGACCGGCGGCCATTTTGAGAAATCGGGCTTGAAAGTTTTGGAAGGCACCAGCTTCACATTTTCCTTAGCAACGGGGGTTGAAAATTAACCTCACCCTTCCAAATGTTGCACAAGTGTACTTTGATCTTTCATGCATCATTTAAATGCAAAACGAAGGGTTAAAAGAACAATTATCACCATTTTTGAAGGCTTTGTTTACATCATACATGTGGAGGAAAACGGTCAAATACAGGTCATACACATCAGCAAACATTTTCACTGTCATTATCAGGAATAAAGAGGTTACATGCATCTCACCTACGTTTTTGTCCATTAGTTTGACAAACACTTGAGCAAAATCAACTTACTTGTATCAATCACTTTGTTGGCATCGAATAGGAATACGTACAGATCAGAATGTAGATCCCAAACACAGGAACTCCTCCACTGTGACAGTCTGTTCACCACAAAAGCTCTTGCACATCAATGTTGACACCACCTCCAACCTCACCTTTATACATGTCACATGTCTTGCACTGAGAGCTGTAGAGCTACAATTTCCTCCGGATCAAACTGGGTGATACATTCACGACGAGTATTTCTGGGTGCAGCGTCGGGAACTTTAATCTGTTTGCAGCCAGTTCCATTGGCTTTGCAGCAACGAAGGCGAGTTCTCTCGAGCACATCACAGCCCTGTTGCAATTAACGAACTGCAGCATGCACCTCCATCACATCTCCTCTACAACTCGCCTCAACTACGTGTGTTCTTGCAGTTGATGCAGTGCCATTAGAAACGCCAACGGTGTTTTTGACACTGAAAAGCGGACGGTCTGTCTCCTCTTCGTCCGCATATTCAGCAAGCGTCACATATTTCGGCATGAGAATCGGAGTCACTGAATCCAGCAACGTCTTCGGCAAAGAAATCCAACAACAAATCTTGGAGTTCGTGGTTATTTTCAAGCGAATCGCAGTTGAGAAGCGCTGTCAATCGGCGTACGTCAGTCATTGTTTTGGTTTCGTTCAGCGAACGGAAATCATACTGTGTTACTTCCCCCTGGACTGATTTGACCAATGAGGAGGCCGTTGCTAGTCCTTTTTGGAAGGCAGACAAAGCTGATTGGTTCAATCTTAAAATTTGTTTACGTGCCGGTTTCCTTATTTGGAGGAAGTGGACGGGTATTTTGAACCACTGCGCAGCAGGGCGCGAAAGCTGATGCAATAAGCTTTCCGACGGTACCAAACTTGTTGGGGCCCTGTCAGGGATACACTAAGCAAATTATCGGTCAAAGTGAGGCATTTTGATGTCATGCTGGACTTTTTTGATGAATGTATTGCATTTAAATCCAATAATTTAACTATTTAGCGATTGATTTTGGCATATTTGTTTGGTTGTCATGTAATTTGGGGTCTACAGAACACGTTTCTGCAAAAAAGTGAATTTCACCCAGATAGACCCTCAGTGCCTTTTCCTCGAACTAGCTCGCTTTCGTCTGCTGCGACTTAAGACTGGTTTCGTGGTGGACCGTCACATTTACGTTCATCTTATTTTCCATCATTTTCTGATTCCAAAAACATATAAATATGTTATATTCAGATTAAAAACAAGCTCTGAAAATTAAATATATAAAAATTATTATCAAAATTAAATTGTCCAAATCAATTTAAAAACACTTTCATCTTATTCCTTGTGGGTTCCTGATTCCAAAAACATATAGATATGATATGTTTGGATTAAAAACACGCTCAGAAAGTTAAAACAAAGAGAGGTACAGAAAAGCGTGCTATCCTTCTTAGCGCAACTACTACCCCGCTCTTCTTGTCAATTTCACTGCCTTTGCCATGAGCGGTGGACTGACGATGCTACGAGTATACGGTCTTGCTGAAAAATGGCATTGCGTTCAGTTTCATTCTGTGAGTTCGACAGCTACTTGACTAAATATTGTATTTTCGCCTTACGCGACTTGTTTAAGACCTCATTTTCTCATTCTGTATTTTCTGTTCTTAACCTCTGTCAATTTACCCCCAGTTTAAGACTTCCTCCTTTTTAAGACCTGATTTTCTCAGATGTATGAAAGTCCTATAAGAGGGGTTTCACTGTACAAACCCGTGACACACATCCCTTTTTGCTCCAGCACAAAGAATCATCGAGAGGCCAGGTGGATTCTGGGAATGGGCATTCTCTCGGTGCCCATCTGGGTGGTGTGGTGTGCGTGGGCGGTGCTGGGTGCCGTCAAGACGAGGGACGCAGCGGTGGCGGTGGGTCTCCTGATCAACGCCACGGTGCTGCTCCTGCTGGGACCGGTGCGCAAACTGTACCTGCTCAACAAGTACCAGGCCCTGATTGAAGAGGAGGAAAGGACCAATGAACAGGAGGAGAGGGCCAATAAAGGTGGGGGATGTGTGTGGGGGGGAGGGGGGGGCGTTGTGTTTGTGTGTATGTCTGTGCGCGCACAAGTGCATGTCAATGTGTGAGAGTGCATGCATGGAGAGGTGTGTGTGTGTGTGTGTGTGTGTAGGCATGTGAGTGAGTGAGTAAGTGTGAGTGTCTGTGTGTGTGTATATGTGTGTGTGTGTGTGTGTCAGGCATGGGAGTGTGTGTGTGTGTGTGTACGAGAGGGGAGAGAGCCAGTGCTTTAGAAAGATTGCTTTAGAGAGTGATTAGTAAATTTAGGCTCATCTGAAGATGCATTACATACTAAGTCACCCCATGGCTAGAGGGGTAAAATACCAGGTTCGTTATAGCTGGACTCCACTGTATACAGAGTGGACAGTGCATGTTTGAGAGCAAATCTCAGGAATCCATGACACTAATTACAAATAGCTTAATCTGTTGACTGTACTTGTGTTTTGTGTGAATGTACTCACACCCTTTAAAGGGAACTTGAATTAAAACGTTTGCTTTTTCACTGTGCAGCCAACGATTATTCCTCGGCGTACGGCAATCAGTATGACAACGCTCCCCAATTTCAGGACAGAACGTCCAACATCGGCAGCACGCGGGGACCGTACAGGTACCCCCCCTCCAGCATAGGACACTCTGGGCGATAAACTGAACGCACAGGTAAAATGCTTTCTTTTGTTTTTTTGCCAGGTTACAATTACAAATGAGAGTTTGAAGATTTATAGCTAAACTGCATAAAAGAAATTGTGAAAGAAACTTCATCTGCCCAGGGGTACAAGTAGCTAGCTATGCCTAGAATGTGATAAGAGTTCTGGCAGAATGGTGGTAGAAGAAAATAAATGTCAGTTAAATAGTCCAATGGTATTGGTGGCTTTGAACGTCGCTTTCATTTCGGAAAATCTCTTTTGTTATTGTAATCATTTTAGTTCTTTGGTATTTTTAAAAAAAAATGTGCATTCAGTTGTACTGTATTTATTTAGCTTGCCTCTGATGTGATGACTTTAGAATTATCTGATTTGTGCAATTACTTGTAGTTTCATTTGGGAAATCCAATACAGTGGCACCCCAATATATTGACATAAAAGTATCTGAGAAAATCAGGTCTCAAAAAGGAGGGAGTCATAAATTGGGGGTAAATTTATATAGGTGATGAACAGAAAGTCTGAGAAAACAGGGCCTTTAACACTTTCTACCCCACCTATGTTGACCAAGTTTTTTTTAGCCGAGACCAGCTGTGCTGCAGCAGGTCACTCAAAATTGTAGTAACTGTGGAGTAACTGTGTATCAACACGTTGGAATGCAGGCGTTAGATGGACGTTACAGGAAGCGACTGAAGCTATCAGTCTGAGCGGATATATCCGTACCTAGTCAGATAGAGCCATATGAGTGGAGCTGGGAGACAACGAGTTAAGAGTTAAGTGGGTGGGTTTCTTCTTGTCGATCACACAATGGGTGAGCGCCATAGGTGTCGCTACCGCCCTGATATGGCCCTTCGTGGTCGGCTGGGCGTAAAGCAAACAAACAAACAAATAAGTGTCGCTATGGTCTGACAATATCATTGTGTGTGTATATGCGTGGTACCATGGTTGTCTAGAGAGCGCCAATGGCCTAGTACCTCCGTCTTCAGCTCTCCTGGTTTTCTAATTATCCCAGTTTCCTTCTGGTAGACGACTTGCCGACCAAAGCTGACGAGCATCGTCTGCCCGGGTTTGTTTCTCCGGGGTATCCTTCCCCGTAGCTAGAGCTTTTATGGCGGCTCTTAATCGCCATGATGAACCTGTCATTGGACATGTAAGGCATTTTGTAGAAGTAGTGGAGCCACCCTCTACCCCACCCCGTCCTGGTAGGAACATCGCCAGTTGGTTCGGGACTGCTTATTTGCTAAAGCTAGCTTATTCGCAGCTAACCCCTGTATCAAAGGGCCGTTCACTATCCACCACCTGTGACCCGCTGGGTTGGGGATGGTCGCCCCGCTACTGATTTGGAGGTAGCCTGGTCCCAGTAGTGGGTGGGTTTAAAGGGGGTTCCACTCTATGTATGTAGTCGCCTTGATCTGTTCAGTGTTTCAGTAGGTTCTCTTCATCTGTATTCAGCATGTCTCATGCTCATTTGCTTTGATTTGGTCATATTTAACCCGTCTGTCAAAACTTTATATCACATTCACCGGCTAAAATCACAACAGGTATCATAAACAACTTGAGACATGTTGCATGTATTTGTTGCAAATTGTTAATGCATAAGCTATTTTTGTGTGATTTCAGGTGCCAGAAATTGTGAAACGTCCGTGTTTGGCTGTCTGCGAATTATGAGAAAGTTACTTACAGACTGAATATGTTTATGACTGAGGTGCTTACCTGTATTTGTCTTTTGTTGTTTCTTTGTTATGATGTAGTTAATGAAACATAGTGATATGGAACACACTTAAAACATAGAACATTTTGATGTGGAATTGAAACTAGGATAAAAACAATGCTTTTCAGCAATGAATTTAAAAACAAACAAACTATTTTTATGGAAATAATGAGTAGAATTAGTTGGGGTTTTGTTTGTTTGTTTTTTGTTTGTGGGTTTTATTTCAACCTGCATGCATTGCATTTTATGTGTGTCGGTTTGTTTTTTGGCTCACGTAAGTGTAGCCTATGCGATGCTAAACTTTGTCTGTCTGTGCGTGTGTATGTGTGTGTGTGTGTGTGTGTGTGTATGTGTGTGATAGAAACTTTAACATTTGACTAAACACCGAAATACTAATTTTACCTGGTTATTATCCAAGCAACAGCTTCAAAATATTGAAGCAATGATCAACATTTCGTCGGCACGTATGTAGTTAAAGTGTGTATCCAAAGAAAACGGGTGGTGGGGGGTTTTGGGGGGGTAAAAACAGCTGACTGGTTTGTGTCGTGTGTGGTATGTAGACCAGGTCAGGGGTCAAGGTTAGGTCAGATCGCGTGAAGGATTGTGGTATAGATACAGTTATCACCGAGCTGCAGTTCGCCGATTCGGAGAAGACAACTCATGATTTCAAATTGTTCGGTTTCGTAGCTCCAGAAAAATAGATAAAGAAGATACCAAAGGAGATTTCCTACAGGTTAATCTGCACAGCGTGTTTCCAGTGTCTGCGCGAGGAAGCGCTGTCGAAAGCGCAGTGTCGATCTGGCCATCTGGCAGTCGTGTCCCCGTAAGTACTAAAAAGTAGGCTACAGACAGACAGATCTAGATCTAGTGTCTCGCACTCTTGCACCGTATCACTTATGCTTACTGTTTCTTTCTTTCTTTATTTGGTGTTTAACGTCGTTTTCAACCGTTCAAGGTTATATCGCGACGGTATGCTTACTGTGTGTGTGTATGTGTGACGGAGTGATTGAGTTTGTGTCACTGTTTGTCGATTTCTTACGTGAGCCGTGAAGGCTTCGCCTCTTGTCTTTCTTTTCTTATTGTTGTTAATGAATAGGATAAGGAAAAAAGTTTCCAAAAGAAAAAGCAAGAAAAGCTTAATGATGCTGAATTTTGTTGAAATTGTAGTGCATGTTTTCTTCTGCTTTTTGTGACTTAACTGCCACACATTTAAAAACAGTAAAGTACAGTGGATAAAAGAATCAGCTAGTAGTTGAAGTGGGTGTCATTTGACATTTGTTTTCAATTTTTTCCCTCTCAGAAATGTCTCATTATCGTTCAATTTTTCGTATATTTATGTTCAATTCTTTGTACAATTTCATGCCTTCAGTGTCTGCTGTGTGAGTGACTCAGTGAGTGTTTAAAAATCCTACAGAAGCCTTTATCTGGCTCGGCTTTGGATATTCCAGTAGATATAGATTGATGTACTTCATCCTTTCAGTAAAACTGTCATGTTCTTTAATGTGATATTATGTTTGTGCTGGCTTAATTATTTTTAAATCTCAGTGTATACACATTGGCAACTTAGAGTTGTCTGTACATTGCCATAATTGTAATATAATTCGCTTAAATATCATTGCATACTTTCTTCACCATTGTTAAATATGTACTGCAGAATTCTGCTATAAGACAAAATGTATGCATTTCTACTTGAAAATAAATATTTTTCTACATATCTGCAGTCTTTATATTATTATGGTGTGTTTATGTTGTTTTGTTGGTTGTGTTTATCCGTATTGTGTGGGTGTAAGTGTTGTCTATATCGGGCACAGTCCTTGTATTTAAGTGATTCAAGACAACATACACACACAAGCATGCATGCACACACACACACACACACACACACACACAACACTCAATCGCTCACACACACACTCTCACACAGATACACACACACACACACACACACACACACATACAAAGTAAATTCGTATGTACAATGTATGTGTTTGTTGTGTGTATCGGACACAGTCCTATATCTGATACAAGAAGAAGAAGAAAAAAAAGTCATCCCCACAACCAGCATTACAGCAACAGTGACAGTTATGTTGAAAACAAACACACACAGTGTCATCACAACAACCAGCATATACAGCAACAGTGACAGTTATGTTGAAAACAAACACACACAGTCATCACAACAACCAGCATATACAGCAACAGTGACAGTTATGTTGAAAACAAACACACACAGTGTCATCACAACCACCATTACAGCAACAGTGACAGTAATGTTGAAAACACACACACACAGTGTCATCACAACAACCACCATTACAGCAACAGTGACAGTTATGTTGAAAACAAACACACACAGTGTCATCACAACAACCACCATTACAGCAACAGTGACAGTTATGTTGAAAACAAACACACACAGTGTCATCACAACAACCACCATTACCGCAACAGTGACAGTAATGTTGAAAACAAACACACAGTGTCATCACAACAACCACCATTACAGCAACAGTGACAGTTATGTTGAAAACAAACACACACAGTCATCACAACAACCACCATTACAGCAACAGTGACAGTTATGTTGAAAACAAACACACACAGTCATCACAACAACCACCATTACAGCAACAGTGACAGTTATGTTGAAAACAAACACACACAGTCATCACAACAACCACCATTACAAGCAACAGTGACAGTAATGTTGAAAACAAACACACACAGTGTCATCACAACAACCACCATTACAGCAACAGTGACAGTTATGTTGAAAACAAACACACACAGTCATCCCAACAACCACCATTACAGCAACAGTGACAGTTATGTTGAAAACAAACACACACAGTCATCACAACAACCACCATTACAGCAACAGTGACAGTTATGTTGAAAACAAACACACACAGTCATCACAACAACCACCATTACAGCAACAGTGACAGTAATGTTGAGAACAAACACACACAGTGTCATCACAACAACCATTACAGCAACAGTGACAGTAATGTTGAAAGCAAACACACACAGTGTCATCACAACAACCACCATTACAGCAACAGTGACAGTAATGTTGAAAACAAACACACACAGTGTCATCACAACAACCATTACAGCAACAGTGACAGTAATGTTGAAAGCAAACACACACAGTGTCATCACAACAACCAGCATATACAGCAACAGTGACAGTTATGTTGAAAACAAACACACACAGTGTCATCACAACAACCAGCATATACAGCAACAGTGACAGTTATGTTGAAAACAAACACACACAGTGTCATCACAACAACCATTACAGCAACAGTGACAGTTATGTTGAAAACAAACACACACAGTGTCATCACAACAACCACCATTACAGCAATAGTGACAGTTATGTTGAAAACAAACACACACAGTGTCATCACAACAACCCCCATTACAGCAACAGTGACAGTAATGTTGAAAACAAACACACAGTGTCATCACAACAACCACCATTACAGCAACAGTGACAGTAATGTTGAGAACAAACACACACAGTGTCATCACAACAACCACCATTACAGCAACAGTGACAGTAATGTTGAAAGCAAACACACACAGTGTCATCACAACAACCAGCATATACAGCAACAGTGACAGTTATGTTGAAAACAAACACACACAGTGTCATCACAACGACCATTACAGCAACAGTGACAGTTATGTTGAAAACAAACACACACAGTCATCACAACAACCCCCATTACAGCAACAGTGACAGTTATGTTGAGAACAAACACACACAGTGTCATCACAACAACCATTACAGCAACAGTGACAGTAATGTTGAAAGCAAACACACACAGTGTCATCACAACAACCACCATTACAGCAACAGTGACAGTTATGTTGAGAACAAACACACACAGTGTCATCACAACAACCATTACAGCAACAGTGACAGTAATGTTGAAAGCAAACACACACAGTGTCATCACAACAACCAGCATATACAGCAACAGTGACAGTTATGTTGAAAACAAACACACACAGTCATCACAACAACCACCATTACAGCAACAGTGACAGTAATGTTGAAAACAAACACACACAGTGTCATCACAACAACCACCATTACAGCAACAGTGACAGTAATGTTGAAAACAAACACACACAGTGTCATCACAACAACCACCATTACAGCAACAGTGACAGTTATGTTGAAAACAAACACACACAGTGTCATCACAACAACCATTACAGCAACAGTGACAGTTATGTTGAAAACAAACACACACAGTCATCACAACAACCATTACAGCAACAGTGACAGTAATGTTGAAAACAAACACACACAGTGATAACCAACAACCACCATTACAGCTACAGTGACAGTTATGTTGAAAACAAACACACACAGTGTCATCACAACAACCACCATTACAGCAACAGTGACAGTAATGTTGAAAACAAACACACACAGTGTCATCACAACAACCAGCATATACAGCAACAGTGACAGTAATGTTGAAAGCAAACACACACAGTGTCATCACAACAACCACCATTACAGCAACAGTGACAGTTATGTTGAAAACAAACACACACAGTGTCATCACAACAACCACCATTACAGCAACAGTGACAGTAATGTTGAAAACAAACACACACAGTGTCATCACAACAACCACCATTACAGCAACAGTGACAGTTATGTTGAAAACAAACACACACAGTCATCACAACAACCACCATTACAGCAACAGTGACAGTAATGTTGAAAACAAACACACACAGTGTCATCACAACAACAACCATTACAGCAACAGTGACAGTTATGTTGAAAACAAACACACACAGTGTCATCACAACAACCATTACAGCAACAGTGACAGTTATGTTGAAAACAAACACACACAGTGTCATCACAACAACCACCATTACAGCAACAGTGACAGTTATGTTGAAAACAAACACACACAGTCATCACAACAACCAGCATATACAGCAACAGTGACAGTAATGTTGAAAACAAACACACACAGTCATCACAACAACCAGCATATACAGCAACAGTGACAGTAATGTTGAAAACAAACACACACAGTGTCATCACAACAACCCCCATTACAGCAACAGTGACAGTAATGTTGAAAACAAACACACACAGTGTCATCACAACAACGACCATTACAGCAACAGTGACAGTAATGTTGAAAACAAACACACAGTGTCATCACAACAACCACCATTACAGCAACAGTGACAGTAATGTTGAAAACAAACACACACAGTGTCATCACAACAACCACCATTACAGCAACAGTGACAGTAATGTTGAAAACAAACACACACAGTGTCATCACAACAACCCCATTACAGCAACAGTGACAGTAATGTTGAAAACAAACACACACAGTGTCATCACAACCCCCATTACAGCAACAGTGACAGTAATGTTGAAAACAAACACACACAGTCATCACAACAACCCCCATTACAGCAACAGTGACAGTAATGTTGAAAACAAACACACACAGTGTCATCACAACAACCACCATTACAGCAACAGTGACAGTAATGTTGAAAACAAACACACACAGTGTCATCACAACAACCACCATTACAGCAACAGTGACAGTAATGTTGAAAGCAAACACACACAGTGTCATCACAACAACCAGCATATACAGCAACAGTGACAGTAATGTTGAAAGCAAACACACACAGTGTCATCACAACAACCACCATTACAGCAACAGTGACAGTAATGTTGAAAACAAACACACACAGTCATCACAACAACCCCCATTACAGCAACAGTGACAGTAATGTTGAAAACAAACACACACAGTGTCATCACAACAACCACCATTACAGCAACAGTGACAGTAATGTTGAAAACAAACACACACAGTGTCATCACAACAACCACCATTACAGCAACAGTGACAGTAATGTTGAAAACAAACACACACAGTGTCATCACAACAACCACCATTACAGCAACAGTGACAGTAATGTTGAAAACAAACACACAGTGTCATCACAACAACCACCATTACAGCAACAGTGACAGTTATGTTGAAAACAAACACACACAGTGTCATCACAACAACCAGCATATACAGCAACAGTGACAGTAATGTTGAAAGCAAACACACACAGTGTCATCACAACAACCACCATTACAGCAACAGTGACAGTTATGTTGAAAACAAACACACACAGTGTCATCACAACAACCAGCATATACAGCAACAGTGACAGTTATGTTGAAAACAAACACACACAGTGTCATCACAACAACCACCATTACAGCAACAGTGACAGTTATGTTGAAAACAAACACACACAGTGTCATCACAACAACCATTACAGCAACAGTGACAGTTATGTTGAAAACAAACACACACAGTGTCATCACAACAACCATTACAGCAACAGTGACAGTTATGTTGAAAACAAACACACACAGTGTCATCACAACAACCACCATTACAGCAACAGTGACAGTAATGTTGAAAACAAACACACACAGTGTCATCACAACAACCACCATTACAGCAACAGTGACAGTAATGTTGAAAACAAACACACACAGTCATCCAAACAACAACCATTACAGCAACAGTGACAGTAATGTTGAAAACAAACACACACAGTGTCATCACAACAACCAGCATATACAGCAACAGTGACAGTAATGTTGAGAACAAACACACACAGTGTCATCACAACAACCATTACAGCAACAGTGACAGTAATGTTGAAAACAAACACACACAGTGTCATCACAACAACCACCATTACAGCAACAGTGACAGTTATGTTGAAAACAAACACACACAGTCATCCAAACAACAACCATTACAGCAACAGTGACAGTTATGTTGAAAACAAACACACACAGTGTCATCACAACAACCATTACAGCAACAGTGACAGTTATGTTGAAAACAAACACACACAGTGTCATCACAACAACCACCATTACAGCAACAGTGACAGTTATGTTGAAAACAAACACACACAGTCATCCCCACAACCAGCATATACAGCAACAGTGACAGTTATGTTGAAAGCAAACACACACAGTCATCACAACAACCAGCATATACAGCAACAGTGACAGTAATGTTGAAAACAAACACACACAGTGTCATCACAACAACCCCCATTACAGCAACAGTGACAGTAATGTTGAAAACAAACACACACAGTGTCATCACAACAACGACCATTACAGCAACAGTGACAGTAATGTTGAAAACAAACACACAGTGTCATCACAACAACCACCATTACAGCAACAGTGACAGTAATGTTGAAAACAAACACACACAGTGTCATCACAACAACCACCATTACAACAACAGTGACAGTAATGTTGAAAACAAACACACACAGTGTCATCACAACAACCCCCATTACAGCAACAGTGACAGTAATGTTGAAAACAAACACACACAGTGTCATCACAACCCCCATTACAGCAACAGTGACAGTAATGTTGAAAACAAACACACACAGTCATCACAACAACCCCCATTACAGCAACAGTGACAGTAATGTTGAAAACAAACACACACAGTGTCATCACAACAACCACCATTACAGCAACAGTGACAGTAATGTTGAAAACAAACACACAGTGTCATCACAACAACCACCATTACAGCAACAGTGACAGTTATGTTGAAAACAAACACACACAGTGTCATCACAACCACCATTACAGCAACAGTGACAGTTATGTTGAAAACAAACACACACAGTGTCATCACAACAACCATTACAGCAACAGTGACAGTAATGTTGAAAACAAACACACACAGTGTCATCACAACAACCAGCATATACAGCAACAGTGACAGTAATGTTGAAAGCAAACACACACAGTGTCATCACAACAACCACCATTACAGCAACAGTGACAGTAATGTTGAAAACAAACACACACAGTCATCACAACAACCCCCATTACAGCAACAGTGACAGTAATGTTGAAAACAAACACACACAGTGTCATCACAACAACCACCATTACAGCAACAGTGACAGTAATGTTGAAAGCAAACACACACAGTGTCATCACAACAACCACCATTACAGCAACAGTGACAGTAATGTTGAAAACAAACACACACAGTGTCATCACAACAACCACCATTACAGCAACAGTGACAGTAATGTTGAAAACAAACACACAGTGTCATCACAACAACCAGCATATACAGCAACAGTGACAGTTATGTTGAAAACAAACACACACAGTGTCATCACAACAACCAGCATATACAGCAACAGTGACAGTAATGTTGAAAGCAAACACACACAGTGTCATCACAACAACCACCATTACAGCAACAGTGACAGTTATGTTGAAAACAAACACACACAGTGTCATCACAACAACCAGCATATACAGCAACAGTGACAGTTATGTTGAAAACAAACACACACAGTGTCATCACAACAACCAGCATATACAGCAACAGTGACAGTAATGTTGAGAACAAACACACACAGTGTCATCACAACAACCATTACAGCAACAGTGACAGTAATGTTGAAAGCAAACACACACAGTGTCATCACAACCACCATTACAGCAACAGTGACAGTTATGTTGAAAACAAACACACACAGTGTCATCACAACAACCACCATTACAGCAACAGTGACAGTAATGTTGAAAGCAAACACACACAGTGTCATCACAACAACCACCATTACAGCAACAGTGACAGTTATGTTGAAAACAAACACACACAGTGTCATCACAACAACCACCATTACAGCAATAGTGACAGTTATGTTGAAAACAAACACAGTGATCCCAACAACCACCATTACCGCAACAGTGCTAGTAATGTTGAAAACAAAAACAAACACACACAGTCATTAAAAAAAACCAAAACATTACAGCAACAGTGACAGTCATGATGAAAAACGTCAGGGTTCCTAAGCCTTTGCCCTGCCCGGTGTAACACGAAATTTTTACTCCACGAAAAATTTACTCCGGAGTAAATATTTCGTACGAAATTCTTACTCCGAGTACACTTTTTGTACGAGAAAAGAACTCCCCAAGGCACGACAAAATTACTCCCTCCACAAAATTTTTACTCCCCATTTTGTTTACTTCCACTGAGTCCGGGAACGTAGAAGAAGAAGAAGAAGAAGAAGTTTACTTCCAGTAAAAATCTCGTACGCAAAAATGGGATGCGGGCGAAGGGATAATGCCAAAAAGTGATCTCGCGCACACGAATGTCGCGCTACCCTCCTTCCACCCCTTCCACCACCAAGACTAACAGGGGACAAGGGAGTAAACATTTCGTACACCTGGCATGGGAAGTTAAATTGCTCGTGTTGGGGTGAAGTAATTTATTCGTTATTTATTCGTCAGGGGAGTAACATTTTTGAACGAAATGTTTACTCGGAACTCACCTGTCTTGGGGAGTAATTTTCTCGTGCAATGGGGGAGTGCTTTTTTCGTAAAGGGAGTAACTTTTTCGTACGAAATGTTTACTCCGGAGTAAAAATCTCGTGGGAGTAATTTTCTCGTGTTACACCGGTCCTTTTTGTATTACATTGGAACCCCCCTTGTAAGACCTAAAATCTGCGAAACTGGGGTCTACGGAGGGAGTTTTAAAATGGAGGTAAATATACAGAGTTTATGAACAGAAAATCTCGATGAGCAAGGTCCTAAAAAGGAGGAAATCTTAAATTGGTATGTCTTATTGGACGAGTCTTAAATTGGTATGTCTTATTGGACGAGTCTTAAATTGGTATGTCTTATTGGACAAGTCTTAAATTGGTATGTCGTTTTGGGCGAGTCTTAAATTGGTATGTCTTATTGGACGAGTCTTAAATTGGTATGTCTTATTGGACGAGTCTTAAATTGGTAGGCTATGTCTTATTGGACGAGTCTTAAATTGGTATGTCTTATTGGACGAGTCTTAAATTGGTATGTCTTATTGGACGAGTCTTAAATTGGTATGTCTTATTGGGGACTCTTAAATTGGTATGTCTTACTGGACGAGTCTTAAATTGGTATGTCTTATTGGGCAAGTCTTAAATTGGTATGTCTTATTGGACGAGTCTCAAATTGGTATGTATTATTGGATGAGTCTTAAATTGGTATGTCTTATAGGACGAGTCTTAAATTGGTATGTCTTATTGGACGAGTCTCAAATTGGTATGTCTTATTGGACGAGTCTTAAATTGGTATGTCTTATTGGACGAGTCTTAAATTGGTATGTCTTATTGGACGAGTCTTAAATTGGTATGTCTTACTGGACGAGTCTTAAATTGGTATGTCTTATTGGACGAGTCTCAAATTGGTATGTATTATTGGATGAGTCTTAAATTGGTATGTCTTACTCGACGAGTCTTAAATTGGTACGTCTTATTGGACGAGTCTCAAATTGGTATGTATTATTGGATGAGTCTTAAATTGGTATGTCTTATAGGACGAGTCTTAAATTGGTATGTCTTACTGGACGAGTCTTAAATTGGTATGTCTTATTGGGCGAGTCTTAAATTGGTATGTCTTATTGGGCGACTCTTAAATTGGTATGTCTTACTGGACGAGTCTTAAATTGGTATGTCTTATAGGACGAGTCTTAAATTGGTATGTCTTACTGGACGAGTCTTAAATTGGTATGTCTTATTGGACGAGTCTCAAATTGGTATGTATTATTGGATGAGTCTTAAATTGGTATGTCTTACTGGACGAGTCTTAAATTGGTATGTCTTATTGGGCAAGTCTTAAATTGGTATGTCTTATTGGGCAAGTCTTAAATTGGTATGTCTTATTGGGCAAGTATTAAATTGGTATGTCTTACTGGACGAGGCTTAAATTGGTATGTCTTATTCAGTGGGCAAGTCTTAAATTGGTATGTCTTATTGGGCAAGTCTTAAATTGGTATGTCTTATTGGACGAGTCTTAAAAGGGGAGTTCGATTGTACATGTACAACAGTTGCCGATATGGATACTTTCCTGTCAGTCACATATTTCAAGGTTTGATTTTGTCCATTTGACTGATACTCACCTTCAGTGTGCTCTCTCTCTCTCTCTCTCTCTCTCTCTCTCTCTCTCTCTCTCTCTCTCTCTCTCTCCCTCTCTCTCTTTCTCTCTCTCAGTCTTGCTCCCCTCCCCCTCTCTCAATATAGGTCAAAAATATCTTGTTTTGCCTATTGACATAAACTTTTTTGATTCAACAAGAAGGCATCCAAACACACGTACGCACAACACTGCTAATCAAACAGAAGAAAAAGAAGAAAGAAAGGGAACGGGGGGGGGGTATCCCTATAGCTGGAGTCTCTCACGTCCACCAATAAATGATGTCGAAACATCAACAATCTCATAGCGCCAGAACTACTCAAAGCTAAACAGTTATGCGGCATGCCCGCTATTAAAATGTATACATTTTGTCCCTTCAAAAATAAAGCCACAAAACGAATAATGTTTGAACCCATATATTCACTAAATATAATAATAGTGTTCATTTGTTTGCTTATTGGGTGTTCATTTTCTCGTCTTCGACGAGAACCCTGGGCCGAGGGGAACGAGAAAGTTACCAACCGGGTGGGAGTCAGCCGCGGTCTTCGATTGGTTGAAATTGAGATTTATTGTGATTTCAACGAATCAGACGCCGCGGTTTGTTCTCTCCCGTTTGGTTGTCTCCCACTTTCGCTTCGTGCATCCCGGCCCAGGGGGCCATGCGAGACCGAGTGCAGCATCCATGTTTTGGTCTCGGCCTAACCGTGACGGCTTACTAGCGCCAAAAGTAAAAATTAGTAATTAACCCGTGAAAGTTACTAATTTTCACGAGAAAATTACAATTATTAATTACTTTTTTTTATTTTTTTTTTTTATTCTCTTTTGGTGAATTTTTTTTTAATTTTTTTTACATACAATGATACATATAATTCTGTACATTACAGGACATCACTTAACCAAAAGGACAGATCCATATAACCGAAAAACACTTGAACAATTACAACATACATGGGGTGGGAGGATGGGTGGGGGGGGGGGGGGGGGGGGGGATGTTCAGAGCTTGGTGGTCGCAGTATCAGAAGGTTTTGAAAAAAACCAAAAAAACAAACAAACAAAAATATATATATAAAGGGGTTACATCAAAACATGCATATACAGGCGCCAATCCTTGTAAAATTTATCTACTGTATTATTTACAACTGCGTTATACTTTTCACAAATAAATCTTTGCTTCAAATTTCTACTAAACGTCTGAAAATGAGGGGTCTTTTTGTTCATTTTGGAAATATATACATGGTGTTTGGCACAGATTACTAACACATCAAAAGCTTTATCGGTGACAACATTGTTCGCAACTCCAAGAAGAACCAGTTCTTTAGACAGTTTTAAATTGTCACAATGGGTGCAGTTCGCCTTTAGCCAATTTACAAATTCTATCCAAAAAGTCTGCACTTTATCACACTCCCAAAACATATGTAAAAGGGTTTCTTCATTTCTACCACAAAATGTACACAATGACGTATCCACAATTTTTCGCAAAAATAGAAACCGTTCTGTGGGCAAAATTCTGTACAATAGTCGGTACTGGAACCATCTCAGACAAGTGTCTTTTGTTGTTTTAAAAACATGTTGAAAAATAGCCTTCTTATCTAACAAACAGTCTAAGGATTCAGACCATTTTTGGATACATTTTGGGACCGTAACATGTTCATTCAGCTTTTTGTAAATAAGTTGTGTCTTGCCTTTACAAATACATTTCCACACATTGGGCTCTGTCATAATAAAATGTTTATCAAATTCTAAGCCGATTTTTCTCTGATATTTTTTAACAGCCTGGATTACACCTTGGTACAATACAAAATCTCCTCGCACATTTGGATATTTAATTTTAAATGCATTATAGGATAAGTATCCATTTTGTCCCAAAATATGACCAATCTGAGCAATTCCATTGTCGATCCAGTTTTGAATGTACACTGTCTTTTTATCTCTGCGAATATTAACATTATAATGTAAACATTCTGATACAAAATCGTTAAAGGTTGAAGGGTCACATTTTCCGTGTAGTTTCTTATAATGTTTAAAAACATCGGTCCAAAACGGGTTTTCTATTCTCTGCATCAAAACATTTGCAAATTCCTCTCCTTTCGTATTAATTGTTATAACAGATGGACATGCTTTAGCCAATAATCTTGATATTAATCCAGTAAGACCAACAACTCTTTTTAACCAAACAATTTTTAGAGATGACAGAAAACTTTTCACGTCAACCATCTTTAATCCTCCATCTTCATAGGATTGGGTGACCGTAGTTCTTTTAATTTTATCTCTTTTTCCATCCCAAAGAAATTTGAAAAAAATATTATTTAACTCCATCATAAACTGTTCGTCTGGATCAGGTAAATTCGTAAACAAATGTGTCAATTTGGAAATAGCCAAGGTTTTTAGGACTGTTATTTTACCAAAAGGTGTCAGGTTCCTTCTGGTCCATGAATTCAGAAGTTTTTGAATTTCCTTTAACTTATTTTTATAGTTAAGAAAAACAACCTCGGATACATTTACTGAGAAAATAACACCAAGTGCTTTAAAGTTATCCGGGTTCCAGGTAAAATTCATATCAGGCAAAAATCTTCTTTTGCAAAACTTTAAAGGTCCTAACCAAACTACATTTGTTTTATCATAATTCATTCTCAGACCTGATAGTGATGCAAAAAGTTGTAACACTTTTATACTTTCGCAAAATGATTGCTCTGTACCATCAAGAAATAGACTGGTATCATCGGCGAATTGTGACAATAAAATATTTTCGCCAAGAATATTCATACCACAAATCTTTTTGTTCTGGCGTACCATAAGAGACAATATTTCGGCACAAATCAAGAATAAATAAGGTGACAGCGGATCCCCTTGCCGGGTGCCTCGACCTACGTTAAACCATGCTGAATACCGACCATTAACTGAAACACAGGACTTAATTTTGCAATAAAAAGTAAAAATCCATCGTTTCATGTCATTTCCAAAGTTGAATTTGCTCAAAGATTTTTCAATAAATGACCAGGCAACACTGTCGAAAGCCTTTTCAAAGTCGACCATCAAAAGTAGGCCAGGTATATTATGTTTATTTGAGTAGAACAGGGTATCATATATTAATCTGACGTTTTCACCAATATATCTTCCCTTCAAGAAGCCTTTTTGATCATCATGAATCAAATTTGGCAAAACACGTTTAAACCGTTCTGCAATGCACGTTGATGCAACCTTATAAACCGTATTTAGCAGAGTAATTGGTCTCCAATTTTTCAAAAGTGTTTTATTTTTTCCCTCCTTTGGAATACATACTATAACGCCCTGTCTCTGAGTCACTGACATTTCTCCTTTCTCAAATCCACAATTTATAGACCGTAACATAAACTTTCCTAAGTCGGAATAGAAAAACTTGAAGAATTCCGCAGTGTACCCATCTGATCCTGGGCTTTTGTCGTTGTTTAATTTTTTAACAGCTTTGAGTAGCTCACATTGAGTAAGTCTACCTTCTAATTGTTTACTCTCATCATCTGTTAATACAGGATGAGCAAGGTTTTCATCAATCTCTTGATTTACCAGTTCGGCTTCTCTTGAAGTATATAACTCCTCGTAAAAAGTCTGTGCTTCTTTAACAATCAAGGCATTATCATGAATAACTTCACCATCTTCTTTCTGCAAAAAACACATGGACTTCTGGACAAACTGTCTTTTCTCCAAATTACAAAAATATTTTGTATTTTTTTCCCCTTCTCCAATCCACTTAGCACGGGATCTAATTATCATACCATCCACTTTTTTCTGTCTTATTTGACTTAACTCCTGTCGTGTTTGCTCTAAAAGTTGTATATTATACTCTGTCAAACAATTATTAATTACTAATTTTCACGTGTTAATTACTAAGTTTCAAGTGTAAATGTCTAATTTTCAGTTTTGGCTCGCCTCCTGACGGCTTACTAGCGCCAAAAGTAAAAATTAGTAATTAACCCGTGAAAGTTACTAATTTTCACGAGAAAATTACAATTATGACGTGAAAATTAATTACTAATTTTCACGTGTTAATTACTAAGTTTCAAGTGTAAATGTCTAATTTTCAGTTTTGGCTCGCCTCCTGACGGCTAACTAGCGCCAAATCTAAAAATTAGTAATTTTCACGCGTATAAAAAATAAATATGAGGTACAGCTGTCTGCCCGACAACTTGTCGAATAAGGAATTATATTGAAAGATATATGTGAAAGTGTGAGACCACAGCTGATCAAAAGTCTGTCTGCTAAAAACAGCTTCGATTCGAAAGTTTTTGGGTAGGTCGATTATTGGCTCACGTAAGTGTAGCCTATGCGATGATAAACTTTGTCTGTCTGTGCGTGCGTGCGTGCGTGCGTGCGTGCGTATGTATGTATGTGTGTATGTCTGTGGTAGAAACTTTAACATTTCCGAGTCTATGGATTACGTCAGTCTCGGTCAAAAGTGTTCGACGTGTGTGATAGAAACTATTTGAAGACGTCACAGTATGACGTAAGAGGGTTAGACGTCACGCAAAGGAATTACTGAAAGTCTCGGTCATTGTTATTGTGAGCGGGCCGAGACTTCTTGGCAGATCCAGGGTCTCGCTTTCTTGCATAGTTTCACCTATGCTTACTGTGTGTGTGTGTGTGTGTGTGTGTGTGTGTGTGTGTGTGTGTGTGTGTGTGTGTGTGTGTGTGTGTGTGTGTGTGTGTGTATGTGTGACAGAGTGATTGAGTTTGTGTTACTGTTTGTCGATTTCTTACGTGAGCCTTGAAGGCTTCGCCTCTTGTTCTTTTCTAAGATACCCAAAACAACGTTTAAGGAAAGCGCTATTGCAGAAAACTGTGACATGCATCTTCCCGTCGAATAACTTGCTCGATAAGGCCTTCTATTAAAAGATATTTCAGAAATAGTGTGAGAGTGATGTTTGCCGGACGTTGTAGCCTCTCAGTGCGGACTCTTAAAGTCCGACTACGAGGTAAAAATGTTCACGTGAAAATGGTAACCCTAGGTTTTGGCACTGGTAAGCCGTCATACCTAATCTAACAACAGTTCACAATAGACGAATTCCGGGTCGGGTTTGTATGGGCTGTGAAAGAGTAAATGCCCTTGCTTTTTTACTTTGACAAACATTGGAGGGGCCAATCACTAGCGAGGGATGTGTCGGTAACACGAGGACAGGAGCGTGTGTGAAGTTATTTGTCAGAGGAAAAGCAAGGGCGTTCACTCTTTCACAACCCATACACACCCGACGGAGTCAGTTATATTTCCGAACTGATCATCGTCTAAAGGTGGTCGTCTACATTTTTACACCCCCGGTATAGGGGTGTGTATAGGTTTCACTCAATGTGTTTGTTTGTGTTCGCAAGTAGATCTCAAGAATGAACGGACCGATCGTCACCAAACTTGGTGAACAGGTTCTATACATTCCTGAGACGGTCCTTACAAAAATTGGGACCAGTCAAACACACGGTTAGGGAGTTATTGGTGGATTTTGGTTTTTTGGGGGATCAACTACGGCATAACTCTTCCTTATCTTCTCCATGTTTTCAGCGTTTACCTCCCTTCCTTCGTATGGTGCACTTACTATTATGAGGGGGCATCTTCGGATATTCCCGGAGTTCTGTTACTATTTTTAGAAGGTCACCGCAGTGTCCAGAACGTAAATTGGACCCGTAAATTATCCTCACTGTAAAAGTGCAAAGGTCGAATCAATTTATAGCCACGCGAAAAATACACTGTCATCTATCTCTCTATATATACGGCTTCTCTGTGTTTGTGTGTGTGTGTGTGTGTGTGTGTCTCTCTCTCTATGTGGGCAACACCTATGGATTGTTCAGTTCTGTTTGTGATGTGGTCTGGCGGCTTTTGTGTATTTGTATGTACTGGCCTTCCTTTGAGAAGCCAGAACAGTTCAAAAGGGCTTAGAGATAAGCTCTAAATTGCTCAATCCTGAGCAGTGAGAATGGTTATTTCCCTTTGACCAACGGGGGTGTTTTTCCTATCGGAGGAATTTCTTGTTTTTCTTTTTTTCAATAATCTTATGGTTAGATTTCGCTAAAAAGTTATGGCAGACGATGAATGAACCATGGGGAAAAAAGTTATAAAAAAACAAGAGGCGAAGCCTTCAAGGCTCCCGTAAGAAATCAACAATCAGTAACATAACACAAACTCACTCACTCCGTAACACACACACACATACACAAACACACACACACACACACACACACACACACACACACACACGCACACACACACACAGTTAAAACTAACGCATCATATCAACTCCATGTATAATTTTCAAAAGAAGGCAAACAGATAAAATGACTAGGGTAATAGGTTAGGTACCTGCCATGTGGGCACTTTTTCCACTGCTGTCCTCAGTCCTATACTTTTCATCAAGACTTGTCACCATGCCGAGTAGATCTAAATTCGGAAGTCTTCATGTGGCTGAGGCGTATATCTGACATAGCGTCGATCTTGTTGTAGGTTAACCTCCTTCCTGAAACAAATGGCAAAATGCGATTAGTTATGATGACTACAACCTACACAAATATAAACAGTGTTTTGAAACAGAATAGTCAGGTTATACAAGCCACTTTACCTATGCAGCATGGTAACCCTACAATATGCGAAACATGTCGACTGCAGCAGCCTGGTTCTTAAAATAATTCTGACGGTCAACACAGCCAGAAATGCCAACAAAGACAAGAAAGCTGTGGCAAGGTAAGCTTACCAAACGTTACATAGCGAATCATATGATAGTGCGTAAACAGCAAACAGTAGATCTACAATCAAAGAGAGGATCGAGTCTGGAATGAAACGCGATACAGATCTAGCATTCAAAAACTGTCTTTCACGTTCAAGGAAGTTGTTGCAAAGTACTTAAGACTTACTAAATTGTACAGACAAAACCATGACAGTGCATGTTTTGAATCTGAGGAAAAAATCGTGATCATTTTGACTTTGAGAACAGATTCATTCCGTTTCCTTATATCTGCATGTTCAAGTAAATGGTGGACAGTTTTTTTCGGGCAGAGTAAACTTAACTTGAGACTCTACTGCAAGTCTTGAAATTCACATAAATCGAACCACGAGCAAAGACATCCAAACATTACAGGCACTTTAGATCAACTCATTTCACTAGAGGTGACTGCCTAGCACTGTGTTTGACATCCGTGTCTGCTGAAATAAAAAGAAATTAAAACAAAACGGATTAACAGTAGGTGACACGTTATCAGAGTGGGAGACACTAGATCTGTCTCTGAACTTCCCGGGATGGACGGCTGCAAGATCGACACTGACTGCCGCGCTTTCGACAGCTCTTCCTCGCGTGGACATTGGAAACACGCTGTGCAGATCAAATTGTAGGAAATCTCCCTTTGGTATCTTCTTTATTTACTTTTCTGGAGCTTAGAAACCGAACAACATGAAATCGTCTTCCCCGGCGCCGAATCGGCGAGGTGAGAACTGGACCACAATCCTTCGCGCGACCCCTGACCTGATCTTGACACCTGACCTGCCGTCTACATGCCAAACACGACACAAATCAGTCAACTGCTTGTACCCCTTCAAAACCCCCCACCACCCGTTTTCTTTGGATACACGCTTTAACTACACACATGCCGACACAATGTTGATCATTGCTTCAATAATTTGAAGATGGTGCTTGAAAATTAACCACGTGAAATGAGTATTTCGGTGTTTAGCCAAAAATGTTAAAGTTTCTACCACAGACATACACACATACATACGCACGCACGCACAGACAGACAAAGTTTACCATCGCATAGGCTACACTTACGTGAGCCAAAAATATGAGTAAAAAAAGATTTTTTGGGGGGGTAGCGTGACTCACGCTTCCAATATTTTGTTTTCTGTTTGCTGAGAACATGTGCTTTGCCTAAAAATACTGACCAATCAAATTCATGTCACTATGCTTATAGCCACGCCCAAACAAGTGCAGCAACAGTTTGACACTGGAGCGCTGTCCACGCTTTTTTTTAAACGCACGAAATGCACGGGATTTGAGAGGAGTTTTGCGCTTGGCATTTTCCAAATAAGGATATCCTACTATGAGTACTACGCTGGAATACTACAATGAATTTTCAAACGGCTACACTGGCTTCGTCTTTCCTGATCGAAAGGGGGTGTATTGTTGATAATTGTAGATAATAGACTCTGCATTTTAATGGTCAAATGGCGATTTCGGTATAAAAATGTAGACAAGGACCTTTAAGGCGTATCAGTTGAAGTGAAAGCAAAGATGAAATTCTACGCCGGGTAGCAGTAGAATATCTTTGGTGAAAGGTAGACGGTTTCTTAGAACTCACATTCTTCTACAGTCGGTACTTTGAATCTTGATAAAAATATGAATCTCTTTCAGCAAGTTACAAATCTTGTCCGAGAGCACGTGACTAAACAACAACGAAATATCATGTTGCCCTCTTGTGGATAAAACATGTAACTTGTTGCATTTTTGAATTCCCGTCGACCCGACTCACTAATCATGCAGGCAAGGCCACGGGAACCGGCTGTGAGAGGCGAGACAAAATAAGTCATTCTCAGTAACTCAGCCGTTCCGTAGTCCGAGTACTCGCCGTCGTTCTTCGCGCACGTGAACTGCCTGTATTCATAGGACACAGTACCTCCGGAAGCGTGTCGCTGGTCCCTCAGTGTGTCGTTATAACTTGCGAATATGATCCTTCACGCTTGACCGCTTTGGGATTTGACCCTGACTTCCACCCCTCGGCACACGGCCACGGGCCTTAGTATGACCTCAGGCTTCTTTAGATGTCCCAAGTTGCCTCAGGCGTACCAGACAACACCGTGATCAGTTGTAGTTCATTGTTCATGAGTTTCCACTAAATTGGTCAAAAGCAGAGTCGAACTTGACTGTCAGCACAGTTCAGTTTCGGTTAAAAAGAACCAACATCATCCCCAAAATATACACACACGCGCGCGCGCACACACACACGCACACACACACACACACACCACACACACACACACACACACACACACAAACACACACAAACACACACACATAAAGTTGTGTTGTTGTTGTTGCTGTAATATAACGGAGAAAAAAAGGACGGTCTCTGTATAAAGTAGGACTGAGAAAGCAACAGCCCCCCACCCCTCCCCCCAAAAAAAGCTTCCGTGTGATCCTTACACACTGGCATAGATACAAAATAATGTCCACCAAATACCCGTGTGACTTGGAATAATAGGCCGTAAAAAGTAAATATTCGCCGTAATGGCTTGAGATTTACTGGCCGATGTAAATGCTTGATATATTGTGTAAAAATTCCATCTCACACGGCAGAAATGAATATGTAAAGCGCTTAGAGAACGAGTCAAGCGCTATATAAATCTCCCATATAAATAAATAAATAAAAACGCCGGCGCGTATTATCACAGGCTATAGACTGAACCGTCATAAAAATCAACGCACACGAAACGGCTGTAAAAATGGACAAAATCAAGTCGGCACCGACGACCACACTTTATGGTAGCCATTCTAGTTCCAAAACCGGCATCACTTGAAGAAAAGTAATGACAAGGCTTAAACTGAAGTGCGAAAACGCACACGCCGCACTCGCGGGCCGGTGACACCCCGCTCGGCCTGTGCTTCACCTGGAAATTGGCCAATCTGTCCCCCTGGGGACAGTGTGGGATACCAAAGTAGTGTCCTCCCTATCCCTACTCAGTCTGTACGGCGGCTTCATCTAAAAACGTGGCCGCTTCCTCATTCGGACCCCCTACCCCCACCTCCACCACACACACACACACAAACACAATAGGCCATATAGGCCTAATGTGTAGGGGAAGGGCTCCTAATATCAGAGACATAGATGTATGTATGTCTCTGCTAATATGGACCACTTTTTGTTTCATGCTGATAACTAGCTTGTTTTCTTGCGAAGAAGTTCAAGTATTTTGTGTTTGGTAGTCCTTCTCTCTTATGTTAACCGTTAGGCCTAATTAGAGTGAAATAGCTTTGATAGACATTTAGCAAAAATTAAATACAGAAAAAAAATCACAAATGGTCCATATTAGGAGCCTGGGCGCCTAATATGGACCAGTGAAGCGGCCTTCACGAATCACAGTAAAAAGCACACTATACTTCAAAATAACATTATACAACTTAGTGTACAACGGTCAGACTAATTAAAATATGCTTTAGATTGATCTGTTTTGGGTTGATCAGAGCATTATTTGAAGCACGCCAGGAAACTAAAGAAACGTATCAACAAGTCGCGTAAGGCAAAATTACTACATTTAGTCACTAGAATCATAGACCTATATTAGATAATATAGGTCCCTGCTAGAATGAATACCCGCTTCGCCGGGTAGCCGGCTTCGCCGGGAAGAAGTACTGAGAGCCGTACGCCGGCTTCGCCGGGTCCGAACAATGGACCCGCCAAGCTTAGGTCCCTCCCAGATTCGTGGAATGGGAACAGCACGAAAATGATTCAGTGGCCATAATGCCATTCCTGACCATATCGAGTCCCATCCTTGTCGACGAATGTAACCGTGTTAATCACCTTTGGAGGCGAACTCCACTCAAACAGGATTGAGCAATTTATAGCTTATCTGTAAGCCCTTTTGAACTGTTATGGCTTCTCAAAGGAAGGCCAGTACATAAAAATACACAAAAGCCGCCAGACCACATCACAAACAGAACTGAACAATCCCCATGTGTTGCTCACATAGAGAGACACACACACACACACACACACACACACAAACACAGAGAAGCCGTATCTATAAAGAGATAGATGACAGTGTATTTTTCGCGTGGCTATAAATTGATTCGGCCTTTGCACTTTTACAGTGAGGATAATTTACGGGTCCAATTTACGTTCTGGACACTGCGGTGACCTTCCAAAAATAGTAACAGAACGCCGGTAATATCCGAAGATGTCCCACTCATAGTATAGTGCACCATACGAAGGAAGGGAGGTAAACTCTGAAAACCTGGAGAAGATGAGAAGATAAGGAAGAGTTACTTATAATGGTGAAATGAACACAAAAACCAAAATCCGTTCAGCGCTGCGCGCTGAGAGCACATGTTGAAATATCTCATCGATGATATTGTGTCCGGGGTGTAGCTGAATACGGTGTCTTTTAGTTATGCGCTATAGAAATCTCCTTAATAAATAAATAAAATTTGAAAAAGATCCACCGAGAACTTTGGCTTTGGTGTGTCGGTATGGGGGCCCGGGTAGCTGAGGTGGAACCAAAATAGCTGAGGTGGAACCAAAATCGGTTCAGCGCTGCGCGCTGAGAGCACGTGTTGAAATATCGACCAGGTTGTGTCCTGTCCCGGGTCTACCTGAATATGCCCACCAAATTTGAAGCAGATCCATCGAGAACTTTGGCCGTGCATCGCGAACTCACACACAGACAGACAGACAAACAGACAGACAGACACAAGTCGTATATAATAGATAGAAGCTGTGGAACTCACAGAATGAAACTGAACGCACTGCATTTTTTCACAATGACCGCAGTCCGCCGCTTGTGCATAACGGAGTGAAACTGACGAGCCTGTTCAGCGCGGTAGTCACGGTTTCGCTGTGGTGCATAGCACGCTTTTCTGTACCTCTCTTCGTTTTTATATTTAGTCAAGTTTTGACTAAATATTTTAACATCGAGGGGGAATCGAAACGAGGGTCGTGGTGTATGTGCGTGTGTGTGTGCGTGTGTGTGTCTGTGTGTGTGTGTGTGTGTGTGTGTGTAGAGCGATTCAGACTAAACTACTGGACCGATCTTTATGAAATTTGACATGAGAGTTCCTGGGTATGAAATCCCCGAACGTTTTTTTCTTTTTTTTGATAAATGTCATTGATGACGTCACATCCGGCTTTTCGTGAAAGTTGAGGCGGCACTGTCACGCCCTCATTTTTCAACCAAATTGGTTGAAATTTTGGTCAAGTACTCTTCGACGAAGCCCGGGGTTCGGTATTGCATTTCAGCTTGGTGGCTTAAAAATTAATTAATGACTTTGGTCATTAAAAATCTGAAAATTGTAAAAAAAAATAAAAATTTATAAAACGATCCAAATTTACGTTTATCTTATTCTCCATCATTTGATGATTCCAAAAACATATAAATATGTTATATTCGGATTAAAAACAAGCTCTGAAAATTAAATATATAAAAATTATTATCAAAATTTTTTTTTCGAAATCAATTTAAAAACACTTTCATCTTATTCCTTGTCGGTTCCTGATTCCAAAAATATATAGATATGATATGTTTGGATTAAAAACACGCTCAGAAAGTTAAAACAAAGAGAGGTACAGAAAAGCGTGCTATCCTTCTCAGCGCAACGAATACCCCGCTCTTCTTGTCAATTCCACGTGCACTGCCTTTGCCACGGGCGGTGGAGTGACGATGCTACGAGTATACGGTCTTGCTGCGTTGCGTTGCGTTCAGTTTCATTCTGTGAGTTCGACAGCTACTTGACTAAATATTGTATTTTCGCCTTACGCGACTTGTTAACTTTCTGAGCGTGTTTTTAATCCAAACATATCATATCTATATGTTTTTGGAATCAGGAACCGACAAGGAATAAGATGAAATTGTTTTTAAATCGATTTCGGAAATTTAATTTTGATCATAATTTTTATATTTTTAATTTTCAGAGCTTGTTTTTAATCCAAATATAACATATTTATATGTTTTTGGAATCAGAAAATGATGTAGAATAAGTTGAACGTAAATTTGGATCGTTTTATATAAAAAAAAATGTATTACAATTTTCAGATTTTTAATGACCAAAGTCATAAATTAATTTTTAAGCCACCAAGCTGAAATGCATTACCGAAGTCCGGCCTTCGTCGAAGATTGCTTTACAAAACTTTCAATCAATTTGATTGAAAAATGAGGGTGTGACAGTGCCGCCTCAACTTTTACAAAAAGCCGGATATGACGTCATCAAAAGTATTTATCGAAAAAAAGAAAAAAACTTCCGGGGATATCATTCCCAGGAACTCTCATGTAAAATTTCATAAAGATCGGTCCAGTAGTTTGGTCTGAATCGCTCTACACACACACACACACACACACGCACAGACACACAGTGACTGATACACACACACATACACCACGACCCTCGTCTCGATTCCCCCTCTATGTTAAAACATTTAGTCAAAACTTGACTAAATGTAAAAACAGAGTGAAAATAAGTGAAATTATCAACTTCCACGAAAAGAAGATTTTTAAAAACACTTTTATCTTATTCCTTGTCGGTTCCTGATTCCAAAAACATATAGATATGATATGTTTGGATTAAAAACACGCTCAGAAAGTTAAAACTGACGAAGAGAGGTACAGTAAAGCGTGCTATGAAGCACAGCGCAATCGCTACCGCGCCAAACAGGCTCATCACTTTCACTGCCTTTTGCACTAGCGGCGGACTACGTTCAGTTTCATTCTGTGAGTTCCACAGCTTGACTAAATGTAGTAATTTCGCCTTACGCGACTTGTTTGTATTTAGAGTATTAATTGAGTATGGTC
This sequence comes from Littorina saxatilis, assembly GCF_037325665.1. Classification (NCBI taxonomy): domain Eukaryota; kingdom Metazoa; phylum Mollusca; class Gastropoda; order Littorinimorpha; family Littorinidae; genus Littorina; species Littorina saxatilis. The sequence goes on from NC_090253.1 coordinate 13,881,973, forward strand.
GGGGTTGGGGAGGCTGTTGCTCTAAATTCACCATTTGTTTTACGTTACTCTGTAAAAACATCGGCGATGCGCTTATGGTGAGGGCCCCAAAGGGGGGGTATCATCACGATCACGGGAAGGGAAATTTTAGCTTTCACGATCACAGTTACCTTGATTTTTGTTTTCACGATCACAAACACCTTGACGAATAGAGGATCATAGAGTTGAGGGCCCCAAAGGGTTTAAAACCGTGATCGTGATTGGCGTTTTTTGACCTTTCTGTGACCGTGATTGCCGAAATTTCCATTTCTGTGATCGTGATGGGACTTTGCCCGTGATCCGTGATGACAAAAAAATCAAGTCTCGTGATCGTGATCGTCATTTGTTTTCGTGATCGTGCTGGGCATTATTGCAAAGCATTTTATTTTCAACGTACATTTTTTCACAGCTGTATTACACTCTATGATCCTCTAGTCTATTCGGTAAGGAGCCAACCCCGATTGAAAGGGAAGCAACAACACATTCAGAAATATGATTTTGAGAGCGATTGCTTCCCTTTAAAAGAACCAATTACACACTGACAAAAAGAGATCCAATCAGAAGGCAAATTGCAAAAGTCTACCAAACTTCATCCAATGGAAGGGCTTCGTGCAAAAGTTTTGAGTGAAATTCGAATTCGAAGATCAAAAATGGCGTGCAGCGGTACTGTCATCGAACTTCTGTTATATTTTGTGGATTCAAGCCAGACCAAAGCAGGCGGCGAGAATGCCTTCCTTGGTGGAAAGGTCAGGCTACGGGTCGGTCTTTCTGAAGACGAAATACCAAGGTATGTTGATCTATGTTGCTCTATGACTGTTCTGAATGTAGGCAAAGATCTTGAAATTTGTTCAAGATCTTTGAGTTTGAGTGAGATCATTGACATTGTCGACATTGCCACGTCCGGCTGTCACTCGCTCAGTGTGACCTCGACTGGCTCGAGATCGAGTCTGCGTTTAGCCAAAACCGAAACTAGAAATGTGTTTTTCATCCCAGCAACGTGGACACGCTTGGCATATATTCTAATTGTCGCTTCTTTGCATTAAGCTTGGATTTATTTTAGCGCCTGTAAACTTTAATATCAACAATGGGTTAAATTCAGAAACAATGGCGGGGAGACGCGCCAGTTTGGGTCACTTGATCCTCATGTCAAAGACGATCAAAGTCATGTTCGTTGGGGATTTTGTCAGGCATGCTACTTTTCCGGTAATTGCCGGAAATCCGATAAAGCCGTTTTCAAAATCCGGTAAAGTCAAATTTTTTCCGGTGAAGTTGAAAAATTTCCGCAAAAACGATCCGTGTGAATATCGCGCAACGCGACCGGGCGCCGGTCTCAATGAAGCCAGCGCACAGTAGTGTTGTTTTCACCAGTTTGGAGGTGTGTTGAATGGTGGTGGGGGGAGGCTAAAATGGGATTTTTAACAAGATCACAACACTATTACAACCCCTAAAATGATGCCCAGAATGCACCAGATTGCACAGATTTTAACCGTTTTTTGAAAAAAATTCCGGGGGGGCATGCCCCCGGACCCCCCTAGTTGGCTCGCCTGCTTCGCAGGCTCAGGCTTGTGGCTTCGCTACTGGTACTGCGCGCTTCTTTCAGGTAAAACCGTTTTTGGCCTGTAGCATTCCTGTTTTTTATTCAAGGCCATGGGACCAGGCGATGGTGTACCTCAAATTGTACGGCAAAGTTGAAAATAAAGAACCCATCACACATGCATGTACTTTAATTTCAATCCACCCAATAGTTTTTGAGAAAATGGGTTTACAAGATTTAGCTCTGGAAATGTGAAATTGTGCAAGTATATATTCATGTGTGTGAGTGAGGGTGTGGGGGTTGAATGTGTATGAGTGTAGAGAGAGAGAGAGAGAGAGAGAGAGAGAGAGAGAGAGAGAGAGAGAGAGAGAGAGAGAGAGAGAGAGAGAGAGAGAGAGAGAAACCCCAATGAAAACAACATTCTTGTTACTGATTACAAATCATGATATGTATTTCTATTTGTGTATGAAAGAGAATTCAAAAAATAATTATAAAAAAGTGCAACAGTTGTCACTTTGTGTTGAATAAACAATAGATCCAGAGGAGCGAATTACTGTGTGGTTGTGTTTACTTTGACACGTGCTTTCTGTACATGCAACTTTTACCGTGACCGTGATTTGCCACTGGTGTTCGTGATCGTGAAAACAAAAATCAAGGTAACTGTGATCGTAAAAAGCGAAAATGTCCCTTCCCGTGATCGTGATGATACCCCCCCTTTGGGGCCCTCAGAGTTATACGAGCTGTGAAAAATGTACGTTGAAAATAAAATGCTTTGCAATAATGCCCATCACGATCACGAAAACAAATCACGATCACGATCACGAGACTTGATTTTTTTTGTCATCACGGATCACGGGCAAAGTCCCATCACGATCACAGAAATGGAAATTTCGGCAATCACGGTCACAGAAAGGTCAAAAAACGCCAATCACGATCACGATTTTAAACCCTTTGGGGCCCATTATGGTTTTTGACTGCAGCAATGTTCTTAAAGAATCTGTACCACTAAGCCACACACTATTGTGGAGAGGCTGGTGGGTCAGGCGGCAGGCTTTTGATGTTGCTGCCGGTGAAACTGATCCTGTTTTCCTCGCGCCTGCTTGCCTGCTGCACGGCGCTACTTGAATACGCGTCACGTGACCCGCTTACTCCGCTGTCTGTGGTTTTCCGGTCAAAGAAATAGTTTAGCAGTTTTGTGGTGTATTCTGAGGAAACAAGCATAGGATTTCATCCACCGTATGAAAAACGTCTGAAACATACAAGCAGATATCAGCGATGTTCCATTTAAGGAGTGAAAATGGGAAGTGATAGACAATTGAAGAAAACCTGTGGCGGAACATTTTCGCAGGAGGTCTGTGACGCGGTCCGAGCATGGCAGACGATTTGAGTCTCTCAGAAGATGGTATCGTGATGTTGATAGCGATGTTATGGTTGGATACAGTGAAGACCGAGGGCTTACAGTAGTCCCAGAAAAGGCCTTTATTGCTTGGATACAAAATTCAATGGATATTCAGTGGAGTTAACGGCATACCATGGAGTACAAAGGGGGCACAGTGTTTGTGTGGATCTTTGTTTTGATCGGTAAGTGGATGATGAATGCTGTGTGCAGAACGAAATATTCGAGGTCTGCTGTTGCTTCTTTCGTACTTACATCGGCATTGCCTGCCTATTTCGTTTTGTAACCATCCTTTGGGGTATCGATCCTTTGCGTCGCAGCAAGAGCATACGAGAGTCGACTTAATGGAATGTAATCTCAGAATTGCGTTTAGAAATCGAAAACTTAGTCTGACGTTGACCTATATTGTGAAAGAGCAGACTTCGCCGCCGTCTGCTTCTGTTGCTGTTCGTTCGTCTTTCACCACTGTAGTTTCACTCAGAAGATCTATACCTCAAATGACACTCCCCATGGGGCACAATGCCAATGGGCGAGAGGACAGTCCTCAAGTTCCATCAGGTTATGACCGTCCCAGATATCTAACAGCTTTTCATCAGTTCTTACCATACTTTGCGAAGTTTATGAATGAGTTAAATTCAAAGGGCCATAGTAAATGAGCACTGAAACAAGCACATGTTAATTTGTAATTTAGTGTACATGTACTGGAATGTGACAACTGAACTTAGATCATATATATGTCTTACTCTTAGCTAATTTTGTTCAGATTAAACTTTAAAGGTCATAGCAGGATACAGGTTTTGTGACCAGTACGAGAATCAAAATCAGAGCACAGTGGTGTAAAAACTAAAACCTCTTTTTATCAGTAAGGCCAAAAAAAAAAAATTGTCTGTTTCAGGTAACATGGCTAAAAAAAATAGGGTCGGTAGGTCGGGATTTTTTTTTTTTTTTTTACTTTTTTTTTTTACCCCAAATGTAGACCAATAAAACTAACTTTAAAAATCGCGCAAAGAGACTGGATTTACTATACATAGAGACAAGACACTCAACACATTTACAAATCGTCAGCGGACTTTCGTTTTCACACGTTTTTGTTGTTCATTTTCTCACCCTGTCCTTTACCACAACAACAACAACAACAAAATTTGAGTTTGGAAAAAAAAAGTTTAGGGTCGGCGCCGAAATTTAGGGTCGGTCGGGTGACCAGAAACAGACAATTTTTTTTTTTTTGGCCTCAGCAAGGTTTTTCTGAAGAGTGTCACTTTTGGCAACATCTGATGATGTACTTGTTAGTCGGGAATTTTAGTTGTTGAGGTTCCAGACTGTCAGCATCCTTCGTGGAAATACATGTAGTAATTAAGTAGAAGTGCAACGCCAAGGCACCGCATACCCCAGCGAAAGACAAACCTCTCTCTCTCACTCTCTCTCTCTCAAACACACACACACACACCCCAAGTTACACACACTCACACACACGCACTCACTCACTCTCTCACACACACTTCATACACACAAAACACCACCCCCCCCATACGCACATATAGACAGACGGACATACACACCTTTACAAACAAACACAGACGGGCGAAGTGGCGTAGACCTGCTAGTGACTTAACCCCCTTCGTGTGTACACGCAAGCACAAGACCAAGTGCGCACGGAAAATATCCTGTAATCCATGTCAGAGTTCGGTGGGTTATAGAAACACGAAAATACCCAGCATGCCTCCCCCGAAATCGGCGTATGCTGCCTGAATGGCGGGGTAAAAACGGTCATACACGTAAAAATTCACTCGTGCTAAAACCATGAGTGGACGTGGGAGTCTCGAAGAAGAAGAAGACAAACAAACACACATACACACACACTCACATACACTTACGCACATACATACACACACACACCCACTCTCTCTCTCTCTCTCTCTCTCTCTCTTATACAAACAGACACACACCCACACACACACACACATACATGTACATGCGCACGCATGTACACACACACATTGACTCACACAAATCTCATACACACAAAACACACACTCATACGCACATAGACCGGCACAGTTGGCCGAGTGGTAAGGCGTCCGCCCTGTGATCGGGAGGTCGTGGGTTCGAACCCCGGCCGGGTCATACCTAAGACTTTAAAATTGGCACAAACACACACACACATACACACAAACAGTAACACTAACACATGTGCACAAAATGAACACACACACAAACACACACACACCGCGCGAGAGAAAAAGACTATAGGGAGGCATGACGTCATGATGCATTAATTGACGTCAAAGACTTTCGACCGTGACGTAATCTTCGTACGCGAGCTTTATCCATATACTTGGAAACTACGGAATTTCTACCCGTCCAAAGCGTTGGGTGGCGTTTGCTAAAAACAATGGGGGCGCCTATTGCACCCACCGTATTTTTGTTAGTATGGTCCCAATTTTTGGTGAACTTCCATCTTCAACTGTAGCCCGTAGCCGGGCACAAAGAATCCTTCTTTATCATGTATTATCGGTATGAAAATTTCTCAAGTCGATTACAGTATAGCATTCGTGGGATACCTCTGGACAGCTTCGCTGGGAATATGGTAAAGCAATAGAACTCAGAACACATTGACAGCTACACCAGTGAGTTTTGTGAACCTATAACTATCGTAAACTTTTGTGAAGCAACATCGTACTTGTTGCCGGGAATTTTAGTTGTTGAGGTTCCAGACTGTCAGCATCCTTCGTGGAAATACATGTCGTAAATATGGTAAAGCAATAGAACTCCGAACACATTGACAGTACACCAGTGAGTTTTGTGAACCTATAAGGCCAAAAAAAATAATAGGTCTGTTTACAGTAACATAGGCCAAAAAAATAGGGTCGGTAGGTTGATAATTTTTTTTTCCCCCAAAAAAACCCCATATTTTTACGTTATTTTTTTCTTTTTTTTCCCTCCCAAATGCCATAAAAAAAAGTCTAGGGTCGCGCGAAAAAAATAGGGTAGGTCGGGTTACCGTAACCAGACTTTTTGAGTCACTTGAGAAAAAGTGACTCTATGTAATCGGTCAGTGTTAGTCTGTCCGGCCGGCCGGCCGGCCGGCCGTAGACACCACCTTAACGTTGGACTTTTCTCGGAAACTATCAAAGCGATCGGGCTCATATTTTGTTTAGTCGTGACCTCCAATGACCTCTACACTTTAACGATGGTTTCGTTGACCTTTGACCTTTTTCAAGGTCACAGGTCAGCGTCAAAGGAAAAATTAGACATTTTATATCTTTTCTCGGAAACTATCAAAGCGATCGGGCTCATATTTTGTTTAGTCGTGACCTCCAATGACCTCTACACTTTAACGATGGTTTCGTTGACCTTTGACCTTTTTCAAGGTCACAGGTCAGCGTCAAAGGAAAAATTAGACATTTTATATCTTTGACAAAGTTCATCGGATGTGATTGAAACTTTGTAGGATTATTCTTTACATCAAAGTATTTACATCTGTAGCCTTTTACGAACGTTATCAGAAAAACAAGGGAGATAACTAGCCTTTTCTGTTCGGCAACACACAACTTAACGTTGGGCTTTTCTCGGAAACTATAAAAGTGACCGGGCTCAAATTTTATGTGAACGTGACTCATTGTGTTGTGAATAGCAATTTCTTCCTGTCCATCTGATGCCTCATATAATATTCAGAACTGCGAAAGTGACTCGATCGAGCGTTTGCTCTTCTTGTTTTTTTTTGTGCCTAACTATCGTAAACTTTGTTACTCTTTGGAGTGCGCAAACCCCTGCACCCAGGTGCAAGGTATCAAACGGTATGGTAAAATAGCCAAAGGAAAGGTGGTGCTGGTTTTAACTTGGCTGTTTTAAAATTTTGTTAATCACTTTGATTGCATAATCTGGTACACCCTACCTGTAGTACATGCAATTTTTGTTCTATTTGGAATTTAGGAAAAGGAGTGCTTTTAAGTTCTTAATATAAATAGCGACATTTTGTTATAAGTTTTTATTTTTTATTATACATTTTTAATTTTATGACTATGAGAGGTGTTCCATCAGAAATTGACCAGACTACATGTAAACTTAGAAATGGTGTGTGAACAGAAACTATACATTTTGAGAACAGCAAGCAGAGCCTGTAGCTGTAGAATACTTTTTCAAAGAAATGCTAGATGAGCAGGTACAACTACTAGTAGTAGTACTAGCACAAAAGCATGGCAAGGCATGACGTTTCTCCTATTTTCCAAGTCATTCTGTTGTGTGAAGAGACAGGAAGGTAGATTTGTTAGATTTCATTGATTTATTTTGCAACTGAAAGTCACCAGACAAGACACATGACAGTGTTCTGGCACTGTTCGTTTTCCTCTGGCTAGAGCTGCACATGTATTGATTATGTAGGGCCATGCACACTGCAGTGGTGGTCTGGATGCCACAGGACTGATGGGTGAGGAGCCAGGAACAGGTAGTGAATTGTCTGAATGCCTGGCATGTGGCCATGCTGACACACTTGTGCTTGGTTCAGGCACCCAGCTTTTCGGTCATAAGGCTTCCTGCATCTTATTTACAACATAGTTGCGAGTGCGAGGTCTGCCTTTGAGCTAGCTGAATAGCTAAGAACAAGTCAGAGTGTTTCACTTTCTTACATATATATATATACATGTATATATAATATATATTTCACTGCTACTGCTAGATGTAACTGTAACTCAGTGTAAGTATAAAGGTGGAGATTATTGGTTAGATTCTGTGGAAAAACAATAGGATATTTTATGCTGGCAGCTACACATACATGAATAAATTTATAACTGAAACTTTTGTTACCTGTCCAGATGAGAAATAAAACATATATAACATTTTTTTTATAAGGATATGTGTGGGAAAATAAGTGTTACAGTTACACTGTGTTAGAGGTACTAAGGTCTGCATTTCACAATACACACCTGTATACAATTATAAATGTAGTGGCAGTGTGGGTATAACTGTGATTATGAGCCTTAGTCAGTTAGTGTCAGTTTCATTATGACACATCGGGTATGACAGCGAAGTAAAGACTGCAGTGGATTACTGGGTATAGTTTTGTCATGAATTGTTGCATTCCTGTAGTGCATTGCTAAACAAATTACCCTTAATGAGCACTATAAGCGTGTGCTATTATTTTGCCAATGTGCGTATCATATGGTGTTTGTGGAGTACTGAAATTATTTCCTTTTAAAGTACTGTTGAACTTGAATTATCCTCATCGTACACTACCAGAACCGATGACAATTAATTTGACTTTAGAGCTGATCAGATCAAAGACTGAAAGGGACATTGAAATGTCTGATGAATCATTTAAATTATAACGACTCAATCAAGTACATTGTGAGTGAAACCCCCCTTCTAAGACCTCCAACAAATCTCAGAAAATCAGGTCTTAAATTTGAGGGAGTCTTCAAATGGGAGTACATTTTCAAATGCTATGAACAAAAAGTCTTGAAAAAGTGGGTCTTACATTTTTTTAAAGGGATGGAATAAATAATGAATTCACACACATTTCACTTCAGCTGTGTTTTTTCTTTTCTGTTTTACAGTGAATGTTGATGATAATTTACAGTATCCTTTTCAGTAGTTTTAAATTGTTCTTGACTCTGACTGTAGTGTAATGTCTATTCATGAAAAGTATAGATTACTGATTAGACAGCCTTGACATTTTTTTCAAAAAATTACAACCTGTTGCCATTTCCCACGGAGAAATGTTACACTTCAAAATGTTTGAAAGATGTTGAACACTAGTTTTCCATTAAATATCTTCTTTTCCCCTCCTCCGCTTGCCCTGTTGTGTACCCTCAGAATATTTCCCCAAGTGAACATTCTATTTGAATTTTTTTTCTATTATTATTTATTATGAATGATTCTAATCTAATAAAAAAAATTGCATCTGTTGAAGGAACTCTATGTGGAGTGGAGATCAACTTCGAGGACCGCAAAGATGGCTACTTCCTCAAGCCAGTCTACTCTCGCTACCGTCCTGCAGAGGACAACGTGGAGCGAGAGACCTTCATACTCACACATCCAGCAGAGCTGTATAAACTGCGGGCCAGCCTTGGACCTTTTGACGTGTACCAAGCCGTGCCCAGTGACTTTGTGGTTGGGTCGTACTCTGCAGATAGTGGGGGCCTTGAGGACCATCAGGGACCCAAGTCCATGCACAGACAAATCATTTATAACATGGACGTCAGTGCTCACTTAGTGGTGGATAAGCTATTTCTCAGACAGCCATTGCTGCAGGTTCTGATTCACGCACAACCTCTCATTGGACGCAAAAAGCAGGATCTGATCTACAGTTACTACGGTTACAGCCAGCAATGGTGTGGTCAGTTATTTGTCCAGCATGGCACGGAACAGTTCTCATCGGTTTGTGTGCTTAACGAAGATAACGACGCGTGTGTAGCTGGTATTCACCTGCCGGAGTCTTGGTGGCGGCATAATTCCACTCAGGTGTCTGTGTATTATGATATTTCTCGAGTGGAAGAAAACCAGGAATGTGCTAGTGCATCCAACACCATCATCCCTGCAAGGTCACTGGCTAACTCGACAAACACACAGCGAAAATTCATCGCCACCGTCCCCTTGGTGGAGGAAGATATGGCATACCAGGAAGAGAAAGACCAGGATTTGATTTTTAGAATACCCACACGCGGCTATCAGCGTGGCACAAGATTTGAAGTTCCTGTCTTGTTGGAGAGGAATTCTGGTCTTCAAGTGTTTGTTGTCAGGTACGCCAATTTTGCCAAACTCAAACACAGAGAGGTCACACATAGGGGTGGGTGGACGATAATGACTTACCAGTCACTTGCCAGGAGCGCACAATATATTCAGCCTTTCTTGTTGAGTTGATGTTAAGATGGCAGGATAAAGTCAGGATTCTGTTGTGTATTGTTTGTAACTTCAGCTAAGGCCAACAAAAAAAAATTGTCTGTTTCTGGTCACCCGACCGACCCTAAATTTCGGCGCCGACCCTAAACTTTTTTTTTCCAAACTCAAAAATTTTCTTTTTTTTTTTGGTGGTAAAGGACAGGGTGAGAAAATGAACAACAAAAACGTGTGAAAACGAAAGTCCGCTGACGATTTGTAAATGTGTTGAGTGTCTTGTCTCTATGTAAAGTGAATCCAGTCTCTTTGCGCGATTTTTAAAGTTAGTTTTATTGGTCTACATTTGGGGTAAAAAAAATATAAAAAAAATCCCGACCTACCGACCCTATTTTTTTTAGCCATGTTACCAGAAACAGACATTTTTTTTTTTTTGGCCTAACGCTTGCAGGAAAAGTTAACTTCAGTGACTTGTGTTGCATCGTAACTCACATTCTTGGGAAATCGGGGAATGCATCCAACATTTTAGACTTTTTGATCTCCTGATGTTTGCCCTGGGACCATGACTGTGCTGTGCAAAAAACACAATGAAAGCAAAAGCGCTCGAGTCGCACACTTATTTCCCTGTCAAGTAGGTTTAATTTGTACACATTAAAAAAAAAATGTAAAAAAAAAAGTGATTGCCTACCTTCCTATACCCTATTTTTTTGGCTATGTTACCGTAACCACACTTTTTTTTTTTTTTGCCTGATAGTAATCTTTTCACTGCCATATCATACAAGGTATAATTCATTAATTGTTAGTTTGGCGGGTAAATTCAGAATTGATACATCTATGTGTACACTGATTTCAGGAAAAGATTTTAATGTCATTGTCATTTGTCATCAACAATTTAACAGGCACAAACTTTTCAGTCCCGGTTCTGTTTACAACATTTACTTTTACTGTGCTTTCAGGGTAAAAGTACGCCATGGTTTGCGGGTGATCGCTGCTTTGCCAGGAGAAGACAGTGCATGGAATATTTACTTTGAGAATAACAGCAAGCAACGATCAGCGTCTGTTACTGCCTATGTCAAAGACTCCTTCAAGTACACAAAGAGCACAAGGTAAGTTAGACCAAATTGATTGTTTAGCATACTATGTATGTTCTTCAAGATATTTCTTTGTTTGAAAATACTCTGGACTGTTATTTTTGGGGTCTACTTCTGTCCAACACAGACACAAGAAGAAAGAGTAGACTCGTGACCAGAAAACCACAGAGATTAGGCCTGATTCAGCATGAACTATTCCTTATCAGTCAATACATGAATATTGGTCATTGTTAGAATTAATTGCTCACTCTGTTCTAGTTGTAAAATTTGACAACTCAGAAATTTGATATTCCATACATCAGTTACTTTTGTCTGGAAATGACTCTTGGCCGAAACTTTGACAATACTGTGTCATTATCTGTTCAAAACATTCCCACTAATCAGGGAATAAGGTTTTTGACTGGAAATGAAAGGTTAATGTTTACTCATTCTGTAAGTGTAATGGCGTTTGGGTGGTGGTGACTGGTAATGCGGTTCTGATGTCTTCGCAAGTTTACTGAACAGAAGAGGGTAGAGCTGAAAGTGAAAGAAGGAACAGGGTATCTGTTTTTGCCAGAAACAATCTGGGAGGTGGATAACGTGATGTGTGGATTGTGGTCTGGTCTTGATGGCAAGATAATGGCCGGGAATCGGTCCCAGATCAAAGGTGTGGCCTTTTTTTCCCCCTGGCTCACGGACCATTAGGTGGAACAGGGTATCTTTTTTTGCCAGAAACAATCTTTTCTGCGTGGAACTCAAAATGAAAGTCTTTTCCATACGGTAGTCTGATTTGAAGAACCGAATCATGAGCCTATGGTGTCTGTGTAATAGAAGTGGAATGGTGTATTAATTACTGTATTACTACTGAAAACCCCCCACCATTCTTCCAGAAGGGACAACTTGCATGTTTAATTCATAAGGCGGGGAGATTTCTTTTTAAGTTTACTACTGATATTGCTTGGTAGTTTACTTCATATTGGTGTTGGATACCTACAGTATTGCAGTAATTTACGTTTTAAATGTAACTTGGTTTTCTGGTGTGGTCTGGGTCGTGTCCTTTCTTTGGGTGTGTGGTAGCTGTAGCCAGCATCCTGAAAGCAAAATACATAGTTCTGTCAAGTATTGACTGAATGTAAAAAGCAGGCATTGAGCCGGGAAGCGCGAATGAATGAATGCGGGTAGTTTGTGTGGGCCCTCTGCCAAGGTGTTAGATCCGTCAGTCCACGAGACCTGTTTCCTGCCACTCGGCTATTGACTGGCCTGGTCTTCCCTTTCCTCCTGAGACTTGCCTTCGTTACCATGGCAACACTAATAGTTATTTCAGCCAAGAGGGGAGAAGAGGGCTGCGACTCGAGGGTGGGAGACCTAGAAGTTGTGTGGGTGGATGGGACAGACTGTTGAAATGGGGGGAGGGGGGGCGGAGCGGAGGTGTTCAATGTCAGGGGGAATGCAAATGAAGTTGATTACAGAGATATTGATGTTTCACACTTGTGGCATCAGCTCGGGGACATCCAGGTTTGGGGGTACCTCAAGGGTCGATAACGTGATTTGTGGATTCACCCGATTGTGGCCTGGTCTTGATGGCAAGATAATGGCCGGACTGATTGTGCCCCGATCAAAGGTCTCACATTTTTTCCCCCTGGCCCATGAGCTGGCACTATGGTATTCTGGTGCCTACTCCGTAGGTGGGTTGATGCAAAAGGAAGAGAACCTATCTCGCTCTCTAGCAATACCCCAATGGCTGGGGAATACAATAAAAGTGCGTTGCAATGCAAAATGGGATACTAAATTTTATACATATATATATATATATATATATTATATATATGTGAAACTAATTTAGTCTTAGATGAATGGTTGAACTTAGATGAATTGCTGTTTTAATATATTTTATAGACTGTGATATATGATATATGATGAGACCAGTGACTTATCAGTCACTGTTATGCATAAAAAGGAGATCATTTCATAAGCTGATAAAGTAGACATACCCATCAACCTGTTGTTTTTCTGGCAAAAGTAGACATACTCATCAACCTGTTGTTTTTCTGGCAAAAGTAGACATACTCATCAACCTGTTGTTTTTCTGGCAAAAGTAGACATACCCATCAACCTGTTGTTTTTCTGGCAAAAGTAGACATACTCATCAACCTGTTGTTTTTCTGGCAAAAGTAGACATACCCATCAACCTGTTGTTTTTCTGGCAAAAGTAGACATACCCATCAACCTGTTGTTTTTCTGGCAAAAGTAGACATACCCATCAACCTGTTGTTTTTCTGGCAAAAGTAGACATACCCATCAACCTGTTGTTTTTCTGGTCGTGGCCTTTGTGTCTAGCAAAAAGAATAGCAGGCCACTGTGACATTTAACCCCTATCTTCACATTCTTTTTGTAAGGTTGTACTTGTACAAGGTCAGCTGTCACTGTGTCAGCAAGTGAATTCCATAAGTTTCATAAAAAATCGTTTGTTTGAAACTGCAGTGTAACACAAAGAGAAAACAATTTTTGGGGGTATGGTGTGTAGCTAGGCAACTTTCTTTCTTTCTTTCTTTATTTGGTGTTTAACGTTCGTTTTCAACCGTTCAAGGTTATATCGCGACGGGAGCTAGGCAACCACATACTAACATTTTATTGTTTTCAGAGCAGGGTGCGCTGCTTTAGTCTTGCCAGTATAGATCTCTCTCTCTCACACACACACACACACACACAATCTAAGGCTACAACATTACATGTTTTGGAATGAAAAGTATATTATATCATGTGCCTGGGGACATGAGAGAAAGAAAAACAAAACTTGACTAAATATAAAAAGAGGGATCTTAAGCACATCAAAGCAGTGGAGGTCATAAATCTTCGTCAGCAACTTTTGTCGTCAAGAGTTCTGAGAGGGGGCCACACTGAAAGGCCGCTTAATATGAAGTGCACTCTTTTATTTACGAGTGTGATAAAACCCAACTTGAGAAGTGAAATTGTCGGCTTGTGCAGTGGAGGTAAGTGCTTCAATCTTGGTCAACCCGCGAAATTGATTGATCTTCTCCAAGAGGGTGCAAGGCACGCGGTCAGGTGGTAGAGCAAACACTCATTAAACTGCCGGTGTGCTCTCTTTCACCCTGTGTCTATGTCACTTTCTTTCACTTCCTTTTTCTCTTTCAGTGTCGAAAATGCACACATATGCACGCGCACGCTATACATTTGTCATTTTCAAGCACACACGCACGCACGCAAGCATTAATTATGCTCTCTCAGATTTCGAGTCGGAGCACTTTTTGAACAGCAGTGTTCAAGTGATTTACGAGTAGCTAGAGCAAATTATGTTTATAAATTTACAGATTATAAGTCGGCTTATTTTGGTTAGTTCACATGATTCCTGAAAAATTCACCTCTGTGTTTTGTATGCCTCGCAATTTGATGGTGGAGTCATTAACTGAACATGTAATGGACAGGGTTTTCGTGCTAGCGGCACAAAAGCCTCCTCCGCCCAAAAACCACGCACGCTGCCACAGTGCCAGAGCCCTTGAGTGCTCTTTTCATTTCGTTTACGACCATTTCCTGTTTGTAGAGAGCGCTATTTTGGTCGCACGCTGGCACTCACACGACTAGAGAATCGGACAAGCGCTATTGAAGCAAGGGAGAGGTAGTGCACTTGAGGGACTCAATTTGCCTCATGGTTTGGGATAGTTGCACACACTCGAGCGCACGCGCATGCTGTTGAACGTACAAATGAAAGGGACACACTCACCACACGCATAGTCGTTGCTCCCTTTGGTTTGCTCAACGATGGTGCGGACGTTGTCTTTATGTGCAGCATTTTTTCTTGCAGAACAAATTTATATCTGCCAGATTCTCTGTCAATTTGCAGTGGCAGGGCAGAGTTTTTGTGTATCATTAAAAAAAATATTTGCCGTTCGTGTTGGAAGTGCAAGCTGCACGTGCATGTTGATTACGGCAGTTCTGGCGGCAGCAAAACAGTAATTTTATACAGTTACACGAATGATGCAGAGGAAGCAGAAAAGGAGGGGTGGTAGTGTGGTGGTGCTGCTCTTTTGATCATCGCTCCCTGCTGTCTGTAACATTTCTTTGATCTAAGCTGCCACATTCTGCTTTCCCGTCGTCCCGTCCACTCTTTCCAACTCCTCTTCCTGTTTTGACTAGTGCAGCCTGTCTGAAGTGAAGGCCTAGGGTGTAGGTGGAATTGGGCACCGTTCCTACCTCAAAAATTGTTCTGCTTGCTATCTCAGATATATGCCAAGGCTTTAAGTTTAACATGTAATGATGTATAGGTTACGAACATACTTTCACCAGGACACATACCAAAAATCAGCATCCTGTCTGCTTCCTGTGATGAGTTGACGTGTTTTGAT
Source organism: Littorina saxatilis (assembly GCF_037325665.1). Lineage (NCBI taxonomy): Eukaryota > Metazoa > Mollusca > Gastropoda > Littorinimorpha > Littorinidae > Littorina > Littorina saxatilis. The sequence continues at coordinate 13,897,183 of NC_090253.1, forward strand.
GAATTAATTTCGCAGATTGACAATAACGGCTTTTAAGAAATTTATAATTGTACAACAACAACAAAATCCCACTGCACAAAAAAATGCGAATGCGTCCGGACTGTTATTGTTTGGGAGGGGGTTTCCAAGTGGCGGAATGGCCTTATCCCACACAATCATGTTACGTACAAGCCTGGCCAGGTCTGAGATGTTGTACCATTCATGTGCCTTTGATTAGTCCACAGACACAAGGCACTGGTTGGAGTGGCGGTCAGTCGTCAAAAATGGGGATTTTTGACGGGCCGCCCTCAACAAAGTCAGCCAGAGCTTCGTTTAAGTGTGACAATGGGTCATATATATATTGGTGCTACATTACTAGCATTCAAATGTGTATTCATGGCAACAGCATTTTGCCATTTACAACAGTTTCACTAACACTGTATTCTTTCTTGCTTTATTATTTTGTGACTCGGTGATAATTTTAAATAAAGTTATTTGCATCATACACTTTGATTTCATTCATTTCTATTTATAACTACTTTTACTACTTTCCCTTCGAGCTTCTACACTGTGACATGCCACTGTATGACGCTCATTCAGAACAAAAACAATACCATTCCTACCTGTTGCAACGTCTATCGCTCGCTCTGTCTTTTGGTTCCTTGGTTGATCGATCGGTTTCTTGGTGGAAAACATATTTCTGTCACCAATACCAGTATTATTGCATCACTTCCATAAAGGTAGAGTAGCCTTCTTCCTTTCTGTTAAGCCAATAGGTCTTATTCATTATTGAGCTCTTATTCATTTTTGCATTACTTTCACAACAATCTTCTTCCTTGATATTGCGATAGTTGTTATCTCCCATTTATGTATAATGTACAAACGCCGAAAAGACAATTTAACAGGACACATCAACACTATTATTTTGTTTACCTGTACCAACAGGTGTACAACTTCCTGTTTCTTTGATATTGTCAATGTTTCGGCCCGTGTTGATCCTGGGATCAACTGAATTTCTTGTCAGTTTTCCCCTCCGAACCAGTATCACGTGCCCGTGCTGTGATCGCTCTGATAAAGTCGTACGAAGAGACTGCAATACGGGATGCTTCAAGTGCTTTGATATTTTCTCTGAACTTTGAATACATGTGTGTCTTCTAGGGGGTAATTGCTTGATGGTTGCTAGTGATCCTGACATTTTACGGGGGGGGGGGGGGGGGGGGGGGGTGTGTTAGAAACAGTGCAGGAAGGAAAGCCAGGTGTGCGGAGGTATTGGATGATGTTTTGAGGGAAAATACGAATGAGTTCCAGCAGAAGAGTTTTGAATAACGGTATCGACAGATGTCTACTTATTACTATACATGATTCATGGTAATTATAAGCTGTTCACTTTTAAACACAATTCACTTCACTTAAGTTTATTTGGTGCAGGAAACAAAATCTGTAAAGAAAAGTGTGAATTTACGACATTAGGAGTGGAGATAGGATGGGCACGATTCAGTACCAGCAAAAATCGATAGGAACATTGTTCTACTTGACAGTGAGAGAAAGTTCGTCATTCGTCAAGTGTGATTCAACCGCAATAAAAACAACGAAACACTCCACTGGCATCTTGGAGTACTAAGATTACAAAAATCTCTTTAACAGACAAACAAGCAGCAACAAAAGCACCAAACAAACAAAACAAAAAAGAAAACCAAAGCGCCATCAATAACAACGAAGCCCGGGAAATGTGAAAGTATACAGCCACTGGTAGTGGTAGTGGTATTCGAGCCAACACCAGTGCGGAATTCTGAATACCTCGCAGACAAAACTGAGCTACTGTGAAACCAGTACACAAATGTGGCAGCTATGCTTTGGAATTGACTGCGGGCTGTATGCACCATGGTGCGATGCAAAAAGGGTGAAGTACCTTTACCCTATCGTCCTCTGAAATTTATTTCGCTGATACGGAAGGGGGGTTGTAGTAGCATTAGAGGAGATCAAAATCAAAATCCAGAACCCAAACGGAATGGCACAGCACGGTACCGTTAGGAACTTGTTCTGTCCAGTCCAACTCCCCCGCAGCCAAATGACTAAGCCTCAGTCAGACTCTGTTTATTGGCAAGGAATGAAGAAAGAGCAGCAGAGGCAGCGGTGATGAGTCAAGATGGTGATACCTCACAGGTGCGCTCTCCAGCCAGGTAGAAAGAAAAAACCTGTTAGTGTTATGCGGGAGATGGTATCTAACAGGTGTGCTGAAGATGTAGAGCGTGGTCATGTAAACAATGTTTTTGAAACATTTGAAACTTTACTGTCTTTCTCAAGATTTTGACCAAATGTTTTTGTATGTTTGTGTGCGTTTCTACAGACTGAGGGGGGGGGGGGGGGGGGGTCAGAAATAGTGGAATGTGAGTAAATACTAAAATGTTGGTGTTTGGCTCTCAGGTACGTCCTGAAAGCAGGTGGGCGAGAGTAGGGGGGGGGGGGGGAGGGCAGAAATAGTGGAATGTGAGTAAAATGTTGGTGTTTGGCTCTCAGGTAGGTCCTCAAAGCAGGTGGGTGTGAGTAGGGAGGGGGGGGGGGGGTGTGCAGAAATAGTGGAATGTGAGTAAAATGTTGGTGTTTGGCTCTCGGGTAGTCCTGAAAGCAGGTGGGTGAGAGTAGGGAAGGGGGGGTGGGGTGCAGAAATAGTGCAATGTGAGTAAAATGTTGGTGTTTGGCTCTCAGGTACGTCCTGAAAGCAGGTGGGTGAGTAAGGGGGGGGGGGGGGGGGGCAGCAGAAATAGTGCAATGTGAGTAACACATTTTGTTTGGCTCTCGGTCCGTCCTGAAAGCAGTTAAGAGAGAGAAATAATGGGATAGGCTGGATTGATGAAGCTTGTAGTGATGCAACCATTACTGGATGATGTGATCGGGTTTAAAAAAAACAGGAAAAAGTTAATGAGGAGAGAAGGTGGACATTGATTGAGAACTGCGGAGGAAAGAATTGATTTTCTAATCCAGGTAGCAGCCCACAAAGAGAAGGGTTGGTTTCAGGATCGCTTTCTATTTTCAGACTCATTGCAACCCTTCACTGCTTCAGCATCAGCAAACTAAATATCTCAGCTTCTGCATGTTTATGGAAGAATCATTGATTTGAGGGATATTGTATACAATATACGGGCGGGGATGTAGCTCAGTCGGTAGCGCGCTGGATTTGTATCCAGTTGGCCGCTGTCAGCGTGAGTTCGTCCCCACGTTCGGCGAGAGATTTATTTCTCAGAGTCAACTTTCTGTGCAGACTCTCCTCGGTGTCCGAACACCCCCGTGTGTACACAAGCACAAGACCAAGTGCGCACGAAAAAGATCCTGTAATCCATGTCAGAGTTCGGTGGGTTATAGAAACACGAAAATACCCAGCATGCTTCCTCCGAAAACGGCGTATGGCTGCCTAAATGGCGGGGTAAAAAACGGTCATACACGTAAAATTCCACTCGTGCAAAAAAACCACACGAGTGTACGTGGGAGTTTCAGCCCACGAACGCAGAAGAAGAAAAAGTATACAATATACTTAAACTTAATCAGCACAGTCTGAATTTAGGGTGGATCATGCGAGACTTCCTGTGTATTTATAAATTTGATATTCCATTTCAGTTGCCTTACAGAAATGTCATCTAATACTCTCATGGTGACCTTGGTCTCAGTGTTCCTGTTCCTTCCTTCTCTGAATAGTAGTTCTGCTGTCAGTCTTCAACGTGTGACGTTCTGGGGGGTCGACGGAGGGACGTGGTGGCGGTCTGCTCTCTGGAGGGGACGTTCACTCAGTCTGGCTCCGCGACTTAAAAGTCAATGTCGTTTGTAGGGGGCATAGTAGGTAGTGGGTTGCGTCCGTTAGCTCGGGACAGACCCACTACTGAACACCGTCGAAGTGACTCAACAGAAGTGCAGTGTCATCTTCCGAGGGTAGCCTACCGCAGCGACCCGACATCCCCCCCTAGAGCGTCTGTAAAATCGACAAGTCTGGCAGCGGAACGAAATTCAGAGGTGGTTGGAGCACAGGCGGAAGGTATCGTCCACTGGACTACTACTATCACAGAAAGTGATTGGTTGGAGCGGCGAGTGCAGGGACGGGGCGGTGTGAGAGCACAACGGGACAAGGAAACAAGTGTAAAGACGAAAAAGAAAAAAAAAAATCCAGTGGCGCTCTTTTTCCAATCATACCCGATCCCGTGTTACTCAGACTTTCTCTTTGTGCAGCGACCGCGGGGCGGTTTGGTCAGGAAATGAGAAGTTGAGTGCCCCCCCCCCCCCCCCCCCCCTCTCTCTCTCTCTTTTACGACCCCACCCCCTACAGTGTTGGCGTTTTTTACCGGCTGAAATGAGAAAATACCGGGGGAAAATTGGCTGCTGGTATGACCTACCGGTTGATTTTTAGGACTACCGGGTTTTTTTCGCTGGTAAAACAACAAAATCAGTACTCTGACTCTTACTGGTTCCAATGACCAGCCTACCGGTTATTTTCTGGACATTTTAAAAGTTTGTGTTCCGGTTTGAAAAAATACTCGCGCCACCACTGCCCCTACCAAATCCAAGACTTCTCTCACTTTAAGATCCCGTTTTTCCGGACTTATGTTCACACCCTCCCCACATTTAACCCCATTTGAAGAGTCACTCGGACTCCTTTTACAAGACCGGATTTTCTCGGATTTTTGGAGGGAGGTTCCACTGTATAGCAATGCATTGGAGGCGAGTTGACCGTCATCGAGAGAACCTTTGAACCCGTGTGGTCATAGCATGGAGGGAGGTTCCACTGTAAAGCAATGCATTGGAGGCGAGTTGACCGTCATCGAGAGAACCTTTGAACCCGTGGGGTCATAGCATGGAGGGAGGTTCCACTGTAAAACAATGCATTGGAGGCGAGTTGACCGTCATCGAGAGAACCTTTGAACCCGTGTGGTCATAGCATGGAGGGAGGTTCCACTGTAAAGCAATGCATTGGAGGCGAGTTGACCGTCATCGAGAGAACCTTTGAACCCGTGTGGTCATAGCATGGAGGGAGGTTCCACTGTAAAGCAATGCATTGGAGGCGAGTTGACCGTCATCGAGAGAACCTTTGAACCCGTGTGGTCATAGCATGGAGGGAGGTTCCACTGTAAAGCAATGCATTGGAGGCGAGTTGACCGTCATCGAGAGAACCTTTGAACCCGTGTGGTCATAGCATGGAGGGAGGTTCCACTGTAAAACAATGCATTGGAGGCGAGTTGACCGTCATCGAGAGAACCTTTGAACCCGTGTGGTCATAGCATGGAGGGAGGTTCCACTGTAAAGCAATGCATTGGAGGCGAGTTGACCGTCATCGAGAGAACCTTTGAACCCGTGTGGTCATAGCATGGAGGGAGGTTCCACTGTAAAGCAATGCATTGGAGGCGAGTTGACCGTCATCGAGAGAACCTTTGAACCCGTGGGGTCATAGCATGGAGGGAGGGAGGGATTGATCGGCGCTGATCTAAGGCGCAAAGCAGCGCAAATAAAGGGCTTACCCGGCTTTGGGAGGGACAACAAGGGGGAGCCGCGCCAGAGATTAAACTAGGGGGAAGAGTAATCAAGACGAAATTACCGGCAGCGTGGTTTTGAAAGTGCCTTGGGCAGATAGTGATTACCTCGGAGGGATTCGGCCGGCTTTGCTGTAATGTGTTGCATCTGGCCTTGGTTTGTGCCGGGTGCGCTGTTTTCTGCTTGTTTTGCGTGTGTTTTATATTTGTGTGGCTTTATGTTTTAAAAGAGATAGCGAGAGAGTGTTTTTTTTTTTTTTTTTTTTTTGTTTGGGGGGGGGGGGGGGTTGTTAGTGTGTGTATGAGAGAGAGACATAGAACGGATAACATTAACAGGCAATTAGAAATTGTCATTTTAGCCCACATCTGGATGAGAGAGCCAGGCTTCTCTCTGCAGCTCAATAGTATCATTGTTGCGCTGTCAAGAACATGTTTACCACGATGGATATATATATTTTGCATCGCCGTAACTCCAGTGATCCGAACACACGACTGCCAATCGTATCCCATCATCCCACCCACCCTAAATAATGTCTGTCTCTCTCTCCGTGTCCACAGTCACCTACCACCATGTATCCCCACCCGATGTCTTAGACTCTTGGTAGACTGTCGTTTCCTCTTGAAGACTATCTTTTAAAGTGTCATTCCTACGGCACCGTGCATCGACCGCTGGGAAGGAGGGGAGAGAGGACAGGCCCGTTTAGAAGAAGGGGGGGGGGGGGGGGGGGCAAGAGAGAGACTCGAGGGGGAGAAAGCAAACAGCGGCAGAAACAGAAGCCAAGATAAAAGGTTCTTAGCGCGGCTCCCCTGGCGAGGAGATCGGCCAAACAGGAACAAGACTTCACGTTCACTGGGGCCTCGTCCAACTTCGTGCTATTTCTATTTGTCCTTTCTTTCTCTCTTTCTCCCTGTGGGTCTCTCTTTCGTTCTTTGTTTTTGTTGGTGTTTGTTTTTTTTCTTTAGATTTTATTTTGGTTAGGGTCAGGATAAAGTGCCTTTGAAGTGAAGTCTTAAGTGAATGAGAGAGAGAGAGAGAGAGAGAGAGAGAGAGAGAGAGAGAGAGAGAGAGAGAGAGAGAGAGAGAGAGAGAGAGAGAGAGAGAGAGAGAGAGAAATAAGCATTGGTATACCTTTTTGCATCTGGCCCTCGCCCTAAAGAGGGACTAAATCTACTATAATAACTACTACTACATACTTACATAATTAGTAAAACAGTATAAGTTTATGTACATAAGTGCATTATATGAAACATTGTAGTTTATAAATGTTCATGACAAGGTGCAAAGCAAAAATGTGCAAGTCAATTAGGGTCAGAATACAATGCAATAGTACTTCAACTCTGCAAGACAATGGATAGTATGCAGAACATCATAATTTCGTGAACAAAACTATAAATCAAAAGTGAGTGACTGTGTCCCAAAGGATATAACAATCAAGAATATACTATTTTCATTAAATGGGATATATATTTGTTTTTGAAAGAATCTGTGCTGGTAGCTTCCCGTAAGGCATTCGGAAGAGCGTTCCAGAGACGGCCACCTGAATAAACTAGACTAGACTTAAATAAGTCTATCCTAGGAAGAGGAGTGTTAAATTTCATAAGCAAGGTGATGTGAATTCTTCAAAGAGAACTTTGAACAAATGGTTTGGGGTAGAGTTTCGGATATAATTTTATGCATAAAGATTCCTTTGTTAAAAAGCACGTTGAGAGAGACATAACTACGAACTCCAAAAAGAACAGGGGTAAACCCTTTTATATTTTGTCTCGCACATTACGCATAGCTGACAGCCATGATCTGCGGACACTCGCAGAAACTACTAAATAATGCATTGCTTGGAGTCCCGAGTGTTCTCTTGCTGTCCTGGTAATGTTGCAGTTCTAACCTGTTTTGCTGTACACTGAAACCCTGGGGTGCCGGAGAGGATAGAAAACAAAGTGATCTTTACGTTACATGTTCAAACTACTCGTTTCATTATTAATGATAGGCTGAAGGGAAGGTTTGAGTTTGAAATATAATGGCGAAATCAATACTGGCGTCGCATTGCAAACACCCCTGCGTGTTTACCGGCCAACCGGCAATCATTGTCGTATGAATATTATGTATTGACGTAGCCTATATATATGTGAATTCAGTGAATATGGGCCTTTAGGTAGGATATCTGATAGGGGTGTGCATGCAAATGTACGGGCACACGACACACACACACGTGACACACACACATTAACACACACATTAACACACTGACACGCACGCACACTGACACGCACGCACACACAGACACGCACGCACACACACACACACACACATACACACACACACACCGTGACACAAACAATGTCAATGCCAACCCGCTCTTGGTCAGTCCGTCAGCGCTCTGCCTGGGACAAACGGACGCACTGACAGACACACACTCAACCCCTCGGACAGATTGCATAACATATCTTTTTTTTAAACCGTTATACATGTATGTGTCTCGTCTGTTATCTAGGACATAAAGCACTGACTAGGTTTGACTTGATGTAAAGCGACACACAGCAGCAAGACTGACACTGAGCAGGCGGCGGCAATGAAAATCCCTCTCCTTGCGCCTCAGTAACTGACTCTCGGGTCTCTATTCTCCCAAGTTGTTTGGCGAAAGCATCCAGCACTGTGGGGATGACAAAGGCTGTTTTTAGACCGCTTTCATATTCAAACCCCGTTTCAATAGCAGTGGGAAGTAGCCAAGAAACGTAAGCTTCGAGCAAACTTGCTTGTAGTCGGTGGGGGAATAGGTGTGTGCATTTCCCGTACTCCGACTCAAGGACTACTTTTTTGTGTTCATGTTGAGTGGAGGATCTGTGTAATGATGTATTGAACGGAGGGAGAGACCTTGACTAGTATTACTCGTGCTATTTCTGATAGGTTTTAAGTTTATCTTTAGATGGAATGCTATGTTGTGGAAATAAATATAAAAAGTTGTGTTTGTCTCATTATTTGGACATGTAAATTAGGCCTAAAAAAAAATAGGTGTGGTTACGGTAACCCGACCTACCCTATTTTTAGGGGCCGACCCTATAACTTTTTATTATATTTGTCAAAAAAACAAAACAAAAACCAAGAAAACGAGTGCAGAAAACGCAATGAAAGCGAAAGCGCCCGAGTCGCACACTTATTTCTCTGTCAAGTATGTTTAATTTGTACACATTAGAAAAAAAAGTTAAAAAACAAAAAAGTGATTGCCTACCTTCCTACCCTATTTTTTTGACTCACATGCGAAGCAAAAGTGAGTCTATGTACTCACCCGAGTCGTCCGTCCGTCCGTCCGTCCGGACGTCCGGACGTCCGGACGTCCGTCCGTCCGTCCGGAAAACTTTAACGTTGGATATTTCTTGGACACTATTCAGTCTATCAGTACCAAATTTGGCAAGATGGTGTATGATGACAAGGCCCCAAAAAACATACATAGCATCTTGACCTTGCTTCAAGGTCAAGGTCACAGGGGCCATAAATGTTGTCTAAAAAACAGCTATTTTTCACATTTTTCCCATTTTCTCTGAAGTTTTTGAGATTGAATACCTCACCTATATATGATATATAGGGCAAAGTAAGCCCCATCTTTTGATACCAGTTTGGTTTACTTTGCTTCAAGGTCAAGGTCACAGGAGCTCTTCAAAGTTGGATTGTATACATATTTTGAAGTGACCTTGACCCTGAACTATGGAAGATAACTGTTTCAAACTTAAAAATTATGTGGGGCACATGTTATGCTTTCATCATGAGACACATTTGGTCACATATGATCAAGGTCAAGGTCACTTTGACCCTTATGAAATGTGACCAAAATAAGGTAGTGAACTACTAAAAGTGACCATATCTCATGGTAGAAAGAGCCAATAAGCACCATTGTACTTCCTATGTCTTGAATTAACAGCTTTGTGTTGCATGACCTTGGATGACCTTGACCTTGGTCAAGGTCATGTAAAGGTCAAGGTCAAGCATGTGAGTCGTATGGGCTTTGCCCTTCTTGTTTGGCTATGTTACCGTAACCACACTTTTTTTTTTGGTGCCTTAGTTGTAAATTAATGTCTGCCGCATTGTTGCAGTTTAGTAGCGGAAGTGATAAGCATTTTTGGGGCATTTTGTTGCATAGGAAAAAATCATTACAAATGGCCTTGGCCTTGTTTTGTTTTAAAGGGGTGGTGGGATGGGTTTGGGCATTTGATATGCTGATACGTATGTTATAATTGTTGTTATATTTAACAGCATGGTGTGTCCATCGCTCGTGTTATTATTAAAGCTCTTAAAGCTCTCTCGCACACACAAACACAAACACAACACACCACACACACACACAAACACAACACACCACACCACACCACACCACACCACACCACACACACACACACACACACACACAAACACCACACACACACACACAAACACCACACACACACACACACAAACACCCACAAACACCACACACACACACACACACAGTCGATAAAATGCATAGCAGACACCACCATTGAGCTCCACTGTTACAGTAGTAAACGTGAAGTGTGACGGAGAGTTGGTGAGAAGCTAATATCCCTGGCCCAGTCCATCACAGTTCAGGTAGAAATCTGGCCTCCGGTCGACCCCCGCCATTCCCCCATAAAATGCAGACTGGGGTTAGATCGAGATTTGATGAGAATTTATTCGGCCCGTGGGCAGCAGAGCGTGCCTCATGTTCATTCTTTTCACACTCGAATGCGTTTTATTGCCCTCTGTGGGATTCGGGGCACGTTGTTCGTAGTTTCCCTCTTGATGTTATGGGCTGATTTTCTGGAGATGAAAGGAATATGAGCAGGAGAAAGAGTAAGGGAGTTTTGAAGAAATTATGGAACTGTTCCAGATGGAAAGAAAATGGGCAGAGATAGAGAAACAGAATACAGTATTTATTGTTTTAATTTGTTTCTGCTTTTCTTTTTGGTTTTTAATGGAAAGTGCATGGGAGAAGCCACCCTGAACACAGGTCAAAATGAGTTACTACCCTTCGGGTCTCATTTATCTCTGAGACATGAGCGATAGCGTGGATCGATGATTATCAGAATGGGGAGAAGCTACTTCAGCTTGTTTTACACTATCTCACTTTCAGAACCGTTATTTTGTGTGCGGTACTGATCAATTAATCAATTCTTTGGAAAGATGTGTATGCGTGTGTGTCATTATGTGTGTGTAAGTGTGTTTGTCTGGCTGGCTGGCTGTGGGTATGGGTGTGTGTCATTATGTGTGTGTAAGTGTGTTTGTCTGGCTGGCTGGCTGTGGGTATGGGTGTGTGTCATTATGTATGTGTGTTTGTCTGTCTGGCTGGCTGTGGGTATGGGTGCTGATTTGTTATTCCAGTGACCGTCTTCAGTACGTGCGGCTGAAACAAAGCTCGCAAACCCTTTTCAACTAATCCCCCCCATCCGCTCGAAATCCCCTCCTCCCCTCAAACACACATACACACACACAAACACAAACACACAGAAGTATACACTTCTCTTTTTCTCTCCCTTTTCTTCTGTGTCTTTTCTCCCCTCAACGCCCAATGTTTACCGACAAAGTTAGCAAAGTAATAAATAAGGGAGCAGGTCTAATGTTAGCAAACATTCCAAGAGGGCTGTTGCGAGCTTATTATCTAGCTTGGAAAGATCTTAGGGCTTCTTAGCGGTATTTCCTCCACTCTTTAGTGTTACCGCTGGGTATCTCAATCCAAGTTTGCACACGATGCTTTATGTGTGTGCGGAAGAGGGGTCAAGCAAGGGGGAAAGAGATCTTATCTGTCGCCCTTTTTTTAAAGCTACTTTCCTTGTCCCGTAAACCCCCCTTGGATTCCTGAGTAGCTTTGAGCATGATTTGTACACCCCCCCCCCCCCCCCCACCCTCCCTTGCCGCAATTGGTTTGCGCAAAGTCAGAAGAAAGCCGAAATATCAACTAGGGGATAGATAACATGTACGATACTCGGAAGTTTGGTTTCTTTAAAAGCGGGGAGTAGCAATGAGGGTTTGTATCTTTTAGCGTATCATTCATTCATGTCCCTAAAAGGGAAATTTTCTTGTAAGGACGTTAAGGACCCCCTAGTCTAGAGGGTTTGTGAGGCTGACTCTGCCCATAAAACTGTGGCCTTGGGGAGGCAAGTTTGGGGTATACCCGCACCCCACCCCACAGGGCCGGACCAATTAAGTTCCTTTGAGGGGGGGGGGGGGGGTTCCAACTGAAGGCAGGGGTCCAGGGGCCGCCGAGGGGGTCTGGGGGGGAAAGCCTCCCAGAAGCCGAGAAATGTTTGCATTTGTAAGGTCATTTTTTGGTCTTTCCTTGCAACTGGGAATCAAAATTACACATTTTCAACAGTAACGAAATACTTCAGATATTCATTTACCATAGTAGTTCAGTGGAATAATCCCAAAGACATATAATAAGTCTGACAGAACTCTTTACTTTGAATACTTAAATTCAAGCAAACAAGCAATGATTACAACATCTGGAATACAAAGGAGAAGTGATATGAGAGATGTTGTATGGTGAACAATGATACTATACTTCAGTGAAATAAACTAAGGGAGTTGGGGCAAGAGCTTAAAAAGTCCACATATTTTTTTCCCTTTTCTCTGAGAGGTACATCGGATGGCCAGGGGGGGGGGGGAGGGGGTTCCAGAACACAGGAACCCCCCCACCCCCAGATCCGGCCCTGCCCCACCTCACCTTCAATCCCCTTCTTGTGTTGTTGACTGGCTCAGTTGATAGCAGTGATGTTGGGGATGGTGGAGGGGTGTAGAATATTCTTATCTCGACAACCAACCTGCACCCCCCTCCTTCCTGTGTCTCTATTGCTACCTCCCACACAATGATGTTTCACATCTCAGCCAGAGAGACGCTAAGTGCAAGTAGATGGATGAATAGGACCCTCTCTCCCCCTTTAACTGTCTTATTGGATGAAAGTAATAATTTGAAGACAAGTTGGTTTTATCTGCAAACTTCTGTCTCTCTGTCTCTCTCTGTCTGTCTCTCTCTGTCTGTCTGTCTCTGTAGATCTCTCGGTCTGTCTGTCTCTCTGTCTCTGTCTCTCCCTCTCCCTCTCCCTCTCTCTCTCTCTCTGGCTGGATGTAAAAAAGCATCTGTTTGCTTATGCCATTACCCTCGTTAATAAAGAATTTGTCTTGTCTTGTCTTGTCTCTGTTTTAGTAGTTGTTTATGGTGGGAAGTGGGGGCCGCAGTTTGCAGTTATGAAGAATTCAATTGTAATTATTTGGCTAGTTATAAGACGTTTATATCCTGTGTTGGATCCACCTTTCTTTTTTGAAAACCTGCTTTTTCCGTTATTCAGTTCATTACTCTGCACGTTTACCCTCCATTGTAAAACTCCCTCCCTGCCTTTTCAGACCTTGAATTTCTTTAAGTTGTTGTTAAAAGTGGGTACCCCTGTGCATTCCGTTAAATTTTTAACTAATTTATGTGTTCTGTTGGTGTGTTTTTTTCCAACCAAAATTGCATTTTTACTTCCATTTTATTTACGACTCCCAGAATTGACTGTCCTCAAACTAAGGGGATACTGCTGAAGTTATGAATTTTGATTGTCTTTGAACTGATTTACATTTGTTTGTTTGTTTGTCACCAGAATTGAGGAGATCATGAGGTGGCAGTTTGAGGTGGAGGAAGAGGCAGACGAGAGCGTTGCAGGCAGGATCGTGTGGACTGTGGACTACGAGAAGAACGGCCTGTCCCGTAACTCCTACTTCCCTCCGCAAGACTCTCGCATCTCCGCCAAAATCACCGTCCTCGGAGAGCATCCCGAAAAGATTGTCACCGTATTCAAGGTGAGAGAATACCGTACACTGTAATTGTCAGGAAAAGTTTGTCACCGTATTCAAGGTGAGAGAATACCGTACACTGTAATTGTCAGGAAAAGTTTGTCACCGTATTCAAGGTGAGAGAATACTATACACTGTAATTGTCAGGAAAAGTTTGTCACCGTATTCAAGGTGAGAGAATACCGTACACCTGTAATTGTCAGGAAAAGTTTGTCACCGTATTCAAGGTGAGAGAATACCGTACACCTGTAATTGTCAGGAAAAGTTTGTCACAATATTCAAGGTGAGAGAATACTATACACTGTAATTGTCAGGAAAAGTTTGTCACCGTATGCAAGATGAGAGAATACTGTTCGCTGTAATTGTCAGGAAAAGTTTGTCACAGTATTCAAGGTGAGAGAATACTATACACTGTAATTGTCAGAGTACAGGGGAAACCCACTTTTGAGACGGTAAAAAAATCTGGGAAAAAATCAAGTCTTAAGAAGAGGAGAGATTTAAATTTGACGGTTTTTTTATAGCGGAGTTCCACTGTGTAAAACCATGATTCTTTTGCGAGCGGTCACCAAGGTACTGTACATCGAAATAGATGTGATTTACCGTTGTATGTTTTAAAAATGAGGTCTTCAATGTGACAAAGTAATCTACGGATAATATACAGTTTTTAAAATTCTCTTTATATAGTGGAAAGACACGGACGGACTCATACATTTTAAACAAGAGGCGAAGCCTTCAAGGCTCACGTGAGAAATCGACAAACAGTAACACAAACTCAATCACTCCGTCACACATACACACACACACACACACACACACAGTAAGCATAGGTGAAACTGTGCAAGAAAGCGAGACCCTGGATCTGCCAAGTAGTCTCGGCCCGCTCACAATAACAATGACCGAGACTTTCAGTAATTCCTTTGCGTGACGTCTAACCCTCTTACGTCATAATGTGACGTCTTCAAATAGTTTCTATCACACACGTCAAACACTTTTGACCGAGACGTAATCTTTATGCGAGCTTTATCCATAGACTCGGAAATGTTAAAGTTTCTATCACACACACACACACACACACACACACACACACACACACACGCACGCACGCACGCACGCACAGACAGACAAAGTTTATCATCGCATAGGCTACACTTACGTGAGCCAAAAATGATGATGCCAGAGAATGGACGAGTGCTGAAATGGCATTTTCCTCTAGAAACAGCTTTTGTGACCTGCCTTGGCTGTTGTCAGCAGCTTGTTTTGTTCTGTCGTTCTGCTTCTTCAGAAGGTAGTCTTGGAACCCCATATCCGCTGGTGCACAAATCGATTGGCATTGCCGGCTTAGTCGGCTGTAATTGTAGAGCTGTTGGTGTTTTTTTCCTCTTTTATTTTTGCCAGATAAGCAAGCAGGAGTAGAATAATGAATGCATGAAGTGTAATCCCCCAATTTTAAATCAACAATTACAGTATGAATATTGTCGAAACGTTGTTTTTTCTCATTAACCTTGAAATTCTCAATCTCAGTCTGTTACTTTAGGATTGAAGCCTTCTCAGCATCAAAGTTAAATTAGTAAAGAGGTCACTCTTGTTAGTAAAGAGGTCACTCTTGATTGATGAAGACAAGGTACATGTTCCACTGTTAAGTCAGGGGGTCAGCTATGTGTTGGAAACAGAACAGAAATTCCTTGAGCACCACAGGGCATAGAAGTTGACCTCACAGCTTTCATACAATGTGGCAAAGTTTCACAATTCACAAACAGAGAGCAAATCGGTTGATGGAGTAAGAAAAAGGAGGTGGGAGGGAGAGAGTTGGAGAGAGAGAGTGTGTGAGCTGGCAAGGTTATAAAGTTAGACAGTAAAACTGATTGCCGGCAGCCAGGGCAAGTAATCCCATCACGCTGCTACAGAGTCAAGGGCAGAGAACTTATTGATTTTCCATTGATGTCCCCTTGTATGTGTCGAGCGACCTCATGGCTGCCACCAGATCCTATTAGAGGCGCTTTCCTCCTCAGCATGTGAACAGATTTTTTCTTCTTCATTTCATTTTCTTTTTCTTTTTTTTCCATTTCATCTCCCTTCCTGGCCTTTTGTTGTCTTCGAGGATAGAACAAGGATAGAACATGCTGCGTGGAAAAACAAGAATATATTGAATTCCATTTGCTTCCCCCCCCCCCCCCACCCACTTACCCCCCAATTTGTTTTTGTAAAAGGGTTCCAGCTGTACTGACAGAAGATAAGCGGGGCGGGGATATAGCTCAGTTGGTAGCGCGCTGGATTTGTATTCAGTTGCCCGCTGTCAGCGTGAGTTCGATCCCAGGTTCGGCGGAAATTTATTTCAGAGTCAACTTTGTGTGCAGACTCTCTTCGGTGTCCGAACCCTCCCCCCGTGTACACTACATTGGGTGTGCACGTTAAAGATCCCACGATTGACAAAAGGGTCTTTCCTGGCAAAATTGCTTAGGCACAGTTAATAATTGTCTACCTATACCCGTGTGACTTGGAATAATAGGCCGTGAAAGGTAAATATGCGCCGAAATGGCTGCAATCTACTGGCCGTATAAAATTTCATCTCACACGGCATCACTGCAGAGCGCCTAGAACTGTACCCACGGAATATGCGCGATATAAGCGTCATTGATTGATTGATTGATTGATTGATTAAATTTGATTTCCGCAGACAGTAATGGGAACATGTTTTACTGTTGCATTATCGCGGGTTGCCAAGACACAATTTTCTGTGTGAAAATTGAAGGTAGGAATGTAGAAATAAATAAAAGTTATGAGTTTCTTTACAAGTGTGCGTGTATCAATGAAAGTTAAAAAAATGTCTTCAATATCAAGGGGCTAGTAAGTTTTTAAAATTCACTAGCCAACAAAAATTTCCATTGGGTCAAAACTGATTTGATCTTTTTTCCTGTGAAAGGTAGTCTGTCTATGAACACACGCTCAAGGCTTTAACTTAGTTTAAGACAAGCTGTTAGAACAATAAAACCAAACAAAACAGTAGGCAAATAAGAGAAGTTATTAGTAACAGAGGTAAATTATGCAATACTATTGAAATATTCATGTACAGGGCAAAGGCATGATTATGTCTCTTTTCAATGCTGTGAATGAAAATTAAAAAAAATAAAAATGCCAGTCTTCATGGCAGTTAGAACTCTCTCATACATAATGCTCACAGTCAGAATAACAGAAGAAATGACTGTGACTTCTCTGCACCTCAACACTCTAAGACTAACAGGATTTGGCAAGGAATCAAATGACAGTTACAGTGGAACCCCATTTTTACGACCTCCAAAAATCTGAGAAAATCAGGTCTTGAAAAGGAGGGTGTCTAAAAATGGAGGTAAATTTACAGAGGTTATAAACAGAAGGTCTGAAAAAATAAGGTCTTAAAAAGGAGGGAGTCTTAAAATGGAGGTAAATTTACAGAGGTTATGAACAGGTGGTCTGAAAAAATAAGGTCTTAAAAAGGAGGGAGTCTTAAAATGGAGGTAAATTTACAGAGGTTATGAACAGAAGGTCTGAAAAAATAAGGTCTTAAAAAGGAGGGAGTCTTAAAATGGAGGTAAATTTACAGAGGTTATGAACAGAAGGTCTGAAAAAATAAGGTCTTAAAAAGGAGGGAGTCTTAAAAAGGAGGGAGTCTCTGGAGGGGGTCTTAAAAGGGGGTTCCACTGTAACCCAGTGTTCAGATCCATCTTGGAATGTATCAGGAGTTGTTGCTTGTCTCTTTTATGCAAAACTATTCATGCCCTTGTTTGATCTCCATATTATTACTGGGCTCTTTAGGGACGATCAGTCGTTTGTTTCATTAGGTTAGAGAAGGAACCCTTCTGGTTGAGCTGGTAATGTTCTCAGTCTTTCTGTGTGGATAATGCTAAAATGGTGGACTGCTTGTGAATAAATGATGAGGCTGTGATGGCTTTGGTGGAACCCCCCCCCACCCCCCTTTTAAGACCTCAAAAAATCTGAGAAAATCAGGTCTTGAAAAGGAGGGAGTCTTATTTGTTTGTTTGTTTGTTTGTTTGCTTAACGCCCAGCCGACCACGAAGAGCCATATCAGGGCGGTGCTTCTTTGACATTTAACGTGCGCCACACACAAGACAGAAGTCGCAGACAGGCTTCATGTCTCACCCAGTCACATTATTCTGACACCGGACCAACCAGTCCTAGCACTAACCCCATAATGCCAGACGCCAAGCGGAGCAGCCACTAGATTGCCAATTTTAAAGTCTTAGGTATGACCCGGCCGGGGTTCGAACCCACGACCTCCCGATCACGGGGCGGACGCCTTACCACTAGGCCAACCGTGCCGGTAGGGAGGGAGTCTTACAATGGGGGTAAATTTACACAGGTTATGATGAGAAAGTCTGAAAAAGCTAGGTCTTGAAAGGGGGAGGTCTTACATTTTTTAATTTTTTTTTAAAGAAGGGTTCCACTGTAAACCAATTGTGCCTTTCACCACCACAGTTAAAGCTTTTTTTCAGCCAGAAAAGTTATTTTGTGTTTGTTTGATTGTAGAAAAAGTATTAGCAATTCTTGAAGTATTTTTGTGTACACTTAGCTTTTATGTTTTATCTGTCCATACTGATTTGACTTTTATGAATTGTCAACAGGAGACGGAGTTGCTGAACACAGCCACGCTGACAGGAAAACGCGAGGAATACCCATTGCGGGTGTTTGCCATTTCTTCGGTCAACAAAGTGCGTGATGTCAGCCTCTACTCAGACTGCTTCTCCACAGACAGCGATGTTCTTAGAGTACGTTGCATTTCTTTTTTAATCCAGTCTGCGTTCTTTCTTTCTTCCTCTGCCTGCCTGCATGCCTGTCAGTCTGTGTGTGTGTCTCTCTCTTTCTCTCTCTCTTTCTCTCTCTCTCTCTCTCTCTCTCTCTCTCTCTCTCTCTCTCTCTTTGTGTCTCTGTCTCTTCCTCTGTCTTTCTCTCTTCTTCTTCTTCTAAGATAAAGAGGAAAGACAGTGTCTATGGGGATGTTTTGACTGTTCACAGATTGAAAAGGTTCACATGTGTGCCTGTAGTGTAAAAGACTACTCAGGATCTCGTCAAACAGTCCAAACCAGATGGTTTATGGGGAACTTGGAAGATGCACTTTGTCAATCCTAGCAAATATCCGAAGCGTAAAGTACTGGTTGAGACTGAACTGTATGCCGGACTCGAGATATGCAAAGATGTCATACATCATGTTAAAAAACGCAGTTGAAAGCAGAATTGGGTCTCACAAGTTAAATGCCTCCTTTGCATGAATGGATTTGGAGATGTGTGGTTGAACGGGTCTGTAGGTAGGGAATGTGTGTTTATTAGAACATTTCAGCAACGTCTTCAAGACTTTTGAGCAAAACTGGCACTGTAAACTTGAGACAAGTGTGAGATTTGATGTATACGGGATGTTTAAAGGAGAACTTGAAAAAGAAAAGTATCTGGGTGTCATTGAAAACCAGTACATACGCAAAATGTACACAAAGTTCAGACTTGGCATTACACCATTGAAGGTAAATAAACTGCGCTATAATCCCGAGTGCGCTGAATCCAGAAATTGTACATTTTGTCAATCTACAGAAGAAAATGAAAACCACTTTCTGTTGAAATGCCCAGCTTACCATGCAATTTGTCAAAAGTACATTATACGTTATTTGCGTGTTTGACCAAAATATGACATTTTACACAGATCGAGACAGTCATTGTTCTCCGAGACCGCGCTAGCGGTCGAGGTGAACAATGACTGTCGAGATCTGTGTAAAATGTCATATTTTGGTCAAACACGCAAATAACATTTATGTATCGATCGAATTCCTTTCAGGTACTTATGACTTTGTTGTTGTTTTGACGATTGAACGAGCACACACACACATTCAATCAAACACATAAGCTTCATATTTGGGCGTTTCAGGTTGACCGAAACTTCAAAGGAACTACAAAACACACGTCATGTACTCACTTTGTTGTTGTTTTGACATTGAACAGCACACACACATGCAATCAAACACATGACGTTTTTTTTTTTTTAGTTCCTTTGAAGTTTCGGTCAACCTGAAAAGCCAAATTATAAAGTTTTGTCGGCCTCTGACGTCACATGACTCAAAGAAGGGAAATCCAATCTCCAATCGATACATTGGTGCTTGTTTTGACCTTGACCAGTTCTCCAACTCATCGTTGTGTATTTTACAGACTGACAACAAATTACGACTGATTGCATTGTCAAATTATCTGTCTTTAAATTAAATTATTGTTAAATTATTATCAAAGAGAAAATCAATTGTGAAATAGACTGGTGTGATCGTACAACCCAAAATCCTTGTCTTCATCTTACTGTATTTTTTTCTGTTTTTACTTCTTGTTCTATGTGTTGATTTTAAGTTGCCTTGCTTCCGGACGGTCAAGTCCACTTTGTTCACCTGCAAATTATTTTCTCCCCCTTGTACATACACATTGTGTTTGATGCAATAAAAAATTCGTTTTCTCTCTCTTTCTCTCTCTCTCTCTCTCTCTCTCTCTCTCTCTCTCTCCCTCTCTCTCTCTCTCTTTCTTTCTCTCTCTCTCTCTCTCTCTCTCTCTCTCTCTCTCTCTCTCTCTCTCTCTCTCTCTCTCTCTCTCTCTCTTCTTCTTCTTCTTCATCTTAGCTTGATTTGCATTATGACATTGTTTTAGGTTGTTGAATTGTTGTAGAAGACTGAACCAAACTCTGTTTAAGATAAAGAGGAAAGACAGTGTCTTCAATATTACAATTTAATGTGAAAAGATGAATAGGAAAGATTATGGTTTTACCAAGTAACATATCATTTGTTTCAAAGCATAATTTAAATATATTTACATATATGTGTGTATACAATTTTGAGTTCTCACGCATAGATACTGCAGGGCTGCATTTTGCACCACCATGATTCACAAACCTGCACTCAGAGCTACTTGGGCACTTGTCAGTGTGTGCAAACGCCAGACATTTTTTGCTTTGTTGTTCGGAAGAAGATTCACAAAACAATCCACAAGAGACAAACACCAGAGAAAATTATACCCAATGTTACCGAGAAGATTCATGAACCTGCACTCCGACCCACCGGGGCATGAAAAGTGTCAGCATGATTGTGCAAAAAACATAAGACACAATTTTTATTGTTGCGAAGGAAAACAACTATGTGTGCACTCACAATTTAATATTCACACCATTTTTCAAATTTGCACAGGTGTCGAAAGACTGCAAGAGCGTGTTTCTTGACGGCAACGAGACGAGAGGTTCGGAGAACGTGACGATTGTTGTGAGGGTGGGGGGTCACTCTACCCAGCTTCCCCTGCGAGTGTGGGTTCCGGACAACCGACTGGACGTGGAGATGTCTGACACCAAGCTGAGTCGTATCAGAGGTTGGAGCATTCCCTCACACACACAGAGGAGGTAAAAAGTTCAGATATTTGTGTATGCAGGCACGTTGGTTATGTTGGAATAACTCCAAACAGCATTAGAATACTTGATAGTCTGCACAGATTAGTCTATACCAGTGGCTTAAGTTGGAATAATGGATCTTTCCAAACACTAATTTTTAGGTATTTATGGTGTGTGGTGTCAATACCAAACAGTGTATCTCTCTGAGCGACTCGAGACATGTTGTTTTTTGTTGTTGGTAGGTAAGGTCTGTCTATAAGCATGTAAGAAGTTTGCATCTCAAAAGAGAGTTTTATAAAAAAAAAATGAGTTGATATCAGAGATTTTGTTGTGACAAAACACATTCAGGAAAACGTGGAATTATTGAAATGGACAGTGTGAAAGACAGAGCTTTTGAAAGTGTGTACAGTAAAACCTGTCTCTAACGGACACCCTTGGGGAATGGTAATAGTGTCCCTATTAGACAGGTGTCCCTTCTTCACAGGTGGAGGGGCCGGGGCAATATTTTACAAAGAGCACGTAAAATGAACAAGACACTTTTTGTAAGTCCTGTAGTATGTATTTATTGGATTGAACATGAGACTCACTGAAAATGTGAGTAAACAAATGATACATGTAGCAAACAACAACAACAACATCCCCCCCCCCCCCCCCCCCCCCACCTACCCCGTTCCCTACACACACTGTGCATTCAAACTTACGCAAGTCGGACGTCACAAAGCTAAAAATAGCTGACTCTTCATCAGTCATTCAACGGGAAATTCCGCAGTGTGTCTCGACCAAATTGGGTCAGCTCTTGTTTCATTCAGTTTTTCTAGTCTCAGCATAAATGCATGGAACAAAAATTTAGCTGTGTTAACTATTGTTTCCTTCAAACGATTGCTTACAAAGAGAGAGA